>NC_142105.1:3086250-3453125 GCF_056152115.1 Neolamprologus brichardi | reverse complement strand
TAAAAAAAGACCAAGAAATAATGACCATTCGAGTTGGAGGATTAATATTTACAGGGCACTGCTGTGGTTTGTGAGTGTGGGGGAAGAGACAGAGAGTGAATAAAGCAGTGTTTTATTGCCGAGTACTACTCAGCAGGCTGAAGTGCTGGTACTCCCAAGGTCATTCATGGTGCTGGAATGAGAGCTATTTCCTCCCTCAGTCTGACCAAGTGTGCGGGAGAAATGTCTGGAATCCCTGTAACCCCCCCCCCCATAAAAATAATACCAGAATGACAAGATTTCATGAAAATCCTGTCTGCTCAGTTACTACTTTTTCCACGTCAGTGCCAAAAACCGAGCAGCGCGGTGCCGTATTTCTTCTCGCTGCCGCTGGATTCCATTTTCTAAGCTATGCACCATAGATTTCATATTGATGTGTAAGTGCAATGGCCTCCAGGCAAATCCTATTAGGGATAGCTGATGTTTTAGCAGGCCACATAAGGCACCATGTGCAAGATTTGAGTTTCACCTCACTGGACTGCTTCATCAGATCAACAATGCAGAAGTCGAGTGATGGGAGCTATTCTTTGTCTCCGTGCAGCTTCTGAGTGCACTTGCTTTTCTTTTTTATCAGTGGAAGTATGAAGGAAATGCCCATATTAAACCAGGACAACATGCTGTGGGCAAAACTGAGGTGGAAACCAAGTTTAAGCTCACGTACAAGTAGCTGAGCTTCTGTTGTGGCTGCACGACAGCTTTATACCACATGAAACCAAAACTGAAACGTGTTTGAACACAACTGTTGGTGTTAAATTCCCGACAGCGAAGCGGCTCTCTGTGTATTTTGTCATGCGCTTATAGCGTGCTAGTTTAAAAATAACCGCGTCTTTAAACAAAGGGAAAGTTGCTGAGTTAACGGCAGGCGGAACAAACGAGACAAACTGAATGCAGACCCCTTGTGTTTTCTTAATATAAACTGAAAGCTTATTTTGTGTCACAGCACAACTTTAATGGCTGCAGCCTAATGAGACGTACAAGCTGAAATGCAACGTAACGCTGCAGACATTACTTCCTCGTGCATGCACACCAGTGAAAACTGCTGCAAGTATGTGGAGTCAGAGTTTCAACCTTAATGACCTATTTACTTCCCACGATGGGCCTTTCACATGAGAAAAAAATCCTCATCCATCATCATGCATACTTTTATAAATAGAAGTTAATTGGATGTTTTCCCCCAGTCTGCCCCTTTTCTCTTAATTATACTGTTACACTTATTTACTCCTAGTGGTTACAAATACAACACAGTCCTCATCTTGTAGTGAAGCAAATGAAAGAAAAAAAAGATCAAAGCAGCAACCAGTTCCTGGCCAATGTAATTAATGTTAAATGCAAATTTCCAGTGTTAACAGAAAGCCAACAAAGATGAAATAATCAAAACATCAGTGCTAAAGGTCAGGCTCAGACATCACTCCAAATCAAAGAGCAGAGGTGTCTCTCTGAGCTGTTTTGCAGCAACATAAAACAGTCACACAGGAAGAAATCAATCCACTGCAGGAAAGGTTGGGACACCGACTTCTCCAACAACAGGATGCAACCTCAAAAAACATGTTGCATTACTCAATTTAATAAATTGGAAAGTCCCTTTATGTTTCAGTCATTCTGAAAGTTGCATTCATTCTGCTTCTTTTTCCCCCCTCATGCTTCTGTCTTCAATAATCTGAAAAGCATGAACTCACTGTTTGAAGTAGAGAAACGCAGCCTTTAAGTGCAAGAAAACAGGTAAACAGCAGCAAAATCCAAACTGACAATGAGCATCAACTGGGCTCTCGTTGAAGCTGTAGCTGCCAGGAGACGAGTGTTATTTTTTCAGATTTCTCAAACTAATTCGTAAGTTTGGAGCTGCCAAACTTCTGTCCACAAGTACGCTTCTCAGGGATTCTTGGCATGCAAACTATTGCGTAGACCCTAGAATCTTGATTACGTTTAATTGAAATGACTGGTTTAATAACTTGGCTTCTTTTGCACGATGTCGGTTAATGCAAATGGAAAACACGCTAAAACTCGGGGAAGGTCAATTGTGTATCCTTTGAGTTTTGAGTGGAATATTTTGAGTGAACTGACAGAGGAGGCTGCTTATTCGAGATGTCAGGCTGCACATCTCAGATGGGGGGAAAAGTCAGCGATGAATGATGGCTTTGTCAGCATCAGCAAAAACAGGCATAACTCTGCACTTATTTCATCTGCAGTGTTTCAGAGGGCTGTCAAAACTTTACATGTCAAAAAACCCCAATTACACACACACACACACACACACACAGCCAGGACTTTCTTCAGAATCTGCATCTCTATGTCCCTCAGATGTCTTCTGTCTCAGACTGTAAGGCCCTCAGTCATCTGGAATAATTATTCCATCGGTTATGTGGAAAGAGAAAGGGAGGGAAACGATGCAGGAAAATGCAGCAGGAAGGAATATTCAAGGAAAACTAATAAATCCCCTTCCTATCAACCCTTGTTCTTGTTATAACTTCAACAAAGGCCCACTAGTGGGGTCATTTGGCATATCTTCATTGTTAAATACCATTTTTCCTCCTGTACAGCCCAGCAGCACTCTCAGGGTAATGGTTTAATCTTTAGATATGATTTAATAAAACACCCTGTGGCAGGGGTGCAGGAGGAGTTCGCTGTAATTCGGTTATTGACAGATTTCAGTCGGATTTCAGAGACTCGCTGTCTCGCGTGGCAAACCTCTATCCCTTGCGAACTGTTGCACTTCCTTATGCACCGGCACGTTTACCCCTTCCAGCGATGTTTTGATGTTTTTCTATTTGCATTTTTCTTGTATATTTATAAAGAGACACTTGGTTTCATCCAAACTATGCTGCACAATAAACAACTGAGATATAATCTAGTGCTTCAGGCTGCATGCCTAGTTATTTTCGTATCAACACCGCCCCATTTTTTCCAAGTAAGCAGCTCCCAAGATGCACTCTGAGTCCATGGGGATGAGCATTTACATTCAGTATATAAAGACTTTTGAACAGGCTGGAATAAAAAGTATTCTTCATTATCACAGGCTGTTGTTTTTCCTCATTATTAATAACACTAAATTCATATAGCAAGATTTGCCTTTTCAACGCTATTTTCTACTAGAACAGCTACGACACCCACCTCATCCATCTTCTAAATTACCGCCTGTTTCATAAAGTCAGCAAATTTAATCCTAAATCAGCAGTAATTAAGCAAAAACTGAAATATTTCAAAGTTATGAGGAGAAAAACAGCTGTGAAACATGACCTCACACGAGAGGAATTAGCTCCGCAACAGGCAGACAGCTGCTCCGAGAAACAGCTTTTTTCCCTCCACGCCTATTGTCACCGTTGGCATGGCAACCACTGCCTCAGAACAGAAACATTATGGGATGCAGATACAGCAGCGGCCTCGTGTGTGCCTGGGACCTCATCCTTATTTTCACTTTAACATTTCCTACACAAAAGTGAACGTTGGAAGTTTTAATGAAGTACAGAACAAGTATCCTCGTTCCTTCTGTAGGAGATTCACACTGGTGCTGTTTCAGTACCACAGCCTACGTTTCCACCCATGTCTTCCCTGTCTTCTTTTGTTCTGCCGATCTGACTCTTTGTCCCTCACTTCTTGCGTTTTCAGGCATCAGGCCCCCCATTATGAACGGGCCTATGCATCCGCGCCCCCTGGTGGCGCTGCTGGACGGGCGAGACTGCACTGTGGAGATGCCCATCCTCAAAGACGTAGCAACCGTAGCGTTCTGTGACGCTCAGTCCACACAGGAGATCCACGAGAAGGTAACATGCGTGAAGTAAACATGTACGCATAAAGTGCAATAATAATTCTATCAGGATGTTTTTGTGTTTCAGCTAAACAGAAAAAAAACAGGCAAAGTAAAGCGTTTGCTTTTACTAATTTTGCATATATGGATCAAACAGAAAGATAACCAAGTAGCTGACATGAAACTTGTCACCATGGGGTGAAGGAATAATGAAAGCAACGTCAACCAATTCAGAAACCAGTGATTTAAAACTCTTTTCCTGCTTTCCTGACTTAATGATGCTGCCATATCTAATAGGCTTAAAGAGATATGACTCGGTAAAGGAATGGCACCAAAAAGAAGATTTAATTTAAAGCTTTAAAATATAATACTGCCTAGCCCAAAAAAGTCACCATCTGGATTTAGCTAAGCAAACAGGTAAGAATACACACACAATGTCAGAAGAACTCAAGGGATTACGACTAAACAGCTACACAGTCTTTAAAAAGTGAGGGTGATCGGAAAAAAGGCTTCTTTTTCTCCCGAAGGATGAAGATTGTAGCGATGGAAAAAGTTCACGAGACTTGAGAAGCCCAGATTTATCCTGTTTCAGGGTGATGGGAATGAAGAGATGTGGATGAAGTGATTTACCCATCATGCCCAGTGCTTACCATACAAGTCTGTTGGGGCAGTGTTATGTTTGGGCTTCCTTCAGTTGGTCAGGTCTACATTCAGAAATGCTATGTGCTTTCCATCAGGATGACAAAGGCAGGATTCGCCAGACTCAGACTGAGAAGAGTGATTCAGGAAGCATGAGACACTGGCCACCACAGAGCAGAGACAGATATGTCTGGGCTTCCTTCAGTTGGTCAGGTCTACATTCAGAAATGCTATGTGCTCAAAAAAAATCAACTGAATATACCGAATGATGAGGTTTTTCCATCAGGATGACAAAGGCAGGATTCGCCAGACTGAGAAGAGTGATTCAGGAAGCATGAGACATTATTTTCACACTGGCCATCACAGAGCAAACGTTTAACCTAAGAGAAGAGTCTAAAGTTAAATAGATGATGTTAAAACAAAAGGGATGCACAAAAATCAAGTACAAACTTGAATGTGGGTCAGATTCTGCAACAGTCACTACGGATTGTAAATGGGTTTGTGTGTCTGGCAGGGTTATGTCGTGTACTGGGTGTCTGCCAGGCGCACCCTCTCTGTGAGCGCGCTCAGTAGGCCACAGTGTGGGAGAAACAGATGGCACTCCCTCCCTCGCCATCCTTCTCTTGCTCTCTGTCTCTGGTTCTCTAATAAGCAGCCATCTCATTGTGTAATTAAAAGGGCTTCTTTACTGTAATTGAACCGCATGTCATTTTCATCCCCTCGCACATATGAACCAGGGGGCTGGCAACATTACAGAACGATCACACGATTCCTTGAGAACCAATTAAAAGGTGTCGGCTCTGTAATGCATTCAATTCTATATGATAATCTTATTATCTGCTTCTGAGCCATTGAGGTTATTGTCAGACAATAAGCTAGAAATGATTAAAAGTCACCGAGAATTCAGTGTGAATCGTATTAATTCTAATATTAGACAGTTTAGTTCGATGCAGACACCTTATCTTAATTTGTCTTAATCTTACTTCAAAAGGCAAAATATCAATGAAATGTAATTCTTAGGGAAAAATAAATAAATAATAATAATTTCTTATATGTTAACTTGCTCTATATGTTGTGTTGTGTGTGTTTCCAGGTCCTAAATGAAGCTGTAGGAGCGCTGATGTACCACACCATCACTCTAATGAGAGAAGACCTGGAGAAGTTTAAAGCGCTGCGTATCATCGTCCGAATCGGCAGCGGTTATGACAACATTGATATTAAATCTGCTGGAGAACTTGGTAGGAACATGCACGCATACGTGCACATATTTGCATAATTGTGCTTCCCAGCTGTTTCAGTGCAGTCTTAAAGACACAGGCAGAACTGGCACAGGTTTTAATTTTCCTCTTAGTAATCTAACAAGAAAGAAGCGTCTCTGACAATTTGGTCTTATTATTTTTTATGTTTTAAAATACTTAAGATGAGCATTGGCGTATGAATTTATTAAATGGTAAATGGCCTGTATTTGTATAGTGCTTTTTACTAGTCCCCCCTAGGGACCCCAAAGCGCTTTACACACCCAGTCATCCACCCATTCACACACTGGTGGAGGCAGCTACAGTTGTAGCCACAGACTGACAGAAGCGAGGCTGCCATATCGCGCCGAGCCGGGGCTTGCAACCTTCTGATTGCAAGGCGAACTCCCAACTCTTGAGCCACGATCGCCACGATTATTATTATTCAATAAAAAACGATCCAGTCTTTGGTATGACCGACTGTCCTTCCTATGTGAGGGGGGGAGTGGCTTCATCTAGTAAAGAGATGCTTTTTCCAAAATTAAGCACAAACTTCATCACACTTATGCTGTTCCTTACTTTCTATTGTAAATTTACTCTTGCAACGATGGATGTTAACTTTTGATGTGTCCAAAATTTAAAATAAAAAAGACAAACAAAGCATTTAAAGAAGCTTTTTTGCATGCTTTGGGAACAGATCTTGCTATAAACACAGAAGTAACACCCACCTTGTGTTTAAACCTTTTGTTTTTGCGGAACAGCCAATGAGAAGTGAGCCAAATCTGCAAAGACATTTTTAAAATTAGAATAATAGAGCCCCTTTAAATACATTTTTTTTTAAGTAATTTAATATATGAAACACGAAAAAGTCGACTTTTGTGTAAATGCATATGACCTAAACATTAAGTCAAATTTTAAACTTCCTAGCTACCAGTTGCCATGTTTGCAAAAAATCTGTAATAGAAAAAAGGAGAACTTTTTTAAAACTCAGTTTGCTCCTGCAACAGCCTGAACTTTACTAACTTCCCTTATCTTCTTCTACCGAGAGCCTCTGCCATTTTAAAGTGTCGAGTAGTTTTGTATTTTGCACAGGAAAAAAAAAAACTGCTGACACCTTCAGCTCGTACTTCCCCACAAAAATAGCTTTCACCAAACTTCATTTCTCTCTCAAAATGGTTTTTAAAAGCTATTACCAATCCTTATCTGCTTTCTGGTCCAACAGGCATAGCTGTTTGTAATATGCCAGCCGCCTCCGTGGAGGAAACGGCAGACTCCACGCTGTGTCACATCCTCACCTTGTACCGACGCACCACCTGGCTGCATCAGGTTTGTAGCTCCCTGTGGCTGATAAAAGAGTCTCAAATTAAATGGATTAAAGCGACTTATTTTAAATGTCTTGGTTAGTGGTGTGCATTCGGTTATCACAATTTTAGTTTCGACAGTTACCAATCAGAAAAATTGAAACGTTCATTCATTTTCTTTAGAATGTGGCTGTATTTGAAAGACGTTGATGTAAGATGTAGAAGGTACAGTAAAATGATTTGTTCCTCAAATCATTATTTAGACCTGAAACGACTTAGACTTTGGTCATTGAGTCCAGATATTATGATGTATGGCTGGATCATGTTCAACTGTAACGTTTGTGTGCTCTGCCTTGTGTATGCGTGTAATAACTAATTGGTATTCGTGCCAGGCTCTGCGGGAGGGGACCCGTGTTCAGAGTGTGGAACAGATCCGTGAGGTGGCGTCGGGAGCAGCGAGGATCAGAGGAGAGACCCTGGGACTCATCGGGCTCGGTGAGTAACACACCGAGGTCAGCATGCTGAGGTGCTCGCCGTGATCATACTAACACGCAGGGACAATGTTTGGTCAGCTGGTCAGAATCTGCTGTTTGTTTTTACATTTCCAACATTTGTTCTGTCGTTTCTAGTTTGATTCGGGGAACTTTTGTCCTTAGCTCAGCTAAATTGGCTTCCCGAGGGGTTACTGCCAATAAAATATAAGCGGATTAACCAGAAGCAATGCAAATCTCTTCCATGTACCTTCTAAAAGGGTTTTCCAGTAATAATGAGCAAACGTGGGAGCAGTCAGAGAATCGCAGTATGTAATTTGTGTTAGCAAAAGACAAAAAGCGGAATATTAGATGCACGTGGATAAAGTCTATTGTGGCTTCTTTTTAATAGCACATTCAAATGGTTTCATATATTTATATGTTTGCAGTTTTTCTAATGCCCCTGCATGAGTATTGATGTTAATGTAATTCCACGCCCGCGGGTATTCCTGTGTTTCTAGGTCGAGTGGGCCAGGCTGTAGCCCTGCGAGCCAAGGCCTTTGGCTTCAGTGTGATTTTCTACGACCCTTATTTGGCTGACGGTGTAGAAAGATCCCTGGGATTACAAAGGGTCACCACACTACAGGTAAACACACACTTGTGAAACCATTTTATATTTTAAACATCAGCCTCTTTTCACTTTTGTCAGCTCTTCTGTATAAAACCATCTTTTAACAGTTTATTTAGCATGGAGTCATTATTTTCAAATGGTAACTCCATCACTGTTGATGCTGTGGAAGTACAAACAGGGCACTCCTGTCTGAACGCAGGTAGAAAAAATAAGCTCCGCCTAGATTTTACCATGTGCACGTCACCTTACTCCTCAACCATTTGAGAGAAAATCGAAATGGTTAATGAAAGATTAGACTGATTATTCTGATTGATTATTATCTGATTGATATTGAATGATTATTTTTTTGGAGCCAAATTTACAATAAAAGTCCATTAGTCCTGTGTGAATCTTGATCAATAGAAAGTTAAACTCATAGGCAGCCTTTTCATACCTCTGCATCCTTGACATCTACAGGCATCGGTCGTATACATCAGCGGTCTCCAACCTTTTTTGCGCCACGGTTTATGCCCGACAATATTTCCATGGACCGGCCTTTAAGGTGTCGTGGATAAATACAACAAAATAAAACTAGTACCGGTACCGAAAAAAAGAAGATTTATTCATAACACACGTGAAAAGACCCAGGAAAACCAAGTTAACGATAAAAATGATAACAAAATAACGCTGAAAACTATACATTTCACACCTGAGCCTCAACTCTTGTGGCCCGGTACCAAACGACTCACGGACCGGTACCGGTCCGAGGCCCGGGGGTTGGGGACCGCTGGTATACACTATGTGACACTGAGACCATAAAAGAAGTGAAAGCTAATTAAATTCCACAGCTAATTTGATTTTGAGTGGATTTAAGGGCGACGTTTGATGAAAAATTGCAATGGCTTGTGAGTTACTACTGAGAATCGGATTTTAAGGGGACGTGCTATGCTCATTTCCATCTGCATATTTGCATGTTTTCACTGATTTTCACTTATTTATACATATACACTAATACTAATATATACATATATTTACTTATACTTACCTATACTTATACTGGGCTTTGGTGTATGTGTGATACAGGCAGTTTTTGCTCTTTTTCCTTTAACTTTATTCTGACTGCCCCTAAGTAACATGTGAGCACGACCCCTGAGCCCAGCTCTGACCGTATGAAGGCTATTGTTGACAATAGAGACCCAACAGTGCCAAAAATTGGTAGAAAGCCAGTGTTTAGATTAATGTGAAGCTATAGCTGTCACAGTATGCACATGACAGAAAATGAGGGGAAGCAGAGCAAAATGCAGCTGTGTCAAGAATGACACTTATTGCTTTGCACAAATATCAGCAAAGCACCTGTCACACAACAATGCTCACCTGCGTGCGTGCCAAAAACAATTTCCACTCAGCTCGTATTTAACCAATAAGAGCTCATCACTAGCACAGCATTTAAATGGATTCAGACTAAATCCTCTTTTTACAGGGAAACAAATCCTTTGTCTCCGATTCTCTTTGCTGACGAGAATGCTTTCTCCACAATCCGCCGTGACAAATAGGCATTTATTGCAACGGTGCTGTGACCACTGTGTGTGGAAAAGGAGAGACGCCACCTCGTGCTAAGTAACAGTAACTGTCGTCTGGACCTGGCTCAACATTTCTGTTGGGATTGGGATTAAGTGGCTCCTTTTTTCTCTTCCTCAGGATCTGCTCTTCCACTCTGACTGTGTGTCTCTGCACTGCAGCCTCAACGAGCACAACCACCACCTGATCAATGACTTCACCATCAAACAGGTAAAGATCGGCATTCGCACTCATCGCCCAACACTGAGCAGGTACACCGAAGCATAAATGATTTCTTTAGCCTCACATCAGCTACTGAGTCCCATAGCCATAAATATTAAACAGGCCTACACCCAGGGAAGCCCACTATTTTACAGATTAATGAGGTTCTGTACCACGTCTGAAGGACTATCAGATATCGGCTTTTCTCCTTAAAGGATTTTAGCTTTAAACACTTCTACCCTAACTGGGAGAGGATAAGTGAAAAGACAATTGCTCAGTGTGGGCCCATAAATTATTACTGGAAATTCTGCACTGTGAGCAGAAAATGTGATTTCTTTTTTATTAGCATTACTGAAAGGGATTTGTTTCTGAGTCTTTATGTACAGGGGCACCGGTCTTAAAATGTAAATGTGGTGTTAAGCTCAACTGAACATATATCACTGACTGTGTGTGTGTGTGTTAAAGATGCGTCAGGGGGCGTTTCTGGTGAACACAGCAAGGGGGGGTCTGGTGGATGAGAAGGCTCTGGCTCAGGCCTTGAAGGAGGGAAGGATACGTGGAGCTGCCCTGGATGTTCATGAGTCAGAGCCTTTCAGGTAACCTCCTGTTTTAACTGCTAGCTATTTTTGACTTTATCGTTAATGAATTCATGAATTATTCCATCAGTGCTACTGGCCACTTTATTAGGTATGTATTCAACTGCTGGTTAATGCAAATATCTAATCGGCAGTCAAGGCAACCATCAGAATGTTAAAGAAAGATGATTTAACTGATTTTGAACATGGCATGGTTTTGGTGCCGGTATTCCAGAAACTGCTGATCCGCTGGGATTTCACACAACCATCTGTAAGGTTGACAGAAAATAGAAAAAGAGAAAAAAAAATCGATTAACCCTTTAAAGCCGGTCGAAGCGGGCACGCTCTGTTTTGCGTAACTAAAAATGGTCCTGCCCAAAACCGGAAGTGACGTCATTTTTGCGGAAATGTAGTTTTTTACCATCAAGGCCTCATGAGCCTATACTGGTGTTTTTAAAAGTTATGTTTGACTTTATGACTTTCTGTGTCGTTTCTGGGATGCTTAGGACTCATATTGCACTGCTGGAAATAGTTTATTTTGATGCATATGCTGCTCATTTGCAAATCTGCACTATAATATTTATTTTTGTTTTTCCTGCAGTATATAAAAATTGGTGTATTTCAAACATAAAACTATGAAGACACTCAAAATAAATTTCCTGTGGTGGGAAACTATTTTGTGCAACTTTTTTGTATTTACAGTTTTGAGGGATAAGCCTCTTAAATTTCTCTAACTAGAAATATATGTTCAAAAAACAAAAACGATTTTAATTTTTTTTGTAGTTTATTGCACTTTTTTGCAATTTATGTAGTTACTATGCACTTAATGCATACATATTATTATAATTGGGCTATAATGGTTGTATTGATGTATAGCAACTTGAAATGCTCCCAAAAATGGCTCCACAGCATGTAAAAATATAATATAAGCTCTGGCGGACTTGGTTCTATGGTAGGTCTTAAAGGGTTAAGTGGTAGTTTTCTGCGAGAAAATGCTTTGTTGATACCAGAGGTCAGAGGTCAATGGCCAGACTGCTTTGAGCTGATAGGATGATAACAGTAATCTCAACTAACGACTCAGCGCAACTGGGGTATGCAGAAGAACGTCTCTGAATGCACAACCCATTGAAGCTTGAATCAGATGGCCTACAGTAGCAGAAGAAGAACAGGACACTGAGGCTAAAACTCACAACGGTTCACCAAAATTGGATATTAGAAGATAATAGAAGGTCTGATGAGTCTCAATTTCTGCTGCAGTCTTTAGATGGTAGGGTCAGAAAGCATGGATCTGCCCTACCCTGTATTGGAGTGGGGGATGTTTTCTTGGCACACTTTAGGCCCTTGCTGTCAAGTGAGCATCATTTGAAAGCCATTACCTAGCTGAGCATTGTTGCCTACCCTCTCTATCCTATCGTGACCACAGTGTACCCATCTTCTGATGACTGCTTCCAGCAGCATAACACACCATGTCACGAAACTCAAATAATGTCAAACTGTTTTTTTTAACATAACGATCAGTTCAAGTCCTCACATAACCTCCATAGTCAGCAGATGTTCATCCAATATTACTCCTTAGAGATGTGATAGAACGGGAGATGTGCATCATGGATTGGCAGCTGATAAATCTGCACGATGGTTTCATATCTTATGGACCAAAATCATTGTTGAATATTTGCAGCATCTTACTTCACTTCCATGAATAATTAGGGGCAGTTTACAAGAATGTTTACTAAGTTTATGTTTAACCTCCTAAGACCCAAACTCTTCCAGAGCATGCATTTTTAATTTCTCTTTGATATTTGGGCTGATTGGGACCCGATGAATGTAAAAACAAAAAATTATCAAATGTTGTTTTTTTTTACCTGATTTTTGTTTCTAAGAAAAATGAGAGCCACAAATGAGGATATTTGTTAGAATTTTGATAGAACAGCAGCAGTATAATGTCCTCGTAAGTGGATATCAGGCCCTTGTAGAGCAAAAGTGAGTATTTTGGTCTAAATAACCCAAAATGTGATGTCCACATATGTGGACGCAGGGTCCTAGGAGGTTAATATCATGGTATTCAATGACATTTGTGCCACAGCATAGGTCATCAATAAACACAAAACAAAAGCCTTTTGTGGTGCACAAAATCATTTTGCTGCAGCTCAGAGTGATTGTACTGCTTGTGTATTTGTCAGTTTCAGTCAGGGTCCGCTCAAAGATGCCCCCAATCTGATTTGCACACCACACGCTGCCTGGTACAGCGAACAGGCATCACTGGAAATGCGAGAGGAAGCAGCCAGGGAGATCCGAAGGGCTGTGACAGGTAGTGCACACACACGGTCACAGAAACACAAACTTTAGCAGACAGCATGATTTCTGATGAAAAAAGCCCAAAAAGTGGTATTTTAAGGAATTCCATGCTTCCTGTCGGGGAATTTTAAGGGCCTTCTTTCTTTTTGTTCTATCCTATTTTTCTTTTCTTTAAGGTCGCATCCCAGACAGTCTAAAGAACTGCGTCAATAAAGAGTTCCTCACCCAGAACAACCACTGGGCAGGTGTTGACCCAGCTACCGTCCACCCTGAGCTCAATGGGGCATACAGGTATCAACCAGCAATGACTTGACTGGGTTTTTAGTTGTTCCTTCTTTCTATACATTTTCCAACTATATGGAAACCTTAACCCTTAAGCTTTCAGGGTAAAAGAGCTACAATCATCAGTTGATGTTTGTTTTGGTCTTTCAAATGTACTCGAGCTTTAAAGGAGCATGTTGCTGCCCTGTTGACTCCCAGTCTGTTAGTACTCGCAGATGTGATGACAGCTCTGACTACACACGATAAGAGAGGTCGCACGGCAGTCTATAATTATACTGATGGGTAGACAGCGTCGCTGCCTGCCATGAGGAATTCAGCCAGGCAATGTCAGCACAACAAAACACTGGCTGCTGGGGTATTGAAAAGTGCTTGCAGGGTGTATCACATCCTGAAATAGCAACACAGTTCAGTTTACCAAACACTGCACTACATCTACTACACAAAGCACTGTTTGGTGATGTGAAGAAGGTGATGAATATCCCACTTATAATTATTAGTTTATATTCAAATTAGATTTCTGCCAACCACAAAAATGGAGGCCAAATTTCTGTATGTACAGCAAATCTAAATATTCCACAGCGACACATAATAATCAAACATGCTGTCATAATCGGAAGTAGTGTCAGTGTTATGGTTTTGCTAGTTTTCTGGATTTCTGTTGCCCATGGGGTTTTTAAGTGGTCTTTAATGTTTAACATGTGGACATGGTTATGTCTAGGGCTGTGCGATATGACCAAAATCTCATATCCCGATATAAGACATCTATCGTCCGATAACGATATAAATCACAAAAATGTAACATTTTCTGTAAATTCTGTGAATCTCGGGCAGCTCGTCTTGCGTGAAGTGTTTCCAGCTGCGCGTCATGTAGCTGGAGTCGAGTGTTTTAACCGATGCATGAAACGATACGTTTTTAGACATAAGTTGTAACGGCCGCCGTTTTCTTTGTGAGTATTTATTACACGGCGTGCTGCGGGGAAAAGCCTGTTCTAACGTTTGAGTCTAAGGTTTATTTTTTAGCACCTGGCGGCTCTTTTTTACTTCTCATCCGTAAATAATCTGCTCTTTCACGTGATTCAGTTTATTTTGAAAAGTCTCAACAGGATCTTGAGCTTTATTGTGAAAGGTTTATGTGGAAGATAAACAAGCGGACACGCAAAGGTGTTACCGTCGTTGTTGCTAACAACAACGCATAAAAACAGCCGCTTGTCCGTCCGTAGTGTGGTTATATTAAATATAAGAGAAAGAGAGAACTTTAAGAAATTAATATAGCCACTACAGTGACCATCAAAACATGAAAAAATATTGCCGTAAACAGTTTATTTTGCGACACCACGAAACGAACGCTAGCGTAAAATGAAACGATAGATGTTTATCGTTATATCGAACAGCCCTAGTTATGTCACTTTTTTATAATTTCTGCTATTCCTGTTTTTATCCATTCTAAGCTGTTTAGAGTTTAACTTTGTTTTTGTTGAGTGCTTGAAATGAACAACCCCCTTGGTGGGGGTGTCCTCTTGGAGCTGGACCTTAGATTTATTGACCCACCCTGTAATCATGTGAGTCATGTGAGGTGTGGGTTATTACTGTCAAGTAAGGTGTAAATCCTTTCTAAGACACGACCCTGTGAGTTATTAAGGTTGCATAAGTGAATTTACAAAAATGGCTTTAATCTTATTAGTTGCATTTAAGATGACTCAGTTCTTATTCTCTCAGATTTTATTCTCTCCCCATGTGTGTTACCACCAGGTATCCCCCAGGAGTAGTGAACTTGCCATCTGGCGGCCTCCCTCCCCCTGTTGAAGGCATTGTACAGAGCGCCGTGCCAATCGCGCACACCCTTCCGCCCGCCGTCACACACCCTCCTCACGCCCCGTCTCCCGGACAGAACACAGTGAAGCCACCAGAGGGCGACAGAGAGCAGCATCCAAATGACCAGCTGTAGCCCCTCCACAAACACAAAACACACACGTTCCCGTGTTGTCTAGTGACTGGTGGTGGTTGGCACAGCAACCGGTGTCATTGCGATAAGTTCTCTAGTGACAATTGTTATCAGGTTTGGTGTCAGATTGACCGGTTGACGTCCCAATTACAATCAATTCAAGAACTCTCTGGCAACTGGTTTCCAATAGCCAGTTCACACTCCAAAGAGGAAGACAAGGAAGGTGGTGATGAATTAAAGAGCAAGGCAGCCGTCTGCTGCCCCAACCAGAAGTTGGTCTTCCGATCGGTGGATGATCTGCAGATTCTGTGCCAGAAGTAAATAAAAAAACAACAACATAACAATAACTATCTGTTGATTTGGGGAAAAAACTAGGATCAAAGTTCCTCTGTCTTAGACTGTAGTGTGTCCAAAGTTAGAGGGGCGGGGTTTATGTCTTTCTCTCTTTTCTGTGTCTTTTCCTTAGTTTGATGTACAAGCAAAGTTAGTAGGTTATAAAATGAATGTAACCTGTCTGTGTACAGTTTTAGACTTAAAGCAAGAAGATACTGATATTTGTATTCGAGTCTTAACAAAAGCAAAGGTGATCTCTCTATGTAGCTGAACCAGTTGGAGAATACAATATCCGTTTTTTTATTTTAATGTCCCCAAATTAGCAAGCCCCCCCAAAAAGAGGCAGCTTTTTGCACACCATCTCAGGAGAGTAAGTTTCCGCAGTTGGTATTTTAGTTATTTTTTGTTTCTTTTTGTTCTTTTTTTTTTAGTTTTGTTTTATAAATTCTTTTTTCATGCCACTTAGTGCTTTTGTTTTTCTACCTGCTTGCCTTTTCGTGTCCCGCTACATTAGAAAAAGAACTTTAACAAGAGCTAAAGTTGAACTAATGTTTGCTTTTGTTAGTTATGTTTAAGGGGCATGTGACTTTGCTCTTGGGACTTGTCTAAAGGCTTGACCGAAATCAAGAGGGTTGTGGGAGGAAAGGCTGCGTGAAAGCGGTAAAATGGTATGCCAAGGCTGGGAACTTATCTCCTTGTCTCTATTAATATATATGTCGACAAAATGATGCACTGAGAGCTTGTAGCAGACCGCACTTTGAGAAACAAGGATGTTTATCTTGTCCTGTCTAATGATACAACAGTACCCCTATCACACACAGTAAATGTGCAGGTCATGGAGCATGAACAGTTTGATGAATCATGGTTCATCATGCTGCAAAGTCAGTATATTACTGAAGTTGCCCTTGCAGATATAGATCTCTCCAATCAGCCCGTAGAGTTGCAAAACATTCAACTTTCCATTTGAAGTTTTAAACTCACTCCCAGATGTCACATCTAGTTAAGCAAAGTTAACGTTTACTGACAGATGAGAAACAGTCATGCGCATGAACTTGAATCAAATGAAATCTTCATACTGTTCAGGACACTTTAAAATACAAAGCAAAGTCAGTAAATAAAAATAAAAATCTCATTTTTCCAGACTACTATCCCTTTAACATTTCAAGATGGGTCCTTCCTTGAGTATACCGTTTAGCCACTCTCTGTGGCCTCCGTGTCTATGTGTACATATGGTGTTCTGCCTGCCTGTGTCAATGTGAGTTGGTTGTATCTGTGTCTAAAAAAGCAGCACTGGGAGGAGGGGTGGTGGCTTGTGCTCTCCACAAAGCATCATTACAAAGACTGCCATTAACAAAATACTTAATACGAACTATAAACACCTGAAATTGAAACTGATTCCAAACTTAGCCTAGCAATCTCTCAGAAATTAAATCTCTTACAGGTTACATTCCCACATAACAAGAAGAGTACAGTGTCATGCAAGCGTAAAACTCTGCCAAACCCTTTCTGATCCCCTCCTACCAGCAGCTGAGTAGTAAAAAAACAGTTTACTGTTGCCTACCTGGTCTTCTTCATAGTTAGGTAGTAAGCGTAGCAATCAGGGATGGAAATTTTGCCAGCGATATCTGAAAGGGGCGCCTCATACTGAAGGTACTGCCAGGCTAGAGCCCCAAAATCCTCAACATCATGCTGAACTGTTGTGAACTTGAATCTTAAACAAGATGCCATTCTTTTTCTGTGGACGAAAGTCTTCTGCTTGTTTTTTTCTAAAACAAACTGCGAGCATTCCTTTATTATAATGATGGGCGCCACATCAGATTCGCTTTTTAAGTGTCGAGGTGCTCCTTGAATTTCCATCCCTGGTAGTAACACACAGTCCACTGTTGCCTACCTTGGTCCCCTTTATGGTAAAGTAGTAGGCGTAGCAATATACAGTATACATAATCTATATTCTACAGTAAATATCATTATTTTTGGTCAAAACTGACAACCTGACAAAGATACGTTTGTGACTGTATGCATTTGTATGAATTATTTTAAAAGAAATAAACTGTGGAAAGGTGATGGTTGTTTCCTTAATGCCAATGGGTTTGGTTTTAAGGGGAAGTTATGGGTATGTACAAGAGTATGAGAGAATTTCTGATTTAAAGTAAGCATGAATTTTGGTAAATTTACCAAGGAAAGAACGATTACTGAATGTTTATGGAACACACACCACAATATGATGTTTGAAGCTTATTCTTTAAATTATTAAGTTCAAACAAAGAATTGAGTGGTCAATACAACACGATAAGTAACTGTTTTAATAGTTTAATAATCGTATGGTAGGATAGTTAGTCCAGCAATGGGCAGCATAGTGGCTAAATTTGTTATGGTAAATGGCCTGTATTTATATAGTGCTTTACTAGTCCCTAAGGACCCCAAAGCGCTTTACACATTCAGTCATCCATGCATTCACACAATGGTGATGGCAGCTACATTGTAGCCACACATTGTAGCCCTGGGGCGCACTGACAGAGGCGAGGCTGCCGGACACTGGCGCCACCGGGCCCTCTGACTACCACCAGTAGGCAACAGGTGAAGTGTCTTGCCCAAGGACACAATGACCGAGACTGTCCAAGTCGGGGCTCGAACCAGCAACCTTCCGATTACAAGGCGAACTCCCAACTCTTGAGCCACAATCGCCATATCTCCCTGTTAAGTTTCAAATCTATACACCACGAGGTGACCAGCTCTTATAGTCGAAGTTCTCAACTGGGATTTCCAACTTGTAAAATTGAAACTGTCCAACCAACCACAACTTGAGAATATAGGACGGTGGCAGTGAATGCAAATGTAAATGCTACTGTAAAGCATAAACAATCTGTACTGACAAGTGCAATTGTGAGTTTCTAAATCAATACATGGAGAGGAAGGACTGAGCTTTATCCCCCCAAAAAACAAGCATCACTGCTAGTGTACTGCTAGACATGCACGGATGGCTAAAGAGCAAAACAATCCCTATTTTTTCTTCCTTTTCCGACTTTACTCCTTCAACGCGCTCAACTGGGGAGTGAAGTAACTCCCAACTCTAAAATCAGGCTTCCAAGGTAAATGGGACACAGCATTAAAAACCAGGTTTGTATCAAACATCTATATATTAAATGCTCAAGCCATTTAAAGACTTGAGTGAATACAATTCTATAGCTTAACAGAAGCAACTGCAGACAGGTGACAATCAAACGATATGATCGCTCTTCCTAGTTTTTTTGAAATTCCAGCAGCAGCATTTTGAAGTAACTGTAATTGTCTGATGGTCTTTTTAAGGATGCAAATAAAAAAAACATTGCAATAGTCAACCGAGAATAAGAATTAAAGGGATAAACAAGCTTAGTTATTATTACATAATATTATCCAGAACAGGAAAGCACAAAAAAGTCTTCCTTTATGCTTTTCTACTAAACATGACAAGTACTTAAAACTGCTGTTACATTTACTACTACACTGCTCAAAGGTGGCACATTAGATAGGTTTCTCTTTTTATAATTAAGCACAACGCACTCTGATCTTTTTACTTAATCAATATGATTCATTTGGAGTTGTTCAACCTTGAATATATATCCTACTTTATTCCACTAGATGTCACCAGCACAACTGCAACAGCCACTGTGACATCCAAGCCAGATGTAACATCTGAATCTGCTCTGCTACCTGCATGTGTTAAATGTATTCACACCAAATTTATGTTCATCTTTGTGTCTTATTCCAGACTTATACCACGCACCTGTGTCACATTATATGTGTGGGTGTCAATATTTCTTGCTGGACTGCTCAGCCGGGCACAGCAGTTATTGGCTGCTCAAGCAAAACGCCCGGTGCGGAATATTAGGTAATAGCCTGCAATCATTAGAGAATTGTTTATGAATTATATTTTACACAGACAGAAGAACAGGGCATCAAAATAATTACTTAAAACTCTCAAAATCAATAAAATGTCATCCATATCACTGGACTTTTGAGTGAGCAAACAGGAAGTCAGATGTCTTTGCAAATCTTGTACAAGCTACGGATCCTCAATAAATAATGAATTTCATTTCAATTCAAAAAGAATAGAAATCTATCAGCTATGAGGCAGATAGGCGTAAAGTTAGGTCCGTATACTTTTCTGAACACTGGCATAATTTTTGTAATCTCACCTCTGTACACCAACACAGTGCAGTCCAAGTCAGACACTCAGTATGTGAGTGATGTGCCAACTTCATAAACGCACAGCATTGGCTATACGTGAGTTCCAGCCAAATTTATACATAGTCTATTTAGAGGCTTAAATTAATTGGACAAATTAACATAATGTGAAATATAATGACTACTTTTAGTACCTGCGATCAATGATCAGCTGAAGTTTAGAAATCAAGGACATCACCAGCTCTGCTGGGTGTTTGCTGCAGCACCGTTCAGTTGCTGCTTTTTTGTGGGTCTCTCCTTCAGTTTTGTATTTAGTAGCTGAAAAGCATGCTCTACTCTGCAGAGGTAGGTGACTGCCTTTGCCGTTGTAGAATATCCTTTTTCTTTGCCTTCAGAAACTCTTGGGTAGCTTTTGCAGTATGTATTGAAAACACTGATGGAATACAGAAAGGTGAAAATTTAAACTTTAACATTTAATAATAAACAGAACTTGAAAGTTCAAAAACACAAACAGTGTCCACTTTCACAGAGTCTATGGTTATTTTAAATAATGCACCAGAACAGCTGCAAAATAGAGCCCTGGTGACATTTTATGCTGGGTGCTGAACAACAGGACTTCGACAGAGATTAATACTAGCTAATATTAAATGTATATGATTAGAAAAAAACTTTAAAGACATCTTAAAGATATTAAAAAAAAGAATAATCTGCCATTAGGTAAATATTTTAGCTTTGTCATGAACAGCTAATGTGGAGCAGCTGTTAAGTTTTAAGCTTTGAGGATGACTTTTAAGTAAACCTAGCACACCAGCACACTCTGTTGTGTAGGGAGGACACAAATGCACAAATCCCATACATTAATAAGAAATATAAAGGATAATAATTAAGGGTAAAAAACAAAGAAAGCTTAAAATACAGATAGTAGATAAATACAGATACAGTAGATATTGAGACACCTTTTTTGGGCTCGACACTGAAATGAAAACACGAAGAAGTTACTAATGGGAACTTAAATTTGTTTTGGTTACTGATATGTGATAACTGCTAGTACAGAAAATGAGCTTGTGCAGCTGTTTGGTTTGGAACTAGGTTTGACTGCTTTGATAAGATTTGTAACTTGTAATACGAAACAGGAGTATGCCTCAGTGACTTTCATTTTGTCAAATTAGCTCTCTAAGGAAATCATTTTGGGAACTCCACTTTACTCTAGATTGTTACTTTAGATAAATAAAGCCCCCAAATGGAAGAAACAAATGGACGAAACCACAGGAAGGATAAGAGAGGAGGTTTCCCTCTCCAAGGCAGACAGATATGCATCAGAGTGATGATGTTACACAGAAAGGAAAAATACAATACAGATGGTCAAGTTATAACTTTTTTTTTTACTTTTATTGCCAAAAATAACAAGGCAATTCACATCAACAACATGACCTGAGACCAAATCTGCAGCATATAATGGTGAGGGTTATTCAAAAACTTAATTTAAAAGAAAAAACATATATACACATATACATATACATACATACATACCAATACCTAAGCACAGATGTAACAATGTTAAGGCTTGAGTGTCCTTTCAAGATATTTTATAATTAGTCTCGTTGGCACTTTTAGTTGTAGTTGAGCTGTTATCCGTTCCATCGTATAGACATGTCTAGTTTTCAGAAGCCACTGGGCAACTGTGGGTGTTTCTGGTTTGAGCCAGTGAATTGTTAATATTTTTCTTGCAGTCATGAGGAGGAGATGCAGGAGAGAGTGCTGCTCATAGGAAAAACCATCAGGAAAGATATCCAACAAAAAGATCAGAGGATCCATTGGGAGGTTGATTGACAATATGTTTTGCATAATGTTCTTGACATCCATCCAGTACTGTTGTATGTAAACACAGTCCCAAAAAATATGCGTCTGTTCACAAACCCACACCCTCTCCAACATTTATCACTGACACTACTTTTGGGTAGAAAGGTTTTCAGTGGAGTTCTAAAAAATCTTAATTTAACCTTCCAGTCAAATTCCTTCCACATTTGACTACCCACCCCTCTATGGCAGCCACAACAGACACTCTCCCATGTGGCATCATCCAACATTATGTTGAGTTCCATTTCCCATTGTTGTTTTATATGATAGGTATTATCAGACATGTCAATCAGCAGTTTCTGGTAGATCCAAGACACTTGTTTTTTCAATGTACCTGACTTTTCAAGCAGTTTTATAAAATGGTTTTCCAACCCCATTGGTTCTCTTCTATTACTGTCCCAGTCTTTATGCTTTGTAATGTAGTCCCTTAACGGTAAGTATCTATAATGGTCCCCTGGGGATAAAGCATATTTAGCCCTTAGCTGGGCAAAACTTTTAAGAGTATTCTTTTCAAACAGCTGATTGACTGTAATCAATCATTTCTCCGCCCACCTCTCAAAACTCCAATCTGACAACGATGGGAGGAACTCAACATTTCCATTTATGGGAACCGCTCGAGACATGGTCAAATTCCCTTTTAACATTTTTAACACTTGGTTCCAAATCTTTACGGTGTGCTTGACCCATGGGTTAGTTATTTTAATCTTTTTCCGTGATTGTGGGTTGAGAAATGGGAGACTCCGAAGGGAGATGCCTGGTAATGAATACTCTTCCATAGATACCCACTGCATTTCTGAATCACGAATAATCCAGGCAGCCATTGATTTTAATTGAGCTGCCCAGTAGTACATTCTGAAGTTAGGCAACTTGAGGCCCCCTTTTTCCTTTCCAGACATTAACATTTTGAGTCTGACCCTTGGTTGTTTATTCTGCCAGATAAATTTAGATGTAATGCGTTCTAATAATTTGAATGCAGACTGTGGGATCAAAATGGGTAGGTGCTGAAATAGGAATAATAGGCGTGGAAGAATATTCATCCTTATACATTCCAGGTAGGTTCCATCTGTCCAAGTCCCCCTTAATCTCCTTGAACAACTGATCATAATTGAGTGCAAATAGCTGATTGGTTTTAGGAGTAATAATTACCCCCAAGTATCTGAAGCCCTGTTTGGAGTGTCTAAAAGATACAAGATAATCTAGCTGTGTGGGCCAGTTACCAACAATCATTAGCGCCTCAGATTTATTTGTATTTATTTTATAACCTGACACTGTACCATAATCTTTAAGGTTGCTCAGAAGGACAGAGGTGACCGGATTCTCTAAAAATAGCAGAATATCATCTGCGAAAAGTGACAGCTTATGTTGTGTATTGGTTTCATCTCTAATTCCTTGTATGAGAGGGTTGGATCTGATCAGTTCAGCTAACGGTTCAATACTAAGAGCAAATAAGGACGGCGATAACACTTTACCCTGTCTAGTGCCACGGCCTAGAGAGAAAAAGTCAGAGCAGTGACCATTAACCCTTACCCGAGACCTGGGATTTTTATATAGTGTTTGGACCCATGAGATAAAAGTTTCATTGAAGCCCATATGCCTGAGAGTCTGTTGCAGGAAGTCTCAATCTACCCGGTCAAAGGCCTTTTCCGCATCCAGGCTCAAGAACATTGAAGAGGTGTCCCATTCCTGTGCCATAATCTGAAGATTGAGGGCCCTTCTAACATTATCTGAACCTTGCCTATGGGAAATAAAACCCGTTTGGTCAGGTTTCACTAGTTTTCTTGTATGTTTTTGAATTCTATTTGCAATAATGGCTGTAAGAATTTTTAAATCAACACAAAGCAGGCTGATAGGGCGATAAGACATGCATAAAGTCGGGTCCTTGCTTTCTTTATGGATGACACTAATAATAGCTTCAGACCATGACTGGGGGGGGGATCACCTTTAAATAATGCATAATTATAAACTTTGCATAACAATGGTGTTAGCTCTTTTTCAAAAAAATTTGTAATACTCCCCAGGCAGGCCATCCACTCCGGGGGACTTGTTGTTTTTCAGTTTTCCAGTACTGTTTTTTATTTCTTCAATGGTGATTGGATTTGTTATTAGTTCGGCCTCTTTCTGAGACAGTTTACTAAGATTAATTGGGTTAAGAAATTGTTCAACCTTTTAATCTTATTTGGGACATTTTCTTCTTTATACAATTCCTGATAATACAAAGAAAATGCTTTCGCAACTTCCTTAGGTTGGCACACAATTTTTCCGGAGTTTGGACATTTAATTTAATGAACAACCCTACTTGATTGCTCTTTACGCAGCTGAAATGCCAGCAGTCGGCTTGCCCGATTGCCGTATTGGTAGTACTTTTGATTAACAAAGCGTAGTTGTCCCTTCGCTTTATACGTTAGTAAATCATCCAACTTTTGCCTCTGCTCTTTCAATGAGTTCAAAGTCCCAGTGTCTTTAGTTACCTGATAGACATTTTCTAATTTCTTAATTTTGTTTTCTAGTTCTGTTTGTTCTGCTAGTCTCTCCTTTTTCAGTCGTGATGAAACTGCTATAATATTACCTCTCAAAAATCTTTTGGCACTCTCCCACAAGATTGAAGGAGACACCTCATTATTATCATTGAATTGAATATATTCAGTCAGACTCTTTTGAAGTTCTTGTCGGGTTGTTTCATTATTCAAGATAGATACATTGGCTCTCCAATATTTAAAATGATTGTTTGGATTCATTCTTAATGTCAGACTAACCGGGGCGTGATCAGAGATAGTGATTGCTTCTATGCTACACTGTCTAGTCCTATAAAGGTCCGTCCTAGGCATTAAAAACATGTCTATCCTTGAATGGCTGCGATGTACATGTGAATAAAAAGTAAAAAAAATTTTCTTGGGGGTGGAACTGGCACCACACATCCACTAGGCCCAATTTCTTAATCATTGTATTTAAACTACAAGATTTTTGGATTTGGGGCCATTGCGTGCCGGGAGTCTGTCGACAGCTGCTTTCAAAGTACAATTGAAATCACCTCCCACCAAGATCATTCCTTCAGATTTTTCTGCTATTAATGATGCAATATTCTTGAAGAAATTTGGACAGTCCTCGTTTGGTGCATATAAATTTAGTAAAGTAATTTTAGACCAGGCTTGTCGTAGAATGGTCTCTTTCACAGAGAAGTCCCAGAATCTGACCACCAGTGAGCACGGTGCTGCGTCGGGGTTCTTGGGTTTAGCAGCGAGGGCTCTGTGTGCTCGCTCTATTCCAATGTTAAGATCAGCAGGAAGTTGAAGAGTTGATTTACACAGCTCTAGTACAAACAGCTTAACATCTCTCCCCTCACTCCCTTCTGGGACACGATAGATCCTCAGGTTGTTTCGCCTTAGTCTATTTTGCATGTCCTTGCATCGTGTTGTGAGATCCATTTCTCTATGTAACAAGTACCGGAGGGCTCGTTCATGACGCCTGGTGGAGTCTTCGTTGTCGCCGATCCGCTCCTCCATCTCCGTTGTTCTGTTTTCCAGCTTTGTCATATCTTCTCTCTGAATCTTGAAAGACGCCTCCAGTCTCATCAGAGCTTGCTGTGTTTCCATATGTCTTTGTTATCTTTTCTTATCTTCTCCAGTTCTGCTAATATCCTCGTATCTGCATCACGAGTGCTAGCAGTAGCATTAACATCTGCATTCGAGGGCAAAGTTAGTTGCTTCAAATGCTCGCCTTTATCTTTATTTTGATCCTGTTTGCCTGGATCCCTTGCCTCTCAGGGATGATGCCATGCTGGTTGGAATGGAAATTTTTCCAACTACAATTTTAAAAATTGTAGTTAGGAGTAATGTATTAATCTGGATGGAGCTCGTTCCTTATGCTGCTTGACTAGATCATGGCGTCACCGGAAGCCGAACACTCCAAGTTATAACATTTTTATTAGGTATTATTATAAATGTATTATCAGTTTTAAAGAGTTGGGAGTTTTGTGCGGGTTTCTTTTAGGTTTTGTTCTCTTTGCGTGAGAAATCACGAGATTCAACCAGGAAACATGGATTCCTGGTTATTTTAAGAGTACCTTAATATTAGGTCATGATAGTCCAAGGAGCTTGGAAAGAAAACAACTGGACTTCGTCAATTCTCAGAGCATCTTAAGGAAACCTAAAGAACTGAAGAAGCCTCTTAGATGAGAGGAGAAACGTCTTCATGAAACTTAAGGAAGTCTAGTTGCTTTCTTTCCAAGTTCCTTAGAGAGGGTTAGTCACTGACCAATCTTTTTCCAAACTTTTCCATTACTTAAAACAAGCCACCATCTCTTAAATCTACAAGCTTCACAATGGAAGATGTGACTGCTTTGAGCTTACTGATGGTTTTGTACAATGTCTCCAACAATTTAATTACAGCCTGTTGATGGTCTTGAGGTTTATGCACCTATTTTTTTTTCCTGACAAAAAGTTTTATGCAGTCTCAGTCTCCTCTCCCCCTTTGCACAGTGCCCTTTGGAGATCCCCATCCTAGCCGAGTTAAACGTGCCCTATGTTTGTTTTCTTTCTTTCTTTTTTTCCCTGTATTGCATCTGGTTCCCATCCTGCTTCCTGAGGTTTAGATTAAACCATCTTGAGTTTCCAGCTGCTGAGGAGCCTGTTCCAGTGGTTGTAACCCCGAATGGATGAACCAGAGAAGGAGGAAGAAATAAAGAAGAAAAAAGAGAGCATGATGGAGAGATTGAGGGTAAGCTAAGGGCAAAACAGGGATCGCTGCAGAGAAAAGCAAAGAGAAGCTAAAGCTCACGTCTGTTTCTGCACCAGAAGAACCTTTAATCTCGCTCAAAATTTGAACTTTAAACAGTTTTAATAGTTTATTTATTTCTAATTTTATTAAAGACTTCAACAAGACTGAACAGTAATATAACTTGAGTAGTGCTTTCATCCGTAACTACAATTTGGTCTCTTTTTTTTGGTCAACAACACTTTGGTCAACACATTTTGTTCTTTTTGTTATTTTGTAAACCACTAAATAGTATTTTAAATCCATTAAGATCTGATCAAAATGCAAACTTTCAGCTGCCTTTTATCAGCTTTTGATAGATCAGATCACATGGACTGCACCAACAGCACAAAGACAGCATAGATCCAGTTTAGTGAATTAGTTGGGATCAAGCATACAACAATCAGTCGAAAGGAGAAACTCTTTCCTGCAAAACTTACTTTTTAATGCAATAAAGTTAAGAATTTTAACACAGGACTATTTTGGGATCTTTGGGGGATACACTGGCTTTGGTTTTTAGCCTCAGAGGCTTCATTCTTCTTTTTTACCTGAACATTTCGTCTCTATCAATTTTGCTGCTACCAGATTCTCCCTTGATTTCACGTTCTTTGAGTGTCTCTGTCTTAAAATGTCTCTGGTTCTATTTAATTTCCCGTTTTGTTTGCCGAATATAACTGACCTTAATAATGACGCATTAAGGAAAATTACATTGGAGGATAATTTAGAGCATCCACAGCCTACTATATGCATCTGGTATCAATTTAGTCAGCTGCAGTCAGTACAAGGAAAACCAGCTTTGATTATAGACTACACAGTCTGACTACTTGATGAAATGTTAATTCATTGTTGTGTCAGATTTGAACGCTCACTGCAGAAAGAATTTGTGAATTTAACAAAACTTGTGCCAGGCTTTAACAGATGAACTGGTTGATGATGGAAAAGGAATAAATCGGGTGGTTTTCACACTTCCTCTCTGCATCTCCTATTCCCGTCTCTCTGCTCTTCTCACCTTTCCTCTTACATCTCCTCTCACCTCTCTGTGGTTTCTCCTCCTGACAATATTCTCCCTTCTGTTTTCTACTCTGCCCCCCTCTCCCCTCGACTGGTCACAGTCCAAATAGAGCCTGACAGAGGATTATTATGTGCAGAAGTATAGTGGAATACAGTGGCAGCCCTAACACTGAGAAGGTGAGGCATCATGCTGAGATGAGTTCCCCACAAAGTGTAAGATTTCCATTAGAATTAGTTTCAGTGTCCACTGGGTACACACAGTGTTTCATAGGGTCCTTCAACTCTGCCAAGAAAAATGTCTGGTGATTAATAAACACCAGCCACGTGCTTGTAAATGTTAGCTGATGCCTGAAAGACGCCAACTCCCTTGGCTGCTTTGGCAGGTCATCATTTTGTAGTTGGCCAGTAGAAAAGGATTTAATTCCAATACGTCTGCAATTTGTAGCATTTTATACATTTTTACAACAATCACTCCCCTTAACACCAAGCATGGAGGCCTTTGTTGATTTTTACTTTTTTGCCTCAGATGTGCCTCAATGAAAATCTGATGTTTTAATGAGGCACAAAGACTGGCTCTAATTCCTCAAATGTGTCTGTTAAAGTAGATTATATTGTTGTCTCTGGTCTATTGGGTTTTGTTAGGCCCATACAATGTTGGAAGACCCTGTGCAGTAAAAAAATAAACAGACTGTTGGATAGAGCATGCACTGCTGGAGAAACCACAGGAATTAAATGGGTGGATGAAGATTATGAGAAAGGCAGCTTTAGATAAATATAGATTAAACATGGAGATGACCGTGAATAACTTTTCTGATTTAATATTTTAGGAGAACAATAAAGCTTTTTTTTCAACCATCTTTTTTACATTTTTCACAAGAACTCTAAGTCACATTTTCCCTCAACGTGAAAGAAACCTGTGAAGGTGGTGACCCACTTTCTACTGCCAAGTTCCTGGGGTTTGGGTTTTTTCTCTTCCCACTCGTGTCTGAGGTGGGAGGAGCTGACACTTGACAGTTGCCATGTGGTCCATATAAACATATACATAGAGAAAAAACACACACTGGTAGGACTACATATGTGCTCAATGAAGTTCTTTATATGCTTCAGAGTCTGTCGACTAGTTTCACTGCTGGTATGTTTCTCAAAAAGTACATCTTGAAACCCTAACACATTTATTCTGTTGTTTTGTCCTTTCAAACTTCAGTATTAGATCACAATCACACTAAAAAGTGTTACAACAAAACTGATTTGTGCGTTTTTGGTAATGTAATGCCACTACTACTTGCAGAGTAGATGAACCGCTGTAATTGGCAAACTACATGTGCTAGCTGACAGATTTTGTGCAAGTTTCTATTCGTTCCAAAACACATTTGCGAGCTAATAAAAGGTAAATGGAAACAATTCAACCAGGCTTAATGTAAGGGCCATTCACATTTCCATGTCTGGTCTGACAATCCTCATTTTAAACTGTGAAGATCAGTTATAATCCACAAAAACATAATAAAAGACAAATAATCCCCATTCATATATTGGTTAACACATACAAGATGCTATTTGCTTAAGCCAAAAGACAGAATATTGTTTTTATAGACCTCGACCCTGTCATTTTTCCAGAGAAAAACCCACAAAAGGCACGCTGTTAATCCAAAAGCAGAATATTTCCAAGAAACATTTACCCAACAGCAGGAGTGCCCAACATTTAAACAAATCTTGAGTCTTCTTGTACTTCTAGTCAGTGAAGAGCAACAGATACACTGAAGCACTGCCAATAATGGGGCAGCGCTTCATTCCTTCAAAAATGAACAACATCATGTTTTCCAAATGTTGATCCAGTAAGATGTTTAATGTCCTAGAGGCCAAGGCAGATTGTTGTAAATGCTATAAACAGGAATATTAAGAACAAACCAGCAGGAATACAAAATGAATAAATATTAGCATGTGATTATTTGCACAGATCCCAGCCTGAGTAGTGATGTCTGCACCTATCCGTGCAGGCAGCAGAATATAATCCTCACCTTAGTGACTGTGGATTCAACAAGGTCGTGAAATAACGTTGGTCCATACTGACATGACAACAACACTTTGTTGATGCCATTTTTATCTCTTTGCTGGTGCAACTAAACTTGATTCTCAAAATTCACCTTAAAGAGCAATTTAGCAGTTAAGACCAATGTTAGTAAAGACCAGTCGGAGCAACCACCTGCTGGATTTTCCCATGAACTGCAATGACTGTGATCAAACTCAGTGGGGGAAATTAAACCAACTTTAAAAAGCAATCATAAAATCAAATCAATGCTGTCTTGGCCAATAATGTCCCTTTATTCAGAGATGGGACACTTCAGATCAAAATATTCCCATTGGAGAACAAATGAGTAGATTGTTATCCTTCTGGTTTGGATTTGTACTTTGAATTCAGGTCGAGCAGGTCCACACAAGACATTATTGAGATCACCACTGAGTACTACTTTAATAAAGTCAAAGAATAAGATCACATCCATGATTGGGAACTATTTCCATGTCACCAATTTTACTTAAAGCAAGTTTTTTCTAAAAAGCACATTTTAGTTTCATTGCTACAGTTTAAAAGTTTTTAAATTAATTGACAGATGAAAAAAGCAAAAATGAGAACATCTGAGTTGATACTTTTATATCATTCATGTTCATTCATGAAATGGCCAAAAAAGCTCTTGTTATGAATAATTCACAAACCTGAAATAAGCAGCTTTAGGTTTTATCATCAAGCAGTACAATTGCTGCATGTAGCAGAGAAGAAAGAGTTGAATTTGTGCACAGTTGATAAACAGACGTTGCATGGTAACGTTTCAAACTTCATGGCTGCTCTGCGTGCCAGATGGGTATTTTTTTCCAGCTTTTTACGTGTGTTAGACCTCTGGCTTTAATGGACGAAGGCTACAATTGTTTGTAACGTTACTGCAAAATAGCTTTTGCCCTCTCAGTCTCGAAGGAAGTCTGTTCTTGTATTCTATCCATAGGAAGGGATTTTTACATCTAAATACAGACAGGATTTCACTCCAATCCTGAAATAGGCTCAGTTAGGTTTACGGATCAAAAACTCGAAGTATGCCACTGACATGTAAACATCTCCAACCTGGAGTTTGTATCTATTTGTCAGCTTAAAAACTGCACAGTTTTAGTCAGACTCAGAGCCACAATTGTCTTTTACAAGAGCATCTGTTCATACTTAGGTACTCTCAAATGCCTCCAACTATAACAAGCCCTCCAGTGAACAGATAAACAAGTTATTTTAATCACTCTTCAGATTCAAACTACATCCCTACAGCAGAGTTGAAACTAAGCACACAGTAATTATTTATACACCTAAATTTGAGCAGTTTGCTTCTGTCTTCATTAACCTCCCAGCATGGCCCACACAGACAGGAGTGGAAGAGAGACAAAAGCCCACAAACATAGGTGGGCAGGCTTCCTCACAATCACCCCCCTCAGCTGTCAGAGTTCTGGTGAGCACTTCTCTCATCTGTCATCATTATTTCATTAGAATAGAAACCTGAGAGACACCTTCTGGCAAGGCTATTAACACTGAATATTGTGCAGTAACTGCTCACACCTATGAAAACAAAGTGGAGACTCTATGACTCTGTCAAGATGTCAGAGGTAGGAAGAAAGAGATTAAGGGGTTACAGTAATCTCACTTAAAGCACATCTTATCTCACTGTAACATTTGACAGATATATGAGAGAGGTAATTTCCAATTACATAATGCACATATAATTCAGGCATCTGTTTGCATTTTTCTAAGTATGGATAAGTGTCAAAGTCACAAACAGCCTCAGAATTAAAAACTTTGCTGATGAAGAAACCAATAAGTTATGGGATACAAAATAGTAAATATACTATAAACTGATTGTCTTGTCTTATATTTTGTAGTTTGAAGGCAAAAAGTGTGCACATTAAAATTATTAGCACTATTGGCACTGAAGACATGTATAAAGTTGACATGTCTGTGAAGGTTCTCAGTCATCCAGGTCATCGTAGTCAAAGGAGCTTGCAAAGAAAAGCGTCTGGACTTCTTTAAGTTACTTGAAGACGTTTCACCTCTCATCCGAGAGGCTTCTTCAGTTCTAAGGTCAAATGGTGGAGAGTCCCAGATATAACCCTAGTGGGAGTGTCCCCCCACAGAGGGACAAATGTCCATATCCATGGGGGGCGACCGTGGCTCAGGGGGTTGGGAAGCGTATCTGTAACCGGAAGGTCGCCGGTTCGTTCCCTGGGCTCTCTGTCCTGGTCGTTGTGTCCTTGGGCAAGACACTTTACCCTACTGCCTACTGGTGATGGCCAGAGGGGCCGATGCCGCGATATGGCAGCCTCGCTTCTGTCAGTCTGCCCCAGGGCAGCTGTGGCTACAACCGTAGCTGCCTCCACCAGTGTGTGAATGTGAGAGTGAATGAATAGTGGTTTGGGTGCCTTGAAAAGCGCTATAAAAATCCAATCCATTATTATTATTATTATTAAAACTACAACTATACTATTTTCCTCCTCCGGCATACAAAATGAAATCAACTGATTGTAGCGCAACTTCAAGTGGAACGGATAAGCGGGATAGGGATTGATAGGCAAGCGGACTAACAACTCCAAGGAACTGAACTACTTCGGTTCCTATCTCTAGTTGGTACTTCATTATTCCAATAAGGGTCTTCCCTCAAATTTGAATCTCCATTCCATAAAACAGTAAAAAGCATAATGTTTTCTACCTCTAAGTCTTCAGAAACCAAAAAAGTCACAGAAAATAAATAAAGAAATGCAATTTTTGCTTTGACTTAAAACTTGCTGATGACAAATGACAAATGTTACAAAAAAGTACAGTGAAAGTGTGGCCCATTGTCTCAAATGACTGTCCCTTTGCACCCTTTGCAACATCCTATTGAATGTCTTGAGAAATGTCACCAACACAATCCCTTTTTATGAACTGCACTCTGCAGTTTTGGTGACTGTAATATTGAATTGCAATAATCCATGTATGAACCAAAATCACCTGTCAAAAGCTACCATGGCAAAGGGGAATTTATGAGGTGATTAGGTGAGTGAGGGATCATAGGTTTTACCTAGGTTCATTTTGGTTAGCACGGTTCATGGAAACAGCAGGTGCTCCTGATAGGTTTTCTTGAGAATCACAGGAGTTCTGGGCAGTGAAGCAGCATTACTTAACGATTCCTCAGAGAGGGACAATAAATCCCTGAACAGAGAGGAAGACCAGAGGTACTAGATGATCCCTCTGGCTGACTAACTGAAAGGGAATAAGGTGAGTGAGTGTGTGTGAGAGCTTCTATTATGTCACTTTTGCTGTGTGCATTTGTATGTCGTGTGCATTAAAATCTCTTGTGTGCTGTTCTTCAATAATACCACGAAGAAAAATTTCTGTATTTTTACAAGACTGCACAAGTGTGAGTCAGTAGTTCTGCACTTTTTCTGCAGAGAAATTCTCCTTTTGCATAATAACAAAAGCAGAAGGTCTACTCTTCTTTCTGCAGACATCTGGTCTAACATCAAACCACATCTTCACCAAAAGGTTTCTGAATGTGTTCTTGCATTTTTATTCATCCTGTTCAATATTCATAAGTGCAGTCCTGTCACTATGTTTGCAATAAAAATCAGCGATGTGCACTGTTTTGCAGACATTGGACTTATTATTATTACAGCCTGTCAATCAGGGTTTGATTTACAGCAAGAACTAGCCAAAGTTTAAACTGACACCAAGGGATTGGGAACAAAGAATCACTGTCCAAACGCAGTTACACAACAGTACAGTTGTGTGGAAATCTCCTATATTCACATTTGGCTTTTGCTTCATTTTCACCTTGACTTTAAAGCTGACATCATCCTCCAACATGCTGAGGGAGTGATATGACCTTTGTGTCTGCAGAACCCATTCCATTACCCAAAAAAAAGGCCTCACCATGAAATAAGAATTGCTTTTCTCTTTCTGCTGTGCTGCAAAATCAATCTATTATAACAAGTCCTTCAGTGCAGAATGGAGGCTTTAAACCTTATTGTGCAGAAAACTACTGAAGCAAATCCTGGCAGGAGACAGTGAAGTTTGCTGAAGCAAGCTGGTTTGTTTAAGCAATTTTCAAGTAATGTCCGCTTGATAATCCTGAGATGACATTATCCGTATTTCACAATGTCATCGCTTGTTTTTAAAACCGCTCTGGTAACCAGTGAAATTATTTCACACATTTTCACCTCCTTAAAAGAAAAACAACATCTTAAGATTTTTTTCTGCGTGATGATATGTCTTCTGGGATTTAAGGTTTTGAGGTTTTGTTTTTACTTCAGTGATACTTTAATATCCTTCCTTGTCTCTTTATTTCCCAACTATTAGTAACTCATCTGCAAAGCCTGACAGTTGGATAGACTTCTGCCCAATAGATTTCTCCTCTTCATTATCAGTGAAAGAGCTTCAAACAATCACAAGTCAAAGTACATAGTACAGGATCTTACTTGGACTAATTTCTCAGTCAATATCACATTTTGTTGGGACAGCTTAGACACCAGTGTTCACAGCATATCTCTGGCTTTGTTATCAAGTCTATTAAAAACAGGGGAACAAACACAAACCTAATTAGGAACAAAAAAAGCAACAGTTAGTTAACCGGTTACTCTAATTTAACATAAGTTAACTGGCACAATTATTACATTTTTACATCTGTCTCCTTCGCTGTGGCTTTTAGAGTGATTATCCTGCCTTCAAAGCTGTTTTCAGAGCAAACCAACCTCTAAACTGGAGGACTAGGGATCATTCTGGGTCTATCCTCTACTCTTTAACTCTTTCCAGCATGGGTGAACCTACCTGGGATAACTCTAGGGTTCACTGAAACATGCAGGCTCCACGATCAAAATAAGATGGCAATCCAACAGTTTAAATTAGCTACAGGACAAAGGACTTTAATGGTACCTGACATAGTAAATAAACTTATTTTTTCATGAAGAGAAATGTCATCTGCATTCATTCACAGGGCTGGAAATTTGGTTTTTTTTTCCATGCAATACTTTTTTCATTTACTTTAATTATGGTGACTCCATGGCCTACCAAACTAAATTGGGAATGCTTTGCTTCACTTTGTTTGTGGTGCTTGCAGTGAAGAGTTCAATACTACAATCACCAGTACAGATGCCAACAAATCAAATCACATTTATTTAAATTGCATTATGAAAATATCCCATGGAGTCTATGAGAAAGGGATGTGGTTGCTGGTATATTTTGTCATGTGACATCAAAATTGACTGTTGTTATTTCTATGCCCATTAGGCATGCCCACAGTCAAGCATCAACAGAAAGCCAGCATGTGAAAGCAGCAGAGTAGGAGTTCATTTAATACCTGCTGCAAATGTGAAAAAAACAACAACAAAAACTAGTCTGTTATGTCACTATGTTAATGATGTTATACAACAGATGACTATGACTCCTTCAGGCATGCATTAATCAAAAAAGCTCTGTTTGATTACTGATGTGGACAATAAACTTAAGGCCTCTGTCTTCCCCCTGTTGTTCTGCAAAAGCTTTCACCTGTAACCACTAATGGTTTTACAATACAGTTACATGAGAACATGACAGCATAAGAGCATCTGTAGAGCAAGAGGAAAAATAGAGTGATCCACCATCACTGTGTGTGTGTGTGTGTGTGTCCTACAGAGCAGTGAGCTCTTTCCAGGAGCTCGTCAAAGGTTATATTTACATATATCTAATGTAATTTGTGATGTGGGTAGTAATTTACATTTATATGTTTTTAACATTAGTCAGCAAAGAGTGATGCCCTTATATGGTAAGTCCAAAGTAAACTAAGGAGGTGAATCTTGGTTTGGTATGATTTCACTTTGATTGGTTCATTTGGTCATTTAGGTACATCTGGTCACCTCACTAACCATTAAGTGGTTAGCGAGGTGACACAGTGGTAAGCACCTCACCGAAAAAAGGTTCAGTGCCCGAATCTTTAAAAAAGTACGGCTTAAAGGTGATGGCACAGTATTAGTGTAATCATAATGGGCCATATTTGCTTTACTGATTCATTTAATAATAAATGTGAACAGCTTTGTAATTTGACTGTACTGTATGTTTGACCAGCTATAAACAGCTTACCAGTTTGTCCAATTAAGTGAAGGGCTGGAGGCGGCTGATTAACAATAAATTAGAATCGCACATAATATAGATCGAGCAGGCATAGCATTATGACCACTGACAAGTGAAATGAATAACACGGATCATCTTTTCATCATGGTACCTGTTAGTGGGTAGGCTATATTAGGAAGCAAGGGAACATTTTTCCTCAAAGTTTAAAGAAGCAGTAATAATAAATGGAAAACGTAAGGATTTGAAGGCGTTTGGCAAGGCAAAATTGTGATGGCTGTGACAGAGTGACACCAAAACATTTGGTTACATGCGTAACTCTTGTTCTCTGACAACCTCACTCGGTATCTCACTATTGGAAGTGCCCTCTGATTGGTCATAAAAGGATTGGTCACTCTTGGATTGGTCATGCCAAAGTTCGCTTCCCATACTGAGTGAGGTTTGAAAGAGAACTGAAGCTCTTGCTATCATTTAGTTTTTGATTATTGTTTTTTGAGGATCACTTCTGTCCTAGTTTGTCTCTTTTCCAATATTAGTAAGAATGCTTGTGGCAGGGTGTGGTCTGTGGTTGTAGAAGGAGGGGTAGAGCAGTGGGTTGAGGGGGTAGTGTGAGGGGAGGCTGGCTGGCACAGCTGTCAGCCATCACACCAATTACGCCTTCCCTTTTTCAGTAGCCCCCTAACCCCGGAGGAGAAAGCTGTGTGGTATGTGTGAGTTGGAGAGGGCGGCTGAAAAGCTTTGTGTACATGAATCACTGTAAATAAAAACAGTTTCCTGCCAAGTGCCAGGTCCTTCCTACCACAAGGCTATTTTCTTTTATGTCATTACTATATCCTCCAGTGCTCAGTTTGTATTCTAGTCCATCTAATTATGTATCTTCTAGTTGAGTCCATGTGTCTTAGTTATGTAGTTATGTCTTAGTTATGTAGTTATGTAGTATTTTTCTCTGTTTCTGTTTTTGTGTCTGTCTGGTTTCCCCATTTCATTGTCTCAAGTTATTCTTGTCTTCCCATTCAGTTATGTCTCTTTTGCATGTCACTGTGCATTTAGTCCTCTGCCTGCTTTGTTGATTATACCTTTGTTAGTTCCCTTTTGTATTCCCATCCGGTTCCCTTGTCTCTGTTTGTTTTTGTCACTATGTCAGATTCGCTTGTGTGGGTCTGTCATCTATTACTTCCTGTTTTACTTTGGTGGTTGTTTGTGTCTTGTATTTTGCATCTAGTTGTGTCTACTTCCCTTCTCTCAGCTTCTGAGATCAGACCATGTACACTTTCAAAAGGATAATGCACCATGCCACAAAGCAATCATTGTACAAATATGTTTAAAGCAGCACAACAATGAGTTTTAGATGTTGACTTGGCATTTAAATTCCCCAGAGAAACAAATCAAATCCCGAGAGGCTTCATCTTGCATTTTACAGGACTCAAAGAATTTGTTGCTAACATCTTGGTGCCAAATACCATAGCATACGTTCAAGGTTCTAGTGGAGTCCATGCATTGATGGGTCAGGGCTGTTTCCTTTCAGTCGATCCACTCTGTGCAACATGCAAGTATGGTATATCACATCCTTGTGTGTCCTGGCTGAAGTAACCTTTATTCACGCCTTTTTGACCTGTGATAACATATGCACAGCCCTTCCTGCGCATACATCCCCTGTCATCACATTACCCAACAGTGACCAGCACCATGCCTGTCCTGTTTGCTGGTGATTGTCCATGCTAGGAGAGCGTTGACAGAGCCCAAAGCCTGTGCATTCTGTCACCAGCACCAGCGCTCAACCCTGGAAAGACGGATGATGTTTGTGGAGAAAGTGCTGGGATGGACTGCTGTCGCATGGCATGACCCTCTCCTCTCGTCTCGAGTCTGGCATCTCTTCTTAACAAGGTCAGAGTCGCCACAGATTACATCCTCTGTGCGTCCCACTGTACAGCACTCTCCCAAGGCAGAGGGATGGCTTCAACAGTCGTGGCCCAGAGGCACCTGTGGCTGAGCCTCTCTGATGTCCCAGACAGGGACAGGGCTGTGTATCTGGACAAACCAGTGCAACAATCGATCTAACAGATGCTTATTTTCATGTGGCTATACACCCAAACCAAAGGGAGTTTCACTGCATTCGAGGGCGTAGCCTACCAATACCTTGTGCTGCCGTTCGGGTTGTCTCTCGCTTCTCGGACCTTCGCGAAATGTGCCAAGGCAGCGCTAGCACCCCTCAGAGCACGAGGGGGAGGAGGTTTCACCCTTTGATAGTGTTCCAGATTTGGATCTATTTGGCTAGCCGTAAAATCGTAGATCTTTTTGCCAGCCGGGTAAACGCTCACTGCCCGCTGTTCTTCTCCGTAATTGACCACGATGCACCCTTGGGCATGGACGCAACAGTGTACCAATGGCCAGACGTGCTCCTGTGTGCATTTCCTCCAGCGGAAATGATATCTCCAGTTCTAGAGAGAGTGTGTCGGCAGTATCTCTCAGATTCTAGTGGCCCCTTAGTGGCCTCCAAGGCCGTTGTATACAGAGATAATCGGTCTGCTAGCAGTGAGTCCTTGGCAGCTACCTCTCCGTAGGGACCTTTTCTCTCAGGCGGGAGTAGAGGTGTTTCATCTGCGCCTGGATCTGTGGCACCTTCATGATTCAATTTGATTGCTAAGGGTCTACCACCTAGTGTGTTAGTGACAATTCAGAGTGCTAGGGCGTCATCCACTAGAGGCTTGTACACTTACAAATGGCAAGCCTTTGAGCTATCGAACTGAGGGATGACTGTGATGACAGTGGGTATATGTGCAGGCGGGGCTCTGCGCATGTCAACACAGCTCATCTGCCTTTGAGGCATGAATAAAAGTTTCTTCAGCCAGGACATGAGAGGGCGTGGTATCCCATACTCATGCGTTGCACATCATTCCTCTCCTTCAGGGAACAGATGTTATAGATACAACTGTTTGCTTTGGCTGTAAAAGTGGGACCAATACATTCGGTGTTCGGTGTACATTATATTAAAGAACAGGACTACAGTATGATAAGCTGACATAATTCAGGCTTGTTGAAACATGTCAATATAGAGAACTTCCTGTTCCTTGAATGAACTTCTGGATTGCATTGTTTTATCAGGTATCTACATAAATAATTAGTCTAAATTCTCAAACTGGTAATTAATCATCAAGTAGAGATAGACTCTAGCCAAGGTCTCTCTGCACAGTACATTCAAAGCTTGATTGTTTTACCACATCATGTTCAGAGAAAGCACTGCCATCATTTTGCTTCAACTGTAACCCTTCAATTACATAACCAGAATTTATGACCTAGAATATGCTTTAAAGCTATTTAAAAGGCAGTTTTAAAATGTGTTTTTTTACCTACTGAATTGTAAAGTCATTTACTCTGTTCAACGTTAACTGTAAACCTTTTTATTTGACATGGAAGTTTAATAAACTACATTTTATTTTACCTCTTCAGTTTTGCTATTGCAAGCAAATGAATTTCAACAATCTGACTTTGGGAAGCACAATAACTGTTAATAGCACTCCAGCAGCACCATGATGTTGACATCGATTCAATGGATTACTGTGAATCAAATTCTTGTTTTCATGCAAGATGAATGTTACAAACCTGAACCATTAGTTTTCCAAACAGCACACTCATCAGTTCAAAATTCCATTTTCTTTTGTGATTTCAATTATACCAACAGGATCGGATCACAGACAGGATCCAATCTCGTCTCCAGTCTTGTTTGGGGGACGAGGGGCAGGATTTCAAGGTATAGACTGTCGAGGAAGGTGTCCGTTTTGTGAACCTAAGAACAGCTTCCCTTCTTTTCACAGATGATTCTGTTGGATTCATCGAATCGTGACCCAACTGTGAAACAGCTATAATGGAAGTGAGCAAGGCAAATTCTGAGGCTCTATGTTGGATGTAAGTTCCCTTTGGGTCAGGAGAGAAAGGCCACCCCCAAGTGACAGAGTTCAAGTATTGGGATATTCTTAACCCATAATGGGAGAGCAAAGCGTGAGTTGGACTGACAGATTAGTGCACAATCAGCAACAACGTTGGTGTTGTATCAAACTATGAAGGTGAAAGAATAGCTTAGCCAAAATATTTACATCAAGGACAAAGATCTGGGTAAAGTCCAAAAAAGTGAGGTCTCAAATACAAGCAGCTGAAATTAGTTACCATCGCTGGCCTTTGCATGGTTGGGCTCAACCTTACAGATAGGACGAGAAGCTTGGACACATCAAAAACCTCACAGTTGAGCCACTGCTTCTTCGTGTCAACAGGAGCCAGTTGAGGTGGCTCAGCAGTCTGGTTGGGATGCCCTCTGGGCAACTCCTTTTGCATGTTTTTTTGGCACAACCACCAGGGAGGAGACCTTGGGGACATACCCAGAACTCATCATAGAAGCTATATAACTAATCTGTCTTAGGCCGCTGCCACCAAAATCTTTGAAAGATGAAAATAATGGTTGGATGAATGGACTATATATTATGTTATCCTCACTCTGCTAGCTGGCTGTAGACTTTTAGTGTAGCATATATTTATAATGTAAACACATTTAGGACAGTTAAACATCTCCATATCTAATCATGTCCACCTATAATTATTAGTTTGTCATTGCTTTAGATTATTTTCTGTTTGACATGCTAGAATTTCCTGTTACCTGGCACTGTGTTTTGTTATTGTTCTTCTGTAAGTTTAATCAAAGGTCATCTTTGTTTGCTTACCTGCCTGCCTTTATATTAGTACTGTCACTCAGGTTTATTTATCATCTATTTTAGTTTAGTTGCATATTTTCAGTTTCTCATAACATTTGTTAGATCTGTAATTACTTTGTTTCTTGTTGTGTTTCCATATGTAAAAGCCTTAATGGGTGTTTGGGGTTTGTTTTGACACTGGAGCACAGATATACTGGTTTGTTTCCAGCAGTAAAATTTATAGGCTCAGCCTGACACAACTTCACAGTGGTTTTATTCATGAGGAATGTCTGTCTGGGTGTTGTTGTTTTTCAAATGACAAGAGAGATGAGATGTTGAGCAGCACACAGTGTGTGTCTGATTGCATAGGAGCATGGTAACCTCCCTAATCTTCCCAACATATGTCTGTGAATTAGTGCTTAATAGCATAATACTTGAATTTCACTCACTAAAAACTGAAGCACAACTTTGCAGAGAGTCTGTATCACACAGCAAACCACATCATTTGCCAGTAATTCCATTTAAAATGCTCCAAATGGCAAAACACCACAAACATCATCCAGTTGAGTGACTCGAATCGCAGACATGAGGACTAGCACAAACCGATCAGCTTACAGCTCTCTTTGTCAGCATACCTGTCAATCAAAGCAGCTGAATTTCCTATACTGAAGCCTTACTGGTATCCAAGTGTGAAGTAGTCAGACTCGAACATCAAGGAAGGTGGTAGGGAAGCAGACTACACAGACATGTCAGGTTTCCAAAGGGAGAGAGACTGGCTTTAAATAGGGCCATCACTTTCCCTCCAATTGCCCAGCCAGTACCCTCACTCAAGCTGAGGGATCTAAAACTCTACACAGATGATCTAAAAACACAAAATCTCTTCACACTTCTAATATGCACATTTACACAACTAAATGGCAGTATTAATGAAAAGAAAAACATTCAACAAATCCATTTAAACCTTAGCACAAACAAAAAGAAGCATCTCTATGAAAAAAAGAAAGCCCTCCACTTGGTTTGTCCTGCTGATGTCATGTGTGACATCATCAGGATTTTAAAATGAGGAAATGCCAAGCGGGCGTTTCCCCACACCTGACCCTCATGAAGACTGAAAAGACAAACAAATTATAGTATAAACAAAGTATAAACAAATGACTTAATCTGTAACATAACAAAGTATAAAGAAACGTAACTGAGTATTTGTCTTAATTTGCAGAATGTTTGATTTGCCAGCAACAGAACGCTTACACAAACAAACCCGGGATAGTGAGTGCAGCAATGTTACTTGACAAATAGCAAATCATAGCAAATAAATAGAAACAGAATAATGTATATAATGTGCAAAAAAAAGGTCAACACATATGGGACAAATGGAGAACATTTCAACTGCTCATCCGCTTTGTAACCTTGGGCACAGTACACTGGACCCTAGAGTTTTTATTCAACATGGAGTAAAGACTCATGGGTCCAGTGTACCCTGCCTGGGATAGGATTACTGCGGTCCTACCCTTGAAGTAGGCCTTGAGCAGAAGTTCTAGGGTAAGCGTCTGTTGGCTGGGACTTAGCCCATGGGACCTAGTGAGGCTAAGCCCACAGAAGCTACATGGGTCCATCCTCCTGTGGATGGTGGTCCCTTTTACCAATTCTGCTTACGGTTTTTAAGGATAAAACATCGAGGGATAGTCAGGTTATAAAGAGTCTCCACTTTGGTGGCCTTTTATTTGCAAACTGTAGTTCAGCAGTGGTTCAGTTTGCACTGATGCGGTTTAGAGCTGAGTGTGAAGCGGCAAGAATGAGAATGAACATTTCCAAATCCAAGACCATGGTTCTCAACCAGAAAAGAGTGGACCACGAGATTGACATGCAGTTCGCATTGCCAGAAGAATACAGTAGAAGCAATCTGTAGCATTTCAGGTTTGAACTGAAATAACATTGAAGATCTTGGTCACAATAACAACATCCATAAGGAAATCCACATCTCATCCCAGTCGAACTAAACAAGCACAATTAGATATTTATACCACATAAGAGTCTGGAGAGAAAACGTCAGGCTTTTTACCTCTACAAATTGACACCTTTCAGCTTTCCAGTGTAAACAGTCTTCTGCTATTGACCATGGACCTACTCCAGCTGACCAGCTGGGGTTAAAATGTCTTTGTTGCTTAGGGATTAGAAACTTTTGTTGATTTTTTCTTCTTAAGTCTGTCCAGAATGTAAATTCTTGACTTTCTAGCTACAGATCTCCTGCTCCAACTTCCAGGCTAGATTTTTGTACTATTAAACAGAATCAGTGATTGGCTTCAAACTCATAACTGATCATAATGTATAACTACATCAATATCAGAAGATAGCATTTATTCTGGAAGACTTCGTAGTGTTACCTCTATTTGTTAAAAACATCGTGATATGCTTCCAAGGTTCTACAAAATAAAAAACATTCCAGGGTTAACTGGTATCTTGGATTAGTAATTCAAAATATTATTAACTAAAACAGCCACTGTGTGATGTTTTTCAGAAAGAATTTTCCTCTATTCCAGACTACCAAACATCTAGTACTTACTTCTGAGAAATATTGACTTCAACGCCAATATTGTCTGATCAAAACAGAATTCCACTGGCAGTTATGTAAGTCCACATTTTATTTTGATTTTGTCATCTCAGAGTAAAAGCAACCCAGCTCCACTGCTAATTCACATTAATGATATCCTTGCAGACAGCTTTCCAGGACACTATCTATTTAAAAATCAGGTCATTTACCTTTGATCTCTTCTTCAACGTGTAGAAGGCTGCACAGTTCAGCTTCACACTGTATATATTTATGTATGTATACGTTTTTGCTACACAAGAGAAAAAAACGAGACTTCATTTAACTGGGACTTCACATCCCATGGTTTCTTTTAAACCACAGCATCACTGAGTGTCAATAACTCAGCACTGGGCCTTAATGTTTAACTGTTGTTCCCACTTCCTCCCTCATTTGGTTGTCCATGGGGCACCCCAAATTGCTCTCCGATGCATCCATCGAGTATGAATGTGTGTGAATGTTACTTAGAAAGCACTTAGATCAATGTGCTTGTGCGAATAGGTGCGAATGGGTGAATGCGCAAGTTGTGTAAAGCGCTTTGAGTGCTCAGAAGAGTAGAAAAGCGCTATATAAGAACCAGTCCATTTACCATCCAGATATGTCAACAGAACCCATATGGAGAAAACCAAAACCAGCTTTAACATTGTTTTCTTCTCCTGTGGAAATGCATTTTGGCACTTTTGCAGGATGACAAAATTGGACCACACCATGTCGTTGTTGAACTGACATATATCAAGTAAAAAAAACAAAAAGACCCCAAAAACATTGATGAGTGAAACCTGCATTGAAGCCCAGGGCTACTGTGCTGGAAAACTGATCTCTCTTTTTATGTCTTTTTTTCTTTTTTCTTTTGCTGCAAAGGAGCCCTGTAAATCATGTCCTTTATACCTCCGGCTGGGGGTTCACTGCCTCACCACAGGGTGGGAGGAGAGCATGATGGGAAAAACATGATGGGATCTTACTTTAGTGCGTCAGAGGAGACAGCGGGAGAGAAAAGAGGGAAACGAGAATGAGAAGCTCCAAACGGGTAGACAGACAAAACCAGCAGGAGGGTAAAATATTGAAATACAGTCAGAGAAAGACAAATAAAGACACAAGACTATGAAGACATAAAACTGCAGTAACAGTAATAAAAATTAGACTTACTCTTTCAAAACATTTTAAATGGCCAGCTCTGTAACTCTGTAATGGCAAAAGGGCACAAAGTGTAATGATATATTAAAACATCAGCCATGACCTATTCAAAAACAAAAAACAAAAAGGAAGAAAAAGGGAAACCGATACATAAATCTTCCTAACTCCTTATTGGTTCGACCATCATTTTTTTTTTTTTTTTTTTTTTTTTTTTTTCAATAGTAGCACAATTTTTGTAGCTGTGTTGTATTTGTAGATTTAAATAAATAAATTAAGATACAAATGAAGTGCAGACTTTCAGTTTTGGTTCAAGGATTTTAACAAAAGTAATAACTGTTTCTGAAGTAATAGTCATTCTTATATACAGACACCCATGAAGGATCAAAATTAATTGGAGATCCATTTTCATGGCGAGATGACATCTGTTTTTATTCCATGAAAAATGAAGAACATAAAAGTTCTTGAGTTGATTTCAACTGAATAACTGAATGTATTAATGGAACGCAGTGGCTAGCTCGGCAACACCAACAGGCCTGAGAAACCACAGAAGGAAACTGAAATGCATGATGACTGTTATTTTCTATGGTTAAGAAAAACAACTTGACGTCTAACAAAGAACACTGTCAAAGAGCAGGGCTCGCAAAATTGCTAGCCCGACGTCCCGGAGCTAGCGATATCTCCGGTCGGGCGACCAAAATCTATCTCAGCCCCGCCCGTTGGGTTGTTATATAGCCCGACGGGCGGGGCTGATATAGATTTTGGTCGCCCGACCGGAGATATCGCTAGCTCCGGGTCGTCGGGCTAGCGATTTTGCAAGCCCTGAAGAGGTAGGCATATCATTGTCTAGGTCACAACTAAAAGATGCTTTCAAGACTATGATGGAAATGGAATGCGTCAAACATAGAGTTTCTCAAGGTAAGGGTATTCTTTAATGGTCAAGTCAATCATCTAATTTGAACCCATTGGAGCCCACCTTTCAGTTATTAAATGCAAAACTGAATGCAGAAATACCAACAAACAAGCAACAACTGTAGGTGGCTGCAGTAAATGCCTATCAGAGGGTCTCAAGAGACTAAAAACAGCATTCGGTAATGGCCATGAATTCTGCAAAGGATTTTGATCTAAGTACCAACATGGAGCATGAAAATGATTATAGTTTGTAGATATTTTTGCCAGTAAATAACCTTTGGTATTAAACATAGATTTAAGTACTCAAACTAATGATAAATGTTGCCTTTTAACCTGTGAGCAAGCCTCATTAAAATCAAATGAGACCTCATTTTTGAATGTCCCCACAAGAAAAAGTACTGTGACCTTTTCATGGGCCAGTTAAAAGTGTCTCCTACTCCTATGGCAGATATGGTTGAACAAAAGACAAAGAACGAGAGAAGACAAAACAAGTATTTATTTATGAGGGATTTATTTATTGATAAGGGATACTGTACTTCATGAAATGAGGGCTTGCCAACCAACAATTTCAGGATCTGGCACTCAGGTCATGGAGGCATTTCAGAATTTTAAAGTACACCTAGTGGCCATCTGATGCAGTTTTTTTTGCAATTTTTCATATATAATTTCTCTTTAGGGTTTTATAGCCACCAACAGTTACTCGCACAATGCAAGCTCTCTAAGAAGACAAAGAAAGGCTTGCCAAAAAATGGAAATAGCAAATGTTATTGCAACTAAGAAGAAAATCACATGAGTCACTAACCACAGCGCTTCTCTCCTCCACATGAACCCTTATGTCTATTTGAAGTTACCCTTGTGCAAATGCTCTCTGTGAAGCTTTTAAAAGCCTTCCAACAAAACCTAGACGACGCAATCCAGGTGCCAACTCCTCGAAAATTGCCACAAAAGACACAAAATCGAGTAAGAGGAAGCAGGAACAGCAAGCTCAGCAGCTGTGCGTTCCTTGTGGTAAATTCATGTGTTGTGTTTTAATACTCTTCTGTCACCTAATACTCTAAACAGAGCTGTTCATCCATAATTCTCAGATATAAATCGCTTTGGTCTCGACATCTAATATTGGCTTGTCTGAATGTGGTGGGTTATGATGATTGATTGCACAAACATTCAACAAAGTCAGTTATAATATTCTGCTCCTGTGGAGGCAAACGGTAGGAATCATGAATGATTCATTACAGAGTTAAGGTAGGTCAGAGGGTTTATGCGATGAAACTTTTTTTTAGAATTATCATTATAAGAATCCAAATTTAAGATCTCAGTGATTTAAAACAAGTAGCAATTTCAGAAAGACATACAAATGGGTTATATGTTTGTGTCATCATGTAAATAAATCTGGGACTCTGATAGTACTGCAGCCATATGTCAGCAAGCCATGTGCTACATAGATACAAAATACCACAATCAAACTTGTCTCTTCTTTCTGAGCTGACCTGCTGCATCCATTAGACGGGGCACGCGCTTACACACACACACGCATATGCGCAATTTATCCAATAATGTGCAAATTAATGCACAGGCACAGCTCAACAGCGATTATTACAACAACAAGGACCTGGGGACATGCTGAGTGAAGGCTTGTTAAGAGAACAGTGTGAAAAAGGTTATATGGTGAGGAAAGGGTCTAAGGAGCTTGGAAAGAAAAGCATCTGGACTTCTTTAAGTTACTTGAAGACGTTTCACCTCTCATCCGAGAAGCTTCTTCAGTTCTAAGGTCAAATGGTGGAGAGTCCCAGATATAAACCCAGTGGGAGTTTCCCCCCAAAGAGGGACAAAAGGACCCCCTGATGATCCTCTACCTAATCACATGAGCCAAGGTGTGAAAGCGGGTGTGGGTCACAATCAGCCAGGGTTTCGGGTGAGCTCATTGTGAAATCTGGCCCCACCCTATCATGTGATTTCCTGAGGTCAAATGGCCCAGGATGTGAGTGGGCGTTAAGGTGTCTGGGAAGGGATGTCAAAACTGGATTATATATAGCATTATATATCTGGGATTATAAATCTGGGACTCTCCACCATTTGACCTTAGAACTGAAGAAGCTTCTCAGATGAGAGGTGAAACGTCTTCAAGCAACTCAAAGAAGTCCAGACGCTTTTCTTTGCAAGCTCCTTAGAGTACGATGACCTGGATGACTGAGAACCTTCACAGACATGGTGAGGAAAGGTTTCAGCTCGAAAAGGAACAGGTCAAATATATATATAAATATATATAATGAACGACTGATGCGACTTTTGTTTTAATTTATTACAAGCTTTCATGTGAAGCACCGCACGCATCTCTGTGTGTTCATGTCCTGACACACGAGACTAGATTTGTTTGTGTCCACATGTGCATGTCTGATTGCGGATATTTCTTAGATGAAGCCAGGAAGACAAAACAATGACCTCACATTGTGTCACTACAGCAACCCTGGCGACGGACCAAACAATAACATCTCTGTTATTTTGTTTGCAGTTTGTACGGTCCATTGGATTGCCTCATGGTTTGCCTCAGGGGGCCTTCAATATCTTTACCCAGTCGCTGAAATCAATGTGTTCAACTCTGTTTCTTACTTTCTGCTAGAAAGTTCAGTGATGTTACTTGGCTGCAAAACCAATTCCAGCTTGTAAACCACGTTTGGATAATATTTCTTAGCCATCAAAGTTTGTGTCATAAAAAGACTGAATCTGTTTCATAACCTGATATGAGCACTAGGCAGGCCACTGGGTGCAGCCAGGGGTGAAAAGTGTACTGGATGATCTGACTTTTGGCATGCAAGATAAAGAAAAAAATCATCCACTTTTCCCTCTGTTGTGCTATAAATTCCCAGAGCGAAACATTCACACTCCATTTGTCACTAGTGAGTGTAGTGCAATCAATGTGTGTGTCCTTCCAAGAATAATTGGGACAGTGCCTGACAGGTTCATAATTAATCACAAATGATTTAATTATTAAAATAGTGCTTAAATTTAAGCAAATCTAAGCTGCTAAATGGTTTAATAGGGTTATTAAACCATTTAGCAGCAATAACTTGAAGTAACGTTTGGGCTCTCACATTATTATGGAGGACTTTTGGCCCACTCTTCTTTACAGCATTGCTTCAGTTTATTCAAGTTTCCAGTTGTTCATTTATGCACAGCTCTCTTAAAGTCCTGCCACAGCATTTCATTCAAGTTGACATCTGGATTTTGACTGGACCAGCAACTTGATTCTTTTTTTCTCATTGTATTCTGTATACAATGGAGTTTGTGGTTGACTCAATGACTGCAATGGTACAGTCAATGAGTCAGTTTGTCATTGGCTTTTTGCAATGTCTCTGAAGGTTGCACGTCTGTCTGATTACACATAATTCTAGTCTTTCTTTTTTACAAGACTGCATATTCATAGTTGTTGAAGAATATTATAGTGTTTCATATAGATTGCTTTTTTTTGTAAGAACCCAGCAACATTAATTGAAAAATATATTAATGAATATTCCCAAAAATTACATTTCACAAAGTGAAAGTATCAACAACAATCCTAGCAGGGTAAATATTCCTTTTTCATAAGCTGACTGTAAATAAACTCACAACATAACGTGACATTGTTTTATTTTTTGTTTGCCAGTTGCCAAATTCCACAATCTGTGAATTACACCGTCTATTTTATTAATTCTTCAATTCATTTAAGAAGAACTTGGTCTTCAAAATTGCCATATTACTCTTAACTTCAGAGTCCTGGAGTCTTAGAAATTTATAGAATACGCCCACCTCCATACCACAATATGTGCCTATATCCTTTACTTAACATGCGACCGACTTTGGCTGGAGGCCCTTGTTGTCTTTTCTGAATGTTTTTTCCTCGATTCTTGATTTTCTTTCTACATAAGCAGACTTACATGTCAGACCTGTGTGTTTCTAAATCAAGGCCAGCTAGTCAGGGTCGACCTTATATGATGAAAAAGTAGAGCTGACATGGGTGTGTCCACAGCGTCCCACAGTAACAGAAGAGACAACAATATAAAAACAACTTGAACTTGGACAGTGTTTGCATTTCTCTCTAATGCAAAAATATCAACATCCCTTGCCCACCATTTTCTCAAAAGGCCTTTATTTATACTTTCATTGTAAAAATGGTTTTAGAGATATGAGCACTCACACAACCACTCTAAGTGCTTTCTATCTAACATTCACATGCATTCATACTAGCAACTTGGGGGTAGTATCTTGTCTAAGGGCTTTTGGCATGCAGACTGGAACAGACAGGGAGCGAACCACCAACCTTCCATCCTTCCAGATGACCTGTTTTACCACCTGAGCGACAGCTCCACATTTCTGCAGCACCTTCTTGTTTTTAATCTCAGTAATGTCTGTAACAATAACCTCTTTATTGTTTTAGTTTATATTTCTCTGACAGCTGCCACAAAACACAAATGGAATTTCAAAAAGGACAATAAACAATATAATAATCCAATATAACTAATCCATCTGTAAATCTCATCCTCCACTCGCTTGTGAATAAAACCCTGAGATACTCAAACTGGAGGCCATCACCTGATGAAGCCAGGTGATGCCACCAAAACCACATCAACAGATTAACAGAACCACAAAAACCAAAGACAATATCTTGAGACCATCAAAGCACAGACCCTGTACCACTTGGCTACAGCAGAGTATTATAATTATAAGAATTATAAACAGAATTGGTGACAAAGTGCAGCCCTGGAGAAATCCAACATGCATTGGCTTTTGCTGTAGTTTGCAACTAGCCATACTCCTGTAGTTCCCCTCATACGATATCTTGAGTGACTTGGTCAAATGCCTTCTTCAAATTCCCAAAACACCTGAGGACTGGTTGGGTAACCTCACACACACCCTTGAATATTATCCAATCCAGGATATCCAGGATAAAGAACTGGTCCACTGTTCTGCGACTATGACCTTTTAAATGGAACCATCCCCCCTAGTCTGCCAATCCAGCACCGCCACCCCACGCAACACTGCAGAGATGTGCCAACCAGGACTTCCCAACAAACTCCAGAGCTTTTCAGAATTCAGGGTGAACCTCCTCCTCCCCTGTGGTTTTACCATTAAAGAACTGTGTGACTATGCCAGTCATCCCCCTTGTCTCCACACTGCTTTCATTATAGAAAGTGTCAGTGGGATTGAGGAGATCTCCAAGGGGTTACTTCCACTACCTGACTATATCCTCAGCTAAGTCAGCAGCACTTCTTCCCCATCCTGAGTCACTTGATGCTTTGCCATAATTACTTGAGCACACTCCACCATTGTCAGCTTGGGTTATGAGGGTGGTAATGAGTTAACTTTTCCTTTTCAAATGTTACTGGGTCAAAGCAGACTGAATTCTACAGGCCAAAAAATTAAAGGCAACTGGTCTGTGTGTGTGTGTCTGTATGTGTGTAGGTGTTTTGGTTGAGGTTTTTTGTTTTAAAGAAACGTGACCATATGGAAATCATTACATGTGGGCTGATTCAGCATGCCAACATATTTTTGTGTTTGCACGTGAGTGTGAGTCTGTCACCTCCAAGTTCAGCAAGTCAAGTACCACACCCCCAACCTCCACCCACACACATACAAACACAGAGACATAACAAAATGACCTCAGAAATCTGGCTTAGACTAAATATTTGACCAAACAAAAGTAAAAAGTATCTTGCATACAAATACTAAAGTATGCTCTGTAAGCTGACTGGGAGACTAACACAATGGGAGAAAACTGCAACTGTTATTTTGGTTTCCTAAAGGCGTGGAACTAAAGCATATTTAACAACAGTTATTTAGAGCCAGTTTAAGCCAAAGTTTGATCAAAAACACTCAATGCTTATCATATTTTTTGTAGAAAACATGAGAGTTGTTCTAAAAGTGTTCAGAAAATAATAACAAAGAATCATGACACTGTTACAATTAATGTAAAATCTTCCAGAAATACTCACGTTAGTTCGGAAAAGTAGCTCTCTGAACAAAGGTGACCAATCATGGTAATAATTGCAACAGCTCAATACAATTTATACAGTTTAATACAAAACATAGCTCATCACTTTTCAAGTACAACTTAAGCACAACTTCTTAAACCACTGACTATACTAGATCAGTAAGTTTTTTGCCAATCACTTACCACTAGCCACCAAAAACACAATCTTGTTGTGTCTGAAACCCTGTAATTCCTCTGCATTTTGTAATATAATGCTGACTGACTTTATAAGCCCCTGAAAAACACATTAAAGAAAGTATGCAAATTGACACTGACAGAGGCAATAAAGCTTCCTACATGAGTTAAAAAGCAGCACTGGGACTGGATCTAGTAGCTCAACTGAAATTCAAAAACGTGACCAAGAAACCGTTAGAGAATAAGTACACCATTAACCTCATTAGTCATATATGTAGGTTTAGAGAGCTACAGTATCAAACTGTGAACTGACACTCTAACCACGGACTGCATCGGACCCCTGGCAGTGCATGCAGAACTGCTGAACGCATTATTCATTTAATGGGATACTTATAAAGAGTACGGGAGAGAGGAGGAGGCGGGTGAAGGAGGGAGAGCCAAAGTCAAAGGGCATGAAGGGGCCAAGGAAGTCATTTGCATGAAGATAGAGACTGAGTGAAAGCGTGGAGCAAGCTGGAGAGGGGAGTGGAGCCCAAGAGGGGGGGAAATAGGGGAAAGGAGGGGAGGAAAGTGAGGGGTGAAACTCCTAAAACACATAAATAGGCGGAAAAGGACTTGGAACTTTGCAGTCACTCGTCCCGACAGCCACATCCACAGCTCTCCTCTCCCCTTCTCTTCACCTTCAGCCCTCTGCTCCACTCAGCTGCAGTCCTTCATTCATCTGGAACCCTGAGCAAACCCAGTGAGTAGTTTCTACAGCACACATTTACCCTGTTTCTGCATGGCCTTCCAGCTAAAAGACTGCTTAGACTACTAATCTACACAAATTGATGGATGTAAGAGTTGAACCATAGGTAGCTACAGAGCTGTAAGCTACTAACAGCTTTTAAGACACAGGACTTTTAAACAATTACAAAGTATTTAAGTGATAACATATTCAGAGTAAGCAACAATGAAAAAAAATGTAAATGTAGCCATTTTTAATTTAATTGTAAATATTTAAATTAAGAACGGAATTTTAAAAGAATGTGTCAAGATAAAGTGTCTTACTTGCTCAGGGTTAAATACTAAAAATGTGTTGCAATCTATGTGAAAGCTGTTCATTTATATACCCTCTGAGAAGCAGGGATGCAGCACTTGAACTCTTCATTAAACACATATGAGCATGAAAGTGATACTGCTAACTGAAAGACTAAATCAGAAGACCCACGCTGGAGCTTTAATGACAGAGTTCAGGGAAGATGCAGCCATGACTGGAGGAAGGCAATAATGAGATATCCAATGGAGAAGAATAACAACTTACTTCTATTTAATACCTTTAATGCAGATAATACAGAGATGGATGGTTTAGCAGACTCAAGTGCGATTACACTTTCGCTGTATGTATCCTAATAAATATCAAATTTCCTTCTGCCACTTTAACAACGCTAAACAAGTATAAACAGTGGAAAGACGGTCTAGAAACAAATTTCCCTTGTATAAAGAAGTTGTTAAACCCAATGTTAATGGTGTCTGATCAGTTTTCTTGGTGCTGATCTCGCTTAAATATATAAGATGATAAGAATCAAAAAGAATGAGAAGGCTTTTATTTGGAAAACCAATATTTATGGTTAGGCCACTGTTATAAGACCTTTATAAAAGAAAAAAGTACAAAATAGTGTTTTCTGTGTAGTGACTGACCAGGTACTTCTTTGCAGCTCTATATTATTACTGACTAGTCTTCCTTCTTTACCATCTTCTTTTATGCACCTCATTCAGGTCTTCTCCCCCGATCTACTCTTATCATGGACACCTCCTTCTCCGAGGCACTCTGTCACCTGATTGTCTTGATGCTAAGTCTGGGCCAAGGAATTCATTCAATGCCTGTCCCTACTGACATCCCCATGTGCACAGCTTCAGAAACTGCCCAGTATAGTCTAAAATTTACTGGCAAGTGGACCCAGGCAGCTTTTCCTAAGCAGTATCCTCGCTACCGTCCTCCTGCACAGTGGTCAAATCTTATTGGTAAGTGCACCTAACCTAAGGCAAGTTATTGGTCACATTATTTTCAGGTCAATGTGGCAAGATCTATTGGGTGGTTGAAAAACAGAAAGCTACTACGTAAAATGTCTTTTGAATAAATCAGAAGAGGAATGCACCAACTGTTTACTATAGAGTTATTCAAAAACAATCCTATTTTTTATTTGTATCGCATTTTACCCACTAGTAGGATGTTATACATCTGCCCAATTCAGACCAAAAACACTAGTAAACAGTCACAGAACTCCATTAATTTCCCTTTGCCGAGATGTACTGTATATGATCTCACTATTCAGACTAATACCTGCTGAAACAACAATTTTTCATCCTTTCTTTTCCATTAGGGGTGACCCACAGCTCTGACTACCACATGTGGCAACGTAATGAGTTTGCCAGCAATGGAGTGAGGGAGTTCACGGAGAAAGGTGAGGCTTGGACGCTTGTGAAGGAAGTCGAGACGGCCGGTGAACGCATCCAGAGTGTTTATGGGATCCTCTCCGCTCCCGCTGTCGTGGGCGGCACAGGCCAGATGAACACTGAGTTTGAGGTCTTTGCCAGGCACTCCTTTGTAAGTTTCTCAACAGGGCATCAAGTACATGCAAGGCCTGTCACTGACAGGTCAGCATAGATAAAGTGGTGTGCAGAATTCCCAAATAAGCACTTAGAATCATAGCTCTGTTTAGCCCAATAATAAAGCCTTACAGATAGGTACCCAGACCAAACAGGTTTAAAATTTGCCCATAATATAAATGAACTGTTTTAAAGTGGAAATGATCATTCTAGGAATCAGCACCACATCAGATTATACAATAACTTCCACTGTAGTGGTTACAACTATTTCAGTGTCAGTGAAGTTTTCAATGTTTCACTGTTATTTAAATTTCATGTAAGTGCAAATAAGAAATTTGGTGTAAACTCGAACATTATTTCTACTGAAGATGTTTTGTTGCTATGTTGCTCCATTGCAACTGTGTCTGTTATTATAACCAATGGTAATAAAAGCCAAAACCTTAAATATATAATGTGAATATTTATATATATCAAAATTGCAACCTTTGTAGTCAAATAATTACCTGCCACACTACTGATAATTGTTCATAATATGAAGTTATACTGTGAGAAAAACTGCATAATGCCTCTTTAATTAGGCTAATGCAGCAACAAAATGTTCCTATAAAACAAGCTCCTGACAGTTTTTTTCCCCCTGTAAACTACACCAAAAAGCGAGCTTCTGTAACTGTAACGAGTCTAATTAATGTCTCTTCGAATTATGTAACCTCTGCAGAAGTTTGCAGTTAAACTTCCCACTGATGAGTCTCTGGGTAGCTAATAACACCTCTGGCACATCTGACGAAAATTTGTTAAGCTTGGAAAAAGCCAATTGGAAACATAAGATGGTCACCAAAATAAAAGCAAGCCATGCTGGAACAAAAGTGCACTTGTAGAGTGGTGGATATGGTACAAGACTACGAATCTCTATAATGTCATGCTTAAAAAAGAGCATATTAATGCACAATAAAATAAATCATTGTAAAGCACAGACATCATATATGATTTAGAAGTATTTAGTGGTCCTTGAAGGAGGTTTGAGAACGAAGATGTTGGAAAGATGTTTGGAAAGGATTTTATTCTGTTTTTCTTTCCTTTTCTATTCTCATCTCTGCCTGTGGCTACATTTTAACTCACTTCTTATGTTTTACTTTCTCCATTCACAGCTGTCATTTATCGTACGGATCGTCCCAAGCCCGGACTGGTTTGTGGGTGTGGACAGTATAGACCTGTGTGATGGCGACCACTGGAAAGAAAATGTGTCAGTGGATCTTTTTCCATATGATGCAGGAACTGACAGTGGGTTCACCTTCTCGTCCCCCAACTTTGAGACCATCCCACAGGATAAAATCACACAGGTGGGCAGCACAGGTGCATGAATCCATAGTAAACCCAGGTATTTAGAAATCCTGATTGTCAACAGCTAGTAATGAAAACATTAGTGTTTCTATTAGACTCATACAGAGATGCTGTATTTAAGTGATGTACAGCGACACTCTACGGCTGTTGAATTTGCCCAAAAATTACAACACTGCTTTAACAAAATAAACTACACTAATTAGAATATTTATTTCTGCACATTTCAACCAGAAAAAGCAAAAAGAATAGAGACATAACTATAAGGCTATATTTAAGGTAAATTTAAACATAATTATAAGTTTTAAAATGCATCCCTCGACCAATAACATGGTGTAAGTCTTATCCATCAGTACACTGCAAGCACAACGGTCCAGGGATAATTTAGGTCTGGTCAATACCAGCATCTTTTTTTCATATTTAAGACGGCTTTTTCATCAGTTACAAATGTTAAGTTAGCTGGTTAGACAGTAATGTCAAAATAGTACAAAAAACTGAAAAAGACTATGAATAAACAGGGAAACAAAAATGGGGTATTCGTAAGTCGGGGTTCCACTGTATATAGAAATCATCACCAGGCTGAGTTCAGTGAGACATAACAGAAAATCAATTAAAGTGTAACTAGTAAACTATATGAGAGTATTTGAGGTTTAGTAATGTTGATAAAGGTAATTAAGCCACCACCGACACAGCTGTGTGCACTATCTGCCTCCAGGAAGCACCTAAAGACATTTATACTTCCCTAAATCCTCCAGCAAAAATTAAAAGAATATGGCAGCTGTTGCCGTGATACCAGCTTTCTTTTCTATTAAACTGTAATTTAAACTTTTAGTATCAATTGTAAGCCCACGCAGCAGCAAAATCAGTCTGAAGAGGCTTGTTACAACGCATATCTTGATAGATATTCCTTGTCCATTTTCCTCTTCACAGATCACTTCCTCTTTCCCTAGTCACCCAGCCAATTCCTTCTTCTACCCCCGCCTAAAGCACCTACCACCCATTGCGAAGGTCACACTGACCAAAATAAAGAAGACCAATCAGATCATCAGCCTGCCCATTGAGCCCACTCAATCCAACCAGCTGCCAACAGGAAATGAGATTGAAGATAAGCTCATAAGTAAGTCTGAATAACAAGTAAATTAAGAATTTCTGTTTTTATATGATTCATCTACTTTCCTTGAAGCATGCATTTTACAGCATAGTACAGAGCACAATAACAAAAGCTAGAACTCAAGGATGTGGCAGTTAACATCTCAGTTTGGTCTCAGTTTCGCACTCATTAGAGTCCTATGTTTTGATAAATTTTTATGGGAAAATTAGGAGCAGTCTTTAAATGGCATCATGTCCTCCTTTATGTCTTAACACAGATCCATGCGTGAACCATTACTCGCGTAACCCCGGTTCTCTGAAAACTGAGTAATCTACTGAGCGACAATTGAAAGAGAACTCTACATTAATCCCAATCCTCAATGGTTCTGGTTAACACACCAATTCTGCATTCAAGATACTGTCTTGGCAGCTACAAGTCATTCTGGTGACAAACCCTGAATGCATCCATAACTGAATTAGGCAAACATATGAGACAGACTTCAGAAGAACACCAACTCTATAGTGTCTTTCTTATTCTATTGATACTATATATATTATACTTGTTGTTAAAGGCTAAACTAAAAGTATAAACAGAATAAAATGAATACAGCATTCTACATGCTTTGTAAAACTCAGATGTAAGGTTTTAACATAAGGCAGGGACTTGCTCATTTTGGGGGAATTTAGGAAACATTACAGGCCACACACAAACTAAATTGTTTCCAACCAAAGACCAGAAAAGCCAAGCCAGAGTCAGGGTACCAGAAAATACCAGAAACACATCTGGCATCTAGTATAAGAGCCAAATATGTGTGATAAAAATGTCAAAGAGTACTTTATGAAAACTGTATAGAAATTATATACAGTAAATGTTTAGTCATGATGCCAAGTGGGACATAAACACTGGACTTTATTTCATGGGTGAAGCTGGATATGTGGGTTCCGAGACTATTTAAGACTCTTCTGTACAGAAAGGAAGAATACAAAGACATCTTGGAAAATGTACATGGAAAAGCTGTATCAAACTAAAAGTTAGCAATGCAGCAGACAAGTAACTTTGTGTGAATGATGCATGTGATAGGGAGGGCAAAACAGCCTTTTATAAAAGCATAATTCACCACGGAAAGTCTAAATAGATGACTTGACCAGGAAAAGTTTTTTTAAGGGGGGAAAAAGTAATAGATAGCATGTTGGCCTGGCAAAAGAGCTGACAGAGCATTAATCAGAAGCAGGGTTGAGGGTAACTGCAAGGGTCTGAGTCAGCATCACAGACTACAAGACCGTTCCCCCGACAACCCATCAACAAACAACAGAGAATGGCCAACAATCTGTTGGGGTTTCCTCCCCCTGTTCCCAATGCTCCATCTTACCCTTGTGTCTGTTTATCCTACCCCTATCATTATCCCTCCATCATATTTGTGTATTCTCCCCAGAGCTTGAACAAAGCTTTTCTTTAATGATCAGTAAGCACCTGTTCTAGATCTGTGAGACACTGATGGAAAATCAGGTTAAATCATCTTTGCGTTTCTGCAACCTTTTGTCACATTAACCTTCGCTTTGTCATTCTTGAACATAAATTTTAAGGGGAGTTATCAGCCTTTCACTTGATATCCAAATGTCCATCTATGCAGCTTCCATACAACCTCCCATCCTTCTGCTTTTCTACTCTCTAACTGACAACTGCGATTCATATCAGCTGCATAAAAGCCCACCAAGAGCTTGACTGAGGTACATCAGCAAGTAGTCTGAAAGCACCAAAAAACATGATGTGATGATAAGACTTTAAAAGGATTACATTTTTATTAGGTTAGCTGAAAAAGCAGAAAGTCAGAGGATGCTTCCTTACCCTCTATTATAATTGAGGTGTCTCCTAATAAGGGGCTAAATCAGGATCTGTTGCAGAGGAGTCATTAAGTAGCAGCACTGTTTACTCTGTAAACAGTAAGCACAATGAGCAAAAACCCACTCTACAAATGAAAGTAAAGCAAAATTAAAATTAACTCGAGCAGTGCAACCAGTGCAAAGAGTCTATAATGAGAAAATGTGGGTTCATAAGGCCTACACACAAAGCACGGCAACATCCTTTAATAATTTTGTGTTATAAAAAGAAAAGAAGATTTTCCTGATTACGACATATTACTCATCTTTAAAATTAAAGTCATGTGCAAAGACTTAAGAGCAACAAATTAGCAGAATGGAAACCTGATTGTTAATATGATTGCTATGCTACCCGCCCTTCTCTGCAGATACCCCTCTGGACTGTGAAGTGTCAGTGTGGTCTCCCTGGGGCTTGTGCAAGGGCAAATGTGGAGAGTCAGGCGTTCAGCACCGCACACGCTACATCATAATGCACCCAGCCAACAATGGAGCAGCCTGTCCCCTGCTGGAGGAAGAGCGGAAGTGTTTCCCAGACAACTGTTTATGACTAGGCCAGGAAAGGAGGGAAAAGAAAGAGAGGAAGGAGAGGAGAAAGAAGAAGGAGAGGAAAGCCAGAAAAGGGAGGAAAGGACGAAGACGCAACAGCAACAGTAAAAGGTCCGCGATTTAATCACAAGAAGTTTAACCATCACAAACCAGCTTCCATCGGTTCTCCCTGGCCAAACTGTTTCTGTGGAAATCACTAATATACATGCCGATTATGTGACTGTTCAACTGGGAGAGTGTGCCTTAAAAAAATCCTTAATCTTCCGTTCACATTGATAGATCTGACAGCACTAAAGAGGTGTAGTTTGGCAAAATAGCCATTAGACACCGATTCAGTTTTGGCAGATTATCAAAATTGTCTGGGGAGAGATCAGTGCTGTTTGGTAATTAGAAAATGAGCTGAAAACACAAGTTGGCACTGTAATTGGATTTGCTCTGACACTTCTGAAGATCACAAACATTTGTTTGCTACTCCCAGTAGCTTTTATTTAGAAATAAATCCTGGCATAAGATCCAAAATTATACAAATGATATCAAACTAAGAAAAGGTGGAAATACGGTGCTTCAATAGCCCCATTAGCAGAAGTAATATGATAACAAAAGTGACATATACACTTTCCTAAATTTAAAACATAATGTTTAAAAAAACATTGCGCTTGTTTTCCTAAAGAAAATGGATATATTTATTGACAGGATTTTAACCTGTAGTGTACAGCATATGAAATCTGAAATAATTTGTATTCCTTCACGTTACTGAGTTAAAACAGAAAAACTTGCTTTGTAAAATACTAAAACACTAAAAATATGTGTATTTTTTTTTGTAAAGGTCAATAAAATGTAAATACAACTTACAATACTGTTTCCTCTTTGATTCCTGTTTTCTCAAGAAACAAATGGTGGCGTCGTTTAATTAAAACTGTCGATTATCACCTCTAAATATTAGGCATGCATTAAGTTAATATTACTGATGTTGGGTTTGCAGGATCCAATGGAGTGTAGAGGACAAGCTGACCTCGGTTCACACAGTTTTGGACTGAATTCACTCTAATGAAGTGTTGGTGTTGGTCATAAAGTGAACACAAGTGATCTCCAGTGATTAAAGAGTTCATGAAATGTTTAGAACTCAAAGTTTAAAATCTTAAAGCAAGAAATTAATTTCACATAAAGGCTATAAAGCATAAATCCTACTGCACAAAAATATATATGTACATAGAAAAATTACCTTTTCTTTCAGGGCACGATGAAGACGACATAATTTTAAGTAAACGATATTAGCGTAAATATGTAAAACAGATATTCCCACCAAGCCAGCACTGAAACTACAGACGGCAGACTGAATAGCAATAAGAACTAAACATCTGGGACATGAGGGATGTCCTTCCGTTCGGAATGACGAGGGAGAGGAAAATTACTGAGCTAAAGATTTCTATTGTAGGTTCACTAACTATGTGTTAGAAGTAAGAGTAACGTAAACATCCAGTTTGGTGCAATGTCATGAGAAATATCCCTGCTTTGTTTGTGAAATTGAAATTTTAACAGACACAGTATAAAACCTGTGGTTATTTTATTGGTATGATAAAAGTACTGATTTACTATTCAAGCTTCCTGTAAAGTTACCAGAGTGTGGGATGAGAAGGAAATCTGATTCTTTGCTTACTTTAGAAATGACAACTTTTGCAGATGCTAAATATGAGATGGGTTCATTCAGTGTGTGTGGGAGTTTTCTCTGCATGTGACCTCATCTAAGGTAAACATATGGCATTTTACGCAATGGGCTGGATTACATTTCCTACACTACATAATGGGACACTGTCAAACAATCAACTTACTATATTACAATGTGCTAATATTTTGCATATAATTGTCCTTTGGTACTCTAAAGTACAGAAAAAAACTGGAAAGCACCTTCTTGAATTTTACTGAGGTAACTGTAAAGTACATCCTTGATAAACACACAACATTTTTTATAAGTGACACTACAAATTGTTATATGTGACCAAAAGTTCATGATGCTTATTCCTACCTCGTGTTAGTGTCAGAATATAAATATAATCTGCAGTGAAACGAAGAAACTGCTAGATACCCTATATCAGGTGCATGCTTGCCATTGCAGCTTTTCTATTGGTCGCCAGGTTAACCAGTTACAAAATTACCAGAATAACTTGTCACACAAAGTAGCACCTGTGAGTTTCTCACACTCTCACATATGGACATCATTAGATGGAAAAAACCTCAAACTTGAGCTAGAATTTGCAGATCTACATAAAGGCTCTACTGGAACTGCAGGCAAAGCATTAGGTCACTGTTAAGTGTAATCGAATAGTTTGCTGTTAACATAAAATGGGTTTGCAAGGCACTGGCTTTCTCCTTCAGTGTTACCTGATGCTGGCTGCTGCCATGTTTTTTCATCTTGGAGTGCAGGAGGAGAAATGCATCATTGAGGAGATTCCTGAAGACACACTAGTGACCGGTGAGTGTTTTAGATGGGGAAAAGTCCTCCTGAGTATCATTTATGATACCCAATCATAGCAATAAAAGTGGAATCAGTGATTGAGGGTGAATGTAATTATTTACAAATGTTAAAAACCATGTGATTTTTGAATCACACAGTAGCTTTACATGCACAATATTACGTTTCTAATTTGAGCAAGTGCAAAAACCATAAAAAGCTATTCAAGCCTTGTTTTAAATGAAACACTTTCAATGTATCCAGTAGTTAAATGGATACAATAAAGAAAGAAATATAAAGAGCATTCCACCAACTGCAAGGTTCATGGAGTTGGAAATCAAAATGAGTGCTTTTTAAGATCTCCTCACGAAAGAACCTCATAAAAAAGCAGTGTATTTAAGGATGTATAACCAAGTAATAACACCTGGGTACACAGCTACCTGAGAGTCGCTAAAACAAACTGTATTTGGTTCTTATTTACCACACGGCAGTTCAGTGATTCTCTCTGCAGTTTTCCATATTTACTGAGCTGGATGTGTGTTTTGCGATACTTTACATTACTTAACATTTCTCAGATCTTTTTTCCTTGATGTTAATCGCAGACTATTTAAGACTTTTTAATGATTACGGTGAGTTTTCATAACCACAGAATAAACAAACTGGAAATGATCAATCTTATCATAAGCATATGTCACGAATCTTGCAAGTTTGCTATGGGTCTTTGCAGTTACTGTGTGTGTAATTTTGTTTGTGTATATGTCTGCACTCATGTGTGTGTCTCTTACCTTTAGGCTTTTTTCTTTTGGAGCCTTGGGATGTGAAGGCGTTATCAAAATTACCTCAACTTGGCCTCACTGTGACAGTAAAAGATTCAAACAGTGAGGTACTGGACTCAAACGATACTTGAATGTCTTCACGTGATGTTACACTAAAAATATGTATCTTTCGAAATGAAAAAGAAACAAATAAACAAAAACAAGTGCTTATTACAGCCTAATAATAATAGTAACTTTCCTACTTTTCAGATTGTTTTGTCCAAGCGATATGGGAAATTTGGTAAATTCACCTTCACAGCTCACACTTCTGCTCAGCATCTTCTCTGCTTTAAAACAAACTTGACAAGTTTTTCTGTCTTTGCCCGTGAACGTCTGGTGAGAAATGTGGACACACAGAACAAACGTTATTCAAAACAAAGCAAAATACATAAATGGACTCCCCGTTTAAACACTGACTAATAGTTAACATTAACTTCTGTTTATCGATTTTGCTACACAGAAGCTACATTTGGATGTACAAATGGGAGAGTTCACAGTTGGTCACAATACTGATAGGACCAAGGACAGCATGGAGGCCCTGGAGAACAGTCTTAGACACCTGACGGAGCAGATGATTCACATTACCAGGCAGCAGGAGTTCCAAAGAGTAAATAAATATTTTACTGCACTGTCTTAACAGTTGTTTAAACCTGAAATACAGTAAGGAGACCAGTATATCAGATATAAGCTTCATTTTACGTCAAGAATCTTGAAGTACTTTTTTCCAATGCTACCAATGAAGGAGAATATATTCATTGTAAAATGGTAAAATTACATCATATAACAGGTTATCAATTCTATTCTTCTCTCTTTCTTTTTATTTTGTTGCCTGTTGTCATTCAGGAGAAGGAGGAGGTATTTCGTCAGATCACTGAGAACACCAACAGCAAAGTGTTGTGGTGGGCTGCAGTGCAGACCTCCATTCTGCTGGTGGTTGGTTTCTGGCAGATGAAAAGACTCAAAGACTTCTTCATCGAGAAGAAACTGGTCTGATGAACAACTTTGACCAGCCTCATTGTTTTTACTTTTATTTCACACACCCGTACCAGTGAAGTTTGAGTGCTGTAGGGCTGCAATGCTTAATAAAAAGGCCAGTTTTTACCAAACAGCTGGTGCAATGCTCTAGAGTATGGTGCTTAAGACTATTGTATATACAGTTGTGGTATGAAGTACATACATTCGCCATGGGCATGGAGTTGTGGTGATCTGGGGTTTTAGTGATTTCTGTGAACTGTGGAATGACTGTGGAGCACACATTTTTAACGATTATAATCAAAAATTGGGTGCTCAAGTTTCAATCTATTTTGGATTTTCTTTAATCCATTCAGGGTCACAATTATACATGTTGGATCAAATATATACATATACCCCCAATCATATTTGATTAGCAAGAAACCTTCTCAAATTGCATCCGCCACTTTTTGTAGCCATGAAGGTATAATTTTGGCTGGCTATTTCACCACTCTACTTGGCTAAATTGGTAGACGTCTTGTAGATCGATTGCTTTCTTGGCAAAGATTCAGCTTTTAGGCATAGTTCACAAATTTTCAATAACGTTGAGGTCAGGGCTTTGGGAAGGCCACTCCAGAGACCTAATATTAGCCTGCTTTATCAATTCCAAAACCAGTTTTGATGTGTTTGGGATCACTCTCCTGTTCTAACACCCAATTGCATTCAACCATCTAGTTGCTGATTTGAGGTAAAGTTGAAGAATTTGGAGGTAGGCCTTCTTCTTCATTATTTCACCCACTTGCAATGTACCAGTACCACTGACAGCAAAACAGACCCAGAACATGAGGCTACCACCTCGTGCTTGTTAGCTGGTAGTGTTCTTAGTTAGAGTCAGGGCTTCTTTCTTGGTTGACATTCTCTCAATGCATGGCGATATAAAACTCGCTTCACTGTTGACAATGACACTAGTCTTCCAGCAGTTTCCAGTTCGTGGCAGGCTTGATCCTCATTCCCCCGGTTGTTCCTCAACATCCTAACCAATTTTCTTTCATGACAGTTTGCGTCTTCTTTCAGAGTGAAAAAGTGGTGAAACATCCAAATAACATGTGTACAATTGTTTGAACTGATGATCTTGGAAACTCCAGTTGTTTAGAAATCATTTCCAAAGATCTTCCCAACTTGCGTAAATCTACAATTCTCATGTTTAAATCTGAGTTCCTTAGACTTTCTCATTGGTCAATCTAATCAGTGGTGTCAATCAAATCTTTTTTATGCTAAAAAGAGAAACTAGCAGTTGTAGTTAATCATGATCACAAAAGTTAACTGGCTTTGGTCTTGTCAAGTTAAAATACAGCATAAAACATTTAGCACCGTTTATTAAAGCACTTAAATGAATGTGGACATATATTTGAGCCTGCGTGTTTTCTCTTGATGCCGTGGATTACAGAAAATCCTAAATAAATAAATAAAACCAAGATTTGGGTGCATAGAGCTTGAAAGTATTTAAAGATGTATGCTTTTCACTCTGGAAAAAGAACAGTTCAAAGAAAGGATTAAAAGTCCAAAGTTACCATGACATTCATGACCACGATGAATGAATGTAAACTTCAGAGCACAACTGTATCCTTTGCTAATTAAAATGTGAAAAAATTGCATAAAAACTTGGAATAGTGCTTGCAAAATTGTTTTTTTTTGTTTTGTTTTTTTTTGCAATATTTTTTGTTGAATAAAATATTGTTTGAGGCATTAGGTCATTGTAATCTTTGATTTGTGTGACATTAACTCAATATAATAATTTATATTACTGCAACTTTGCCCTAAATAAGGTGAAAACCGTAGCCAGCAATTAGGAAAATATACACAATGTTTACAAAGGTTGAATGTGTTATAATTACGTACTATGGTTTTAGAAAATATAAGCTAATAGCATAAGAATCATCATGTGATTATGATGCATTTCACTCATAACTTACCTGGTGTTCAAATGTCCAACAGGCATAATCTTAAATAGGTATTTACAGGTTTTCAGCAATTTAAGTTAGAAGTTGGACAAACAGCTTCAACAACAATTGACCATCAGCGAAAAGGTGAAGTTACCTTTATTATAAGCAGTGAGGACATATATTAACCATTAATGACTCTAGGAGTAGGACAGAGCTAATATAAGCTAAATTAGCATTTAGCTTCACTAGCAGTCACAAGGTTTTCAAAGTAATAAATATAGTTATCTAATAAACCTTAATGAAATATGGCTGTAAAAACGAACTATATATAGAAGATATGCAGCAACTATTTTAATACACATGTGTAAATAAGAGTTAGGAGACCGTTTAGCTAAATATGCTAATTCATAAACGTAATTTAGCAAAGAACGTTAGCTAAATTAGCTCATTAACTCCTCACCTGATCTTGTTTTCCTGCAGGTTTTGAAATGGCTTCCTGGGTTTGCTGCAATTCCTGCTTTCTTCCTCAAAGTGCTGACCGCAAACTGGCGGTCACAAGCTGTGGCCATGTCATCTGTAGTGATTGTCATCAGAGAGGTTATCAGAGAGGTACATAAACAGTTTTGTTGCAAACACAGTCAAAACAATCACTGTTTGGAATACCTGCATATATTTAAGCACCAAGTCTACAGCCTTCCTACTCCCCAGCAAATGAAAGTATGATTAGACAGGGACATCTGTTGGGCTCTAAGTGATATTGCAGAGCTGATTATTTATTTTTTGCACTGAGTGTCGCATGTTAAGTTGTCTCTAAAGGAAAGGATCTCCCTAGGGATCTAGATCTGTTTAAGATAGATTAAATATCAGTGTTAGAGATTGTTATATTATAAAAAAAGTGATTGTCTATGATTATATGTTTTATTCAAAAATTGAGAGTGAAATTACACCATTCACCAATGGATGGTACTCCTGGAGGTCCTTTAATCACTATTCATTAGCCCTGGAGTTGTTCATGATTGGTCTCACCTTAATCAGACTTTCTTTGACTTTTTCTGTCTCCCATGGTTAGATAAACCCATTTAACTGATTTTGTTTCACAGAAACCCTTGATGTCAATTTTCAGTCCTTCCATGTCTTCCGATCCTTGCGATCCACCATTATATTCTTGACTTTGTAATTTTGGTTTAAATATAATCTTTCTTTCAGGCCAACCAGGCAGCTGTTTAATCTGCAACGCTAAATGCCAACTGTCACCACTGTCTGACAAAGTAAGCACTCTTTTCTCATGAAATCCCCAGGTAACTGTGGGTGTTGGGGTGGGATAGCCACATTAATAATCAGACTATTAAAAGTTGAATATTCTGCTGTCGTTAGAGTTATGTTAAATGTGCTTGTTTCAGAGCAGCCCTGGTGTGAAGGCCCTTTTCTCAAACATCAAGGTGGTGGCAGCCAAGCACTTAATGGAAATCAGCCAAGTTCAGTCATTTTCTCGCTTCATATAAACACCTATAATCCGATTGTATATCACCAGTGACCTGTAAACAATTGTGCTGTATAGCATTTAAATATATCCAAGGTTATCGTTTTCCCAGGTTATAAAGTACCAGGAAAAACATCAAAAGAGGCTCTTCACTCACTACGAGCAAAGGGTGATATTTTTTTATTATTTCTTTGCCTTAAAATTGTATTTTTCTATCAGTCTGCAGCATTTAACTCATCTACCACACTGGCTGTCTAGCTCTGTAGACAACAGTAACTGAAACAGATGCTTATGCCACCTAGTGTACCAAACTTATCAATTAATCACTTGCAGAATGAAAAGCTAGAGGAGGCAGTAGTGAGGATGAAGCAAGAAATGCAGCAGATGACAAAGTAAGTTAAATTAGATTTGAAATAAGCTGCAGTTTGTGAAAAGATGGAAAGGTTTCTTATTTATTTTCCAATTAACAGGAAGCTGAATGAACAGAGTGCCTACATTGCTAAGCTGGAAAATGCACTAAAGCTTCAGAGGTACAACACTGAATAGATAGTTAACCCAATGTGTAATTGTCAGTTTCTGCCTAGTAAAGCCAGTTATTGCTCCCCTAATTCTTATTTTATGTTTTATTTTGATTAACAAATGTCTGGCTAAATTCCCTGTGCTGTAGATTTGAATACCATTTTTTTAGGGTTTTGCATCAATAATAATGATGTTAAGGTAAATAAAATTTAAAAAAATTGTAAATAATGATTAGTGGAGGCAGTTAAAAGCCTGTGATTAAAGACTTTTACAACCAACTGGTTGTTCTACCGCACCGTTCACTAGGTGTCACTCCTGGCACATCTATGGTTCAACTATAGTGATGCTTTAGTGTTTCCATGGGCATGTTGAAATGAATTCAGCAATAAAAATACAGACTTATAAGTCTGTGTAGAATAATCTATAAAAGTACCACAGTTACATTCATCTCTTATGTCTTAATCCACTCTGATTTCATGCAGAAACGCCATCATCTGCTATCTTAGTGTAGGTTTCAGTCCAGCAGGTGCGCTTTGTGTAAGTGATTAACATTATTTATTACTCCTGTTACTCAGTACCAAAGCTTCATCTGGGCACCATATGAGCCATAGTTCCCAAACCCCACATGGACATAAACCAGGTAAACTATCTCTCATTGTATTGGCAACTGTAATGATCTGTTTTTTGATGGCGCCTGACAAACTACGCAGACATACTGTGTACCATTAACAATTTTTATTACTAATTCTGTCCTATGCAAGAATTGTATATGTGCACTCACTGTCCACTTCACAGATATACCTGTTCAACTGCTTGTTAACATTAATATCTAGTCAGCTAGTCATGTAGCAGCAATTCAGTGCATTTAGCCATGTACACATGGACGGGACAACCTGATGTTCAAATTGAGCATCAGAAGGTGGAAGAAAATTGATTTAAATGACTTTGAACGTGGCGTGGTTGTTGGTGTCAGATGGGTAAAGTGAGTGGGAGTTCTCTATTGCTGATATCTGAGGTCAGAGGATAATGCCAGACTGCTGTGAGCTGATAGGAAGGCAGCAAAAGAACATCTCTGAATGGATAACACATTTGACCTTAAACACCACACTCCACTCCTGTCAGTTAAGAATAGGAGGGTGAGTTTACAGCTCCCATGGGCTCACCAAAACTGGACAATACTAGTGGTAGGGGTCAAAATTTCTCATAAATAAGCAGGGATCTACCCTTCCACGTGTCAACAGTTCAGGCTGGCGGTGGTGTGATGGTCCGGGGGGGATTTCTTGGGACAATTTGAACAGAATACAATGCCTTTTATTGTCACTATACACATGTACAGTGAGATATAAAGTGTCTTCTATTCAGTGCAGACACGTGGGAAAAGAAAGTGGGGTGAGGTACACAGTTCTGTAGCACTATGTACATATGAACAGTATCCACAAGTAAGAACTCTGCAAATATACAAATTGGGGGAAAAATAGTGTTATATATTTACAGTGTGGGTTATAGCTTGTAAATTAAGTATTGCACAGAGGTGATGATAGTTGTGTAGTCTGTGTCTAGAGGGAAGTCTTTGGATTGGGAGTGGAACTGTGTTGTCAGTGCATGAGTGAGTTCAGGGTGGTGGCTTAATGCCAATTGTTTAAACACCACAGTCTGCCTGAGTATTGTTGATATTATTGATGTCCAGCACAAAACTCAAACTGATTTCTTTAACATGAGTTGACTGTAAATTGGCTCCACAATCACCAGATCTCAATCCAGCAGTGCGCCTCTTGAATGTAATGGAATAAGAGAGTTTCACGGATCTGCAGATAACAAATCTACAACAACTGTGTGATGTTGTCATTTCATTATGAATCAAAATCTCTTAGGAATGTTTCCAGCACCCTGTTGAATGTGTGTTATGAAGAATTAAGACAGTTCTGAAGGCAAAAGAGGGTCCAATCATCAAGAGCATGGTGTACCTAACAAAGTGACTTTTTTAGTTATTATACAACACATGGTTTGTTTATTTTATACACTTTGTTAATGCTAGAGTCAATGAAGCAGATAAAACATCTTTTATTATAATTAATTATAATAAAAGATTATATTTATTTAAATCTATGAGTGCTTGTTGCAAAAAAACCATGCACAAAGACCAGAAGCTTTTGTAACCTTGTTACTTTTAGACTGTAAAACAACCATCTAAGTGGTTCATTTTATGAATAACTAAATAATGTCTGTCACTAATAGCATACAGCATGTTTTAAGTTACTTTAAATTTTGCTCCTTCTTTTTCGTCTAAGTCTTACAGATACCATATAACTCCTCTGTGTCCCTCTCACGACACTCTTCAGCTACTAACGTGTGAGTATAGTCTCTGTCTACTATTTCACAATTTTCCTTAATAGCGCTGACCTTGATTAATACTCTCTTCATTCTATCTCATGCTGCTAATTTTTCTTCTTTTGCTTATATTATTCTCTTACTATACCTCAGGCTTCAGAGAGAGAGAAAGTAGGAGGTAGTTCACAGCACAAACAAGTTATATCCTGGCTTCACTACTGATGTCTTATGTTAGCTTTCGTTGCCGTGAGCTTTGCCCTGCCCTGCGGCTATCCGCACACCTGAATAAGCTGATCTTTGCTTGGGTTTAATCAGGAAAGCGTACTGGGTTTCCTACACAGTACTGACACAGGACTGATTGAGTGTCAGAATTTAATAGTATTATTGTTATTTTATCCACTGAGACACTGGCTTTAAAAGATGGAGAGTGGATATAAATGTCATTTCCTGCAGGGTCAATTCAGCCGCTGGCACTTTAGTCACTGATAGATGTCTTTCTGCTTTGCTGGGTGGCAACGCGGGTGAAGTGGTGCCATAATAATATAAATTTGGTCTCAAATTATTTTGATCTTGCTTGAGTGAATGATTTATATTTTGAAAATCCCCCAACTCAAATAATCTATGTTTTCTATCACAAGTACAGTAAACTACACACAAGAGTCATGATTTTGGTAAAAATAAAAGGTGAATAATATAATTTTTGAAGTTCATTTACAGTTTTTCTTCTACAGTTTAGTGTAGAATTAATAAAGGATTTAATAAATTATATAAAACTGTTTAAAATACATATAGAACATAGAAGGTCAGATTTATTTCACTACATTATACCATGTTTTCTTGTATTCATTTGTACATGAATTTTTGCAAAATTTCTGCAACGTCCACTGTTCACTAAGGATGTGTCAGTGTTTTACTATTGAAAAAATAAATACTAATGTAACTTGTAAATGTTGTCCTATTAAAGAAAAATCAAAAGCATTCAGTTATCGGTGCACTGTTAAAAACACTGAAGCCAACAGAACTAATGAAGTGTGCCTTCCTGTCTGGCAGCGCTGAAAACATGGAGGTGGATCAAAGGAGTCTGCTCTGGAAAGTAAGTCCCAGTTACTTCGCTCGCTGTCTATCATTGTTATGAATGAGATTCTGTCGAGATTACACAGCATCCTGACATTGACTTTGAGGCTTTGGTTTATTATGATGGAAAGTATTAAGCAAATAAAACATTGTGATTTGTGCTGTTTCTCTGTGAATCTGTCTTTCAGCCTAACTCTGGCTCATTTATCAGAGCTTCACAAGATGGATGGACTGGTATGTGCTTTCTACTGCCTGTTATGCAGCTACTGTTTTGGTTTTAACTAATGGAAGAGGTGTCATCTGTGTCAGATATTTCCATTTGCTGGAAATGCTGTCATTGTACACTTAGAAACTGATGATTTGACCACCTATAGTAAATAAATCAATAGAGATAAATAAGATGACAGTCCTTTAGTTGCTCTTCCTTTATCACTTTAGACATTGTAGATATCTACTATACCTACATAGCAGTTTAATTCAGGATATACGCTAATATACAAGAGGATCATTTTGTAACCATCAGTGGATTGATTATGCTGTTAAAAATACTTTTTACAGAAGATTTGATTGATGGTTACTGCAAGATAAGGATGAGCTGTGTCATTAATTATAGACCTAACTGCTGCAGAGGCGTGTGTACAAGCTTTAGGTGTTTTGCCTGGTTTGTTGGTAGCAACATCTGTGCAATTTTGATGCAAATTACTCTGGAAGATGACTCACCTGTTTATCTTGCCATCTCTGATGGTTTTCCAAATGAAACATGCTCGTGAGGTGGAACAAGAGACACATAAGCCTATAATGACCCAGGAATTTTTTTAATCATTGTGAGCCATTTTTATCTGACTTGTGTTAAGGATTAACCCTGGTTTTATCTTGTGTAATGTGCAGGCACCATGCCTCACAGATCGTCCAACCCAAACATGTCAGCCAGTCACGCCGCATGCTCAGCCACAGTGAGGTAACAGGTTTAATTCATTAAATACATCAAAACAATATCATAGGCAGCATGGTGATGTAGTGATTAGCATTGTTATCTCACAGCAAGCAGGCTAGTGGTTCGAATCTCCGGTGTGGCTGGTGCCACTGTTCTGTGTAGATTTTATATCCTGTGATCCTTTCTGATGTTTTTTTCACTGATTAGTTTTGTTTTTTGTGTATTAGTTTAAAAAACACTTCAAAACGTCTCAGGTTTTTCTAAGTTTATTGCAGGTGCTGATCATTTGTGTGCTTTTCATTTTGTAGAACAGTTCATTTGTTTCAAGAAAAACATGCAGTGTCATGACTGTGTGAGCTATTTATTTGTGGACACAATGTCAGAACACACAAAACGGCAGGAGTAAACTCAAAATGAGCATTTAATTGTCATAGTCTAAAAATACACAGGAACAAACAGATAAGACAGCGAATGAACAACTCTAAGGATTGCTAGGAGATACAGCGTCACTGTCAAACTCAGAGTACTACTCTGAGGTACTGCGGAGAGCTACACACAGCTATGAGGGATAATGAATAAACAGAGACAGAGACAATATATATAGACACAGCAGATAACGAGGGGAGCGGTAACAGGTGAGTATACAGCTGAAACCAACTCAAACATGGGTCATCCAGAAGAAACTTGAACTCAAAACGCAGAGAACATGACATGTAGAAATCTCACTACTGTGAAATTTGTGTTGATTCTGCCCCACATAAAACACAACAAGAAAACTGCATCAATGAGAGAAGGTTACATTTAATGACATGTAGTGTATCCAATTATGCCTCGTTGTTGTTACAGTAGATTAACAGTTTGCCTCTCTTATCGTCTCCCAGCCGTTTTCAAGGAGGACCTTTTACCCCAGACGTGTCATTCGGCCAGAGTTCTGGATGGAAGTCTCCAATCTTTAGACCACCGTCCTCCTCCAGGCACTCCATGTCCTCACTGGTCTACCCACCTCCTTAAAAAAACACACACACGAAAACTGTCATGAGGTCTCTAGATGAAATACGCCTAGCTAAAATGAGTCACCACCCGGTTTATATGTTGGTTTCACTCACACACCTGTGAATTCACAGACACGATTAAATGTATTTAGCTTAAAACCAAGATTTGTTCTTATGTACATTGATTACAAACCTAAAATTTAAGTTTGGTAAATTGTGTTCAATCTACAAATTCAATAAACAGATGATAAGATAACACTGCGGCTTGTTGCTGATTGAAATGGTTTCAATGTTTTCTATTTTGACAGAGTTTTAGCTCACACCAAACTTTGGCGTTCTGGTGAAATCTGGTACACTTTTATATTAATGACTGGTTTGCAGTCAAAGGTCAGAATATTCATGACAATTACTTTGAGTAATCCAGTGGAGAAAGGCCTCAATTCAATTCAATTCAATTCAATTTTATTTATATAGCGCCAAATCACAACAAAAGTCGCCTCAAGGCGCTTCATAGATACAGAGAAAAACCCAACAATCATATGACCTGCTATGAGCAGCACTTTGGCGACAGTGGGAAGGAAAAACTCCATTTTAACAGGAAGAAACCTCCGGCAGAACCAGGCTCAGGGAGGGGCGGGGCCATCTGCTGTGATTGGTTGGGGTGAGAGAAGGAAGACAGGATAAAAGACATGCTGTGGAAGAGAGACAGAGATTAATAACAGATATGATTCAATGCAGAGAGGTCTGTTAACACAAAGTGAGTGAGAAAGGTGACTGGAAAGGAAAAACTCAATGCATCATGGGAATCCCCCAGCAGCCTACGTCTATTGCAGCATAACTAAGGGAGGATTCAGGGTCACCTGGTCCAGCCCTAACTATATGCTTTAGCAAAAAGGAAAGTTTGAAGCCTAATCTTGAAAGTAGAGATAGTGTCTGTCTCCTGAATCCAAACTGGAAGCTGGTTCCACAGAAGAGGGGCCTGAAAACTGAAGGCTCTGCCTCCCATTCTACTTTTAAATACTCTAGGAACAACAAGTAGGCCTGCAGAGCGAGAGCGAAGTGCTCTAATAGGGTGATATGGTACTACAAGGTCATTAAGATAAGATGGGGCCTGATTATTTAAGACCTTGTATGTGAGGAGCAGGATTTTGAATTCAATTCTGGATTTAACAGGAAGCCAATGAAGGGAAGCCAAAACAGGAGAAATATGTTCTCTCTTTCTAGTTCCTGTCCTCAGCCCACAAAGTCTTACAAGCTTTTAGGCAAAGGCACAATCTGACATGACGTTTTCTTTGCCCGCTGGATTTAACATTGGAAACACAAACCTCATATCTGTTACAAAGCAAATGCAAGTGAAGGCGAAGAAAAGTGTAGCCGCATAGAAACACGATATCACCTGAAGTCATCTCAGCACGGAAAAGCTTACGCGGTGAAGCGGGTGGCGAGGACGCTTGATGTGTTCAGACAGGTCAATTCTGTCTTTGAAAAGCTGTGTTTTCACCTGTATTGTTCCCGGCTGTCAGGGTGGAGAATGGTGTCTATTCAGGAGGGCTCAGGTGGGACTGTGTGTGTGTGTGTTCTGGGTCTGTGCACGCTATGTTCAGGCACTTGCATTTGGGTGTGTGCTCGTTTGTAAAGTAAGAGAATTGTATAGAGTCAGTAGGCCTGATCCTCTTCTTCGCTTCAGTGGGATTTGAAGACGTTTCCTGTTTTTTAAGGTCCACTTAGACGGAAATGGCTCCCCAGGGCATGTTCAGCTGTCGTGGTGTCACACATTGACAGCTAGAAGACTAAATCAAAATAATCACTACCTTATGGGCGCACACAAATAAACACACATAAAAACCAGGTGAACTCTTGTGCTATTAAGCTCAAGAAACTTCAATTAGTGTTATACTGTTTAATGTGTGTCAGTGTATTACAATTTTTCTATAATTTCTTTTTCCCTCTCTCTTGGTCTCTCTTTGACTTTCTCTGTTGCACTCACACACACCTCTACATGGCTCCAGGCTGTACAAATGAGCTGTGCCACTTCAGAGAGCTAAAGAAAACTATTCTGATGTCAGTGGTAATTATTCAGCAGCATGTTCCCACAGCTTGTCCACCCCTCCCTCTCTCAGTCTCTCTATCTTCACTCTCCTGTTTGTGTGTGTGTGTGAGAGAGAGAGAAGGAAAAAGAGAAGCTTCTCACTTGATCTGATCCAGACTTCACACTTTGTCACTCAGTATTTCAGTCTTATAACTTTGGTGTGGTAAGTGTAATCCTCTGTAGGCAAGACAAGACATGAACTAAATGATTTCACATTTGAATTATTTGTCTTGGTGAGGTGCAGAGAACTTGCTTCTATATAAAGTCGATTTACTTTTAGTGTTGAAGATGTAATTTGAAAAGCAAAGAAATGTAATGAAAGTGTTTGAGTTTTATCATTCAAATTTTGCATTTACTTTTATAGATCATAAATGATTTACCTCATATACTGTTTACTGTTTTAGAGCAGTGCAAGCCCTGCGGTGGTTTCATCTCTGCTTGTCATGTTACACCTCAGTGCAGTGCTTTCCATACTGTTGATCGCAATATTTGACTACAGAGATGAGAACACACTTTTGGCTACACAGGTTGAAACTGTATTTATTTGTTAGCTTGTAATTTTTTCATGCATACTCAATCATCCGGGTAAGAAAATCCCAAAAAGTGAACAGAACAACTTTTTGAAATGTAAACAAAGTGGGGTTTCTGTGGGTTTTTCTGCACTTTCTTGTCTTTCCTTGCCCAGTCACAGAGTTCCACAGGGTTTGGTGCTGGGACCAATGTGTTTCATGTTTTTATACTTCCTTTATGCAGTATTACTAGAAAACCCTGCATACATTTTAATTGTTATGCAAATGACACTCAGTTCTACAAAACTTATGTGAAGTCAGATGACACAAGTTAATCAATACTACAGGCGTGTTACAAAGGTATTAAGCCTGGATGATCTGTAACTTGTTACTTCTAGATTCAGAAAAAAACATATTGTACTCGGCCCCTAAAGCTTTCTCTTGGCCTCCAGTAACACTATGAGGAATATTGGAGTCATTTTCAAGCGAGCTATGTCATTGAATGAACACATTAAACAAATATGTAGTACTGCTTTCCTTTATCTGCACAATATGTCTAAAATTGGAAAAAATATCATATCTCAGAGTGATGCAGAAAAATTAGTTCATGCAACTCATTCTAGGCTCAACTATTATATTTCCTTATATTATGGAGCTGCTCTAAAAGCTCCCTAAAAGGCATTCAGCTAATCCAAACTGCTGAAGTAAAACTCCTAACAGAAACTAGAACTGAAGATCAGATATCTTACTTATTCATTTCTCTTTATTGGCTCTGTCTTAAATACAGAATTTAATTTAAACTCCTCCTCTTCACGTACAGTCCTGAATGATTATGCCTTATCATATCTTGGACCTTTGATATCAAACCAAGAGAGCATTTCACTTTCAGACTGGAGAGGCTTCAGCTTTCTGGCCGCTCTCCTGTGGAACCAACCAGTTTGCATTTAGGAGACAGATAGCCTACCTATTAGTTACACATAAACTCCCCTTTCTCCCCCCCTTTTTAAAGCATATAGTTTAAAGTATTTAGTTTATAGTTGGATCAAGTGACCCTGAACCACCCCTAAAGGCTCAGGATGCTGGGGGTCTCTGAACGTTTCTTCACTTCCTTGCGTTTACATGCTTTTGCTGCATATCATTAGCTTTTGTCTATGCTGTATTTGTCCCCCTGCATCCTCCAGCCAGTCATACAGTCATACAGATGGCTGCTCCTCCCTCTGCCCCGAACCACCCTGAAGGTTTCTTCCAATTAAAAAGGGACTTCTTCCTTCCACTGTTTCGTCATGTGATAAAGATGAGATATGCTTTTAAATGTAACATAATGTTTAATAGGTAAATTGCAAGTGACCACCCTGATGGGTTTACTGTTTGACATATTGAGCCAAAGCTTCTTCCTCAGACTTCTGATAATTACAGAGCACCATCCTTAATATGCATAATTCATATACGACAGCACAAGTGACATATCTCACTTGCTGCAAATTGCCATCACTTGAATAGCGAGAGAGCAAAAAAACCCCAAACAAACAAACAAATTTAAAACATACATAAACCTATAAAACATGGACACAATAGACAATGTTTTTAAAATTGATATCCTTACTTTATGTCCTTACTATTTGAGGTCTATATATTATTATAGGGAATGAGAAAGTATCAGCAATGTCAATATTAGAGAAAAGAATTAGGGTACTAAGCCACAAGTCTATGTCCTATTTTTTAAGGCCTTTAGGTACTAAAGTATCGAGGGTTTAAGGCAGATGCATTTTACATCTTCACTTTTTTGATTTGAAAAACTAATCTAACCTCAAATCAAGTTGAAAAAGTCAGAAAATAATGGTGTGAGTCATTTGTTCTATACTGTAGTTCACTGCATAGAACGTGGAGCAGGTTGATGAATAATCAACATAGCTGAATGCAAAGATTTCTTCCAACAACCTGCAGAGCTGAATTTCATTCAGTAAACAGTGGACATGACATTAAATTGATCTGCCTTTAGATGGGGCTATAGTCCACCGCTGCCTCTTATATAGCTTGATGGCTCCACTATGCATTCCTTTGCTGAGTGTGAAGGTCTGTGGACCACAGCTGCCACAGATAGGGATCTGCAGGATGAGGAAGGGACGCTCAAGAGGTCACTTGCACACAAATACTCCCACAACCATGCAAACACACACGAATGCAATCGTGCTTCCATCAGTTTAGACGGCATTAAACTGACTTATGTGCATTTCCTCAGGACATACCCAAACCACAACCTGCCTTACACTAATGATATATGTTATAAAGGGATATTAACCCCTTCAGTGTGACTGTATAGATGGTTTTATGCCCCCAAAACATGAGTAATTCAAGTATGCACACACACACATACACACACCCACATGCACATACATCTATTCACAACTGCTTCTTTTGTAGAGGTTAAAGAGGATGAGACTGAGGACTGTTGCACATACAAACACACACCCACAGGAACTCCTGTGGCATTTTGGCGGAAGAGAGCTGAATGGGGGGCTTATGAGGGAGCGAGAAACAGGTGAGGACTGGTGACCGAGTCCACTCATGTATTCTTCAACATACACATACATGCAGGCATCCCACATGTGAAGTCGGCTGTTGCCTTTGGAAAGGGGCCTCCTTCAACTGCTCTATGTATGTTTAAGTGATGTCAGCACAACTATGGAAAGATTCCTTTCCTGTCGTACACACAAACACAGACTCAGACACACATATTTTCACACCAGCACACACTATCTTGCTTTGCCATTTGACTGCTCTTTTAAAAATACACACACATGCACGCTAGTGCCCTAACTGTTAGTTTCTTCCCTTTTTACTCTCCATGAACACACATGCAGACACAAACTTGGCAGGATGTGAAGGCAGAAAAAGGGGCCGAAAGACAACACTGAGATTAGGAGGCTTTTGTCACGGCTCTGTGGCAGACTTTAAAGACCTTGGCTCCCTTCCCCTCGGCCAGATTTCTTTCTTTTCTCACCCTGCCTGTCCACATCCCTCTCTTTTCACAGGGGAAGGTAAACATTCAGTACAGAGAGACAGAGAAAAGGGAGGAATAGAGGAAGGGAGGGATGGGTGGAAGAAGGATTGAAGCCGCCTGTTGCCCTCTTATTGTGTTTTTGTTTTCTTAGTTTTATTGGTGGCTTTGTGGCTGTGTGGAGGATGATTAGGGAGGGAGAGGTATGCAAACAGAACAGCGCTTCAATGCTAGCCAGGTGTCTGCGTTGTTTCCATCTGTGAGTGTGTGCATGTGTGTGTGCAATGACTGCATATATCTGTGCTTTTGTGTTTGTGCATGTGTGTGCAAACTCCTATAAGACGCTGTGTACACATGTTGCATATGAACTTTACCATTACTCTCGTCCAGGTGAGTGTGCAGATGTGTAGGTATTTTTTTCAGGTTTTTATGAGGAGATTTTGTCCATGTGTTTTTTCCCCCCAGGTGTGTGTGTGTAAGTATGTGAGAGAGAGCGATAGCCCTTCATGGTCACTGACTCCATTCACCTGAGCACTCCTTTCACACTAAAAAGGCAGCTGACGGTAAAAAGCTCTTTGGACAGCTTCTCTTCATCACCAACCACAGCTGTTGTTGACTCAAATACCCAGGAATCTCCTCCCTGGGTTAACACCCTTTTAACCATCCAACCACATACCAGAAACCTCCACCAGAATACAAAGGATCCAACAAAACCACAAGGTAAGAAGGTTCAAACATGCAGAGGTTTATGTCAAGATGTAGACATTGGCTTCAGCCATGACTGTGGCTTACTTACTCAGATATTAAAGTGTGCTCATAGTGATCATGAGGTAAGCAGTCCATTAGAAAACTGGACTTGGAAAAACCAGAATAAAGACAAACTATTTACATGGTTATGTTACTATTCCCTTCCTTCCTCCATTCAGCGAGTAATGTTACCTGAAGAATCAAGAAAAACATTTAAATTGAACTTTTTCTCTCATTTTTTCTTTTTATGTACAGCACTTCTAATAAAATCTTCACCAGTTTAGCTCTACTAGTGAAAGCAAAAGGTCTACCATGTTCAAATGCTTTCTTTATAATATTAAACACATCATAATAGGATTTACAGCTTGTGAGCCATGTATGTAAAAAGCATTAAGACTGAACTCGTTCGTGACCTCTGAAATGGAAAAATATCCCTGTGTGAAGCCACATAGAGCAAGGTCCATAAGTTTTTGAGCAAAAACAATTTTGAGTCTTCAGATAGCCGAGACAGTCAAGATGTTACTGAACTGAGGATTTTCATCATTAATCCAAGTGCTTTAAGTGTGGCAATTGCAGTCAGTTTTACATATAATCCTCTGTTTTCAAAAGTAATTGAACAGATGACTGACTGGAATGTTACTTTGTTATTTCCAAGTGTTGAAATTGCATTTTGTAGCTGTTCACTGGAAATCTCAATATGACGTCAGGCCACCATTAGGCCGAAAAATCAAAACGGTCATATCAGTGGGAGAGAAAAACTTCTGGAGTGGCCAAATATACAATCTGGTAAATTCTTAAAAAGAACTAATTTAGTGTAGCTTAATAACACCAAAAGAATTAAAGTGTGTGATTGCAAAATGATTTCCAAGGTTAAGAAAAACACCTTCACGACATGTAAAAATCTAGAGACGGCTTCATGAATGTAAAAACAGAGGGTTACCACAAGATCCACTGGTTACACTCAAGAACAAGAAGCCCAGATTAGACTTTGCCAGAGCACATCTGAGAGGGAATGTGCAGTTCATAAAAAGAAAAGTAAAAATTCTCAAGGCAAAAAAAATGTGATCTTTGTCCATTTCCAAGGCAGTCAAGTGATCCCGACTCAATCCAGTCGTTAAGTCTGACGTCACTAGCCGTGTCTGGGCCTAAACTCCTGCAGGTCCATATATCAAACGATCACTATGGCATTACTGAGAGTTGAAAAACTGTCTAAAGTCTTTCATCTGTAATAAAATGATCAGCGTTCTGCTCTACCAGGTGTAACAATTGAGTTTAACATCCAGGCATCCATGAAAACGGAATTTATGACATTTAACGGAGTTAGAAGTTAGCAGGAAGTTAGCTCGCTAGCTTCTATCTAAATACTATATAGCATGTCCTGACTGCGGGGTTTTGGAAACAAATTAAAACGTACAGCTCTGTTATCACTTCCAACATAAATGAAGACAGAAAACTAAACAGCAGTGACGTTTGTAGGGTTACTGAAGTTTGGCTAGCTGGTATATAATGATGTGCTACGTGACCGCTAGCGACACAGCTATGTTAGCATAATATAAACAAGCTAACTTTTTTTCCCACTCAATAAAAGTTAACGTGAGTGTTCTCGGTGGTCAAGAACAAATGTAATCGCATGGCAGGATGCTGTAAAAGAACCAAACTTCAGCCAGGAGAACAACTGAGATAATCCATCCACAATACGAGGTTAGTCATTCATATACTGCTGCATGGGCTGGGCTGTAGCTACATCCTAAGGTTTTAAAAACTGAGCTTAAATAAATGATTAGCGGTAATAAAAGCCGAGGGAGGTCAACAGTGATCACTGACTGTTTTAGGAGCTTTTTGAGATTAAATAGAAGAAAATACAAAACATTAAACATGTTAACAACACAAAAGCCATATTAAACGCAGACTACTTTAGGCCCGGAAGTAGGATTTGTCACGTCATCACTTAACGACCGGATAGAGCACTTTTTCACTTACTGAAAACAGTCAATGCAATACTTTTTAACCCTTGAGTTGAAAGGTCTGCTGAAAGTCTGCACTTCAATCGCATCTTCATTACTGACTTAGAATCCACCGCTGTGGTACAGAGGCACAAATACAACCTGTAGGGCTACTCTACACATACACACACATAAATAGGGTAAAGTAGGCCAACCATCGAAAAACGTGCACTGAATATTTTTTAAAGATAGTCTTAAGTCTCAAAAGATTTTTGTGAATGAGCAGTGAAATGCTCACGAAGTGACAAATCAGAGCGAGGGCAGATGGGATACGTGTGATAGATGGGACAGGTTGTATCTGGCCTCTGTGACATTTTCATCTTCCTTCCTGTTGCGCATTTCTTTCCTCTCACACTTCCACACTCTTCACTGATCTCATCTCCCCTCATCAGAGAACACCAGTGAGCTCAGCACATCTATCAGCAACTCCGCTCTGTGTCATCCTTCTCCTCCTCATTTCGCTTAATCTTTTCTCCCTTGTCTGTCCTCCCAGGTTCTTCTCCCCAGCTCTTCAAGTCAATCAAACTACAAAAACTAAAAAAAAAGAGAAGCCCACACAGACAAAAGCAGGAAAATGTTAATCTCCCAGATAAGAAACATACTCTTTAAATGTTGATAATTCTCTTATCTCACATTATGTACATACATTTTTCACAGCTGTCATGGATCTGTCAGGGATCCAGGATTTGGAATTCCCTGGTTAAGGTCATATAGACATGGGTAACTGCTGATTATTGCAAATATTAACAACAGCAAATTCCTGTGAGGTATTTTCATTCCCTGCACTGTTTTTTTTTCTTAACCCTTCTCCCCTGTTTCCATCCTATCACACCGAACACCCCGCTCACTCTTTAATGAATCCAAGAAGTTAAGAAATAGTGTGTACACATCATCTAATCAGTTCTGGGTCAAGATGAGGAGTTCAAAATATTTTCTTTCTCTTTTATTTTAATGTCCATTCATTTGTAACTCTCTCCAAGAGAATATATTTAAATGTTTTTTGTTTGATAAGTAATTTGTAGATAAATTCATGACCTGAACTTAAATCAACTTTGTAAAATCTCCTGTTTTTGGAGTACAAACTGTAGTACTTTTTATATTTAAAGCATGAGCTAGTTTCAAGCTAGTGTCATTATAATAAACAGCAGAAGATTAGCTAAGCTACCGCAGACGTGGTTTTGGATTAATCAAACGAAGTCAGCTTCTCTGTATGGAATTACTATTAACTAAACTAAAAGTAAACTGATTTACTTTATAACATTAAAAACAGCTTATACGGCTGCATGTAATATGGAAATGATTTGGGTTTGGTGATGGACCCACAGAAGATAAACCCCTGAATCTGCAGGTCATCATTCTCACCACTAAAGTTAAGGTTTGAGACTTCTCTGAATGCACCAAATCATATATTTCATATATTTTTGCAATCTGAGATTTGGCTGTAAGTGCAAAAGCTTCGCCTCTCATTGTTTCAACCTTTTGCTTGTGAGGAACAAAAAAGCTGGCTTAAAGGCTGGGCGCTGTTAATGGGCGTCTGTGACTAGTGCTCAACAGAATTTTAAAAATGTTGCTTGCAGATACTAAAAAGTGTAAGCAGCGAGCTCTTTCACAACTACATTGGACTCTCATAAACTAAGCGATGGAGCTGAACTGACTTTGTTCTCACATCCTGCCCTGTAGCCATTTCCACTCTTTAGCAATGCCCCATCCTTTCAGCAGTGTTTTCTGTCATCGTCTTCCTCTTCGGGTGAGTCAGAGAGCAGAGAGACACTGCGCCTTCACACCCTCCATCTGCACGCAATACTTGTCCGTCTGTCATCCCTCCAGACAGACACGCTGACAGATGAAACGCTGGCTGCAGCTCGCACAGCCAAAGAGCTTCGACTATTTAGAGAAGGACATTCACTTAAAGACAGTCCCATGGTGCAGGAAGGTATTGTGCTGGACTAAATTGGAATCCCCGCCTGCATCTATGTGACAGAAAATGGATGCAGCAGCACAGCCAGTGAATGCCTTTCAGTGCAGAAGTGAATCTTTAAGAACAAAAAGGCAAAATCAGCCAGATTTTACTTTGTTTTAATGGCACCAATAACACGATTACAATAGGAGGAAATCATTTTAAAACTAAATGACAATAGACTGTACAACATTGTCAATATAAAGATTATCAATAAAATTTTGTATATTTTGTCAGCATGTATAAATACAGTATCTTACAAGGACATCAAAGTGGTATTTGCTACATAGCTTACATTATGACTAGAACACAGAATCAGTTCATGCAGTATAATGCCCAATTATACGAAAATAAAAATAATAATAAAAAAAAATGTCAAAAATAAAATAAATTAGAAGCACACTTTCTTTTTCTATCTTTAGCATTTACAGCGTTTCGTGGGCCAATGTGCTGCAAGAGCTTCTGTATGGTCCAAACCACTAAATCGACTAACATTGTCTATTATTTCAACACTAATGTCATTCCATGTACATACTAGTGGTGAGTGCACATATACACAGTCGGTCTGTTGGCAGTTGATTAGCTTTGATGCATATAACAAGTAACAGTGACAGAATGAAAGGTAACTGTTCCAATACAAGAAGAAAAAGAGTAAAGTTCACAAATTTCAGGGTGAGCGTAAAAGGGAAAAATGGAAGATTTCTCACGAGCGGGGAAGTGAGATCTTTCAAATGATGTTTTCTGTCAAAGAGGCATTTAAATGAACTCCCTTTTGAAATGTACAAAAAGTCTTTAAGTCTGTAAATAAGAGAGTGACCTTACTGCAAGAATGATGCAGGGTGTGGTGTTGCATGCTTGAGATATGCAGGCAGTCTGATGTATGTAATGTAAAAGTACAATTACTCTGTAGATAACAGTATCAAATGTACTGAACTTCTTTTCTGCAGGTGACTTAAAATGAAAAAAGCAAGCAACCGGAGGCTTAACCAGCAGTTGGTTCTACATGCGTTCACTCAAAGCACTGCAGGCAACTAGTTCTTGGTAACAAAGCCAGGCATACCAGTGAGTAATATAAAAATATACACAGGAGTAAAGTATCTCTATAAAAATATATTTGTACATTGTCATTCTTGAGATTAAAGATTTATGTGCAAAAATAAATTGAAGAACAAGCATTAAAGTTACCAGATGATTGCGATATATCATTTCCTTGTAAAGTTCTCGCTGTTGTATTTTTTTAAGCCCTAAGGAAGCATTGCAGAGAGAAATGCAAACTGGCGTGGCAAGCATAGAGTCTGATTCATATTCCACATGAAACTTCTACCCTTCTTTTTTTATGTTTATGCTCTTCTGGACAGAGTCCCCCCACTGTTTCAACCCGACACATGGCTGAACGTGCCTCTCAGCGAGCACCATAATGTAAAACACCTGAAACCTAAATCTTATCTTAGCGTATCGGTTTACACAGTTTTATGAAGTGGTCAGATTCACGAGCAGACGCAGAGATGGATACCTGAGGAAAAAAGCAAAAGAGAGTCTGCTAAAACTTGCTGTGCGTTAATGTTTGCTGCAGCTGCTTTTCTTTGATGTTGTGTTCAGGGTAAAAGTTTTGATTTCTGGTGGGGGCAGGTGAACATCCCTACACCTACCAGGAGCACCGAGGTAAAAAGACATTCAGATAAATGTCATCCTTTGACTCGTGTCTGATTGCTGAGACTGCTTTAGTGAAGGTGGTTGAACCCTTTGCCAGGTGTTTTCAGTTAATCTACCCAATTAGGCCTCTGCCCAGGATAATTCAAAGATAAGTAATATAAGAACATAGCTAAGCCTACAAAGCGTGTTTTAATAGGAATGAAAAAGGTCTGACTCATTCAAACTTAAAAGTGGAAGAAAGGTTACAACTCAAACTCAGACTATTTCCTTTTCACGTTGATTGGGGGAGGCTTTATCAACCCCCCGAAAAGCACCTGTGTAGATGCACTATGCGGGTACAGTATGGCGACCTTTGCAAAATCAGAAAAAAATCAAATGAAATGAGGCAAAAAGGTGACGATGCAAAGCAGTAAAGGGATTTTCAGTGACAGAAGAGATCAGGAAGAGATCGAATGATTACTGCAATCGGTTTTCTGACCCTTCACCGCCTTGAATCAAATCTAAAGTCTAATGAACAAGATAAAAACTGCAACTTGCAAAGCATCCAGATAGCAGCTGGCGATTCAGCGGAGCGGCTGTCAGCCTGGAAGAAGAAAACAAAAGCAGCCCTAATCCATGCTGGGGTTGAGGATATAGTCGAGTTTGCCTTGATTTGTGTTTTTCGTGGCTCAGTTGAGCTGACGCCTGAGATACGCTCTGAAACTAAGCTATTACATTACACACGAGCTACACTGCTCTTTATAGATTAACAGGAAATAGCCTGCTAAATACCACATAATCATTTATATACACAAGTAGCTATATTTGAAATCCTGTAGTAAAAGAGAACGTTTTTGTAATGTGACTGAGGAGGCTGTGTGGTTATGATAACGACATATAATGTTGGTTTAAGTTACCTTTAAACTGCTCACTTAATTGTGTCTTCAAATAGGACCTTTGAGCAAAAAAAGTGACATCATAAAAAGTTTGAATGAAACAGATTTAGGGTTTTTTTCCCCTCACAGAATGAACTGAATGCCAGGTTGATTAAAAATAAAAACCATATTTCTTTACATTCTTCATTGTTCTTTTCTTAAGTCTGTTTATGCACAAAGTGTGGCTGCAGCAGAGTTGTATAATTCCAGTCTTTTGCATGTGCTCTCCTTGTCCTTTGCTCTGCACACCAGCAGTTAGTGTGGATTTCGATGGCTGGATTTAAGAGCCGAACGTGAAACACCAAAGCTTCCTACTAACCTCACTGCTAACACTGGTAATGAATGTGCTGATGCTGATGCACTTTCCCATCCACATGTGAATGTGTGTGTGTATGTATGTCTGTGTAGATCTTTGGGTAGATTTTGGGAGCCAATCCGCTGCCTCCCTGAGCCAGGAGGAGCTGCTGGTGGGCGACGTAGTCCTCGTACGAAAGACAGTCTTTATCCCCGCTGGCTGGCTGAGGAGAGACCGTTGGGCAGGTTCGGTCACGACTGGCCACGGGCAGACGCTGAGCAGAAGGGAGAGCAGAAGACGATGAAGAAGAAGAAGAGGAGCAGGTGCGTTTTAACTGGCAGAACCAGAGAAGGGCAGCGCCTAAGATGAAGGCGATGCATGCTGGTACTCCGATAATCACGGGCCAGGGGAGACTTGGAGATAACGGTAAAGGAACTGAGTTGGGGGGAGGCTTCCGATCTGCAGCGGAGAGACAAATAAGAGCATTAATGACAAGTGGAAATAAGACATGCTACATGAGTCATGGTGATTAACTTTACAATACTTTTTTGCTGTAAGCTAGCATGTTGTTAAATAAAGGTGATATTAGAGACAGAGGTTTGTAAGAACGGAGGTTAGCTAAGCAGATTGTAGCTAGGGATGCATTCATCTGAAATGTGGATTGGATGTCAGTTTGAAGCTGAATCAAAAGCTTGAATAATTTAGATTTATGAGGCCAATTTATTCAATTCAGTTCAAACATAAATTGGCTCAATAGCAAAGGGCAGACTGAAAGTATTTCACTTCTGGTACAGCAACAGTAAACAGTAACCAAGTGAGCTGAAAACACTGTGAAGCTCAAACGATGGGGCTTAACATTTGCCGGGAAGCTTTTTAGTGCATGTACGATAAGATAACGAGTTGTGGTCAAGTGTGTGGTAAGAACTGATGCGAAGAGCAGAGAAAGCAGAAACGAATCACGCTGGGCTGAAATGCAATGAGTGAGGTAAATCGCATAAATCGTCTGTTTTATTTATTTTTAAATTTTATTAGTCTTTGTCTCGGGCGCCACAGTGCTCCAGCGGTTAGTACGGTCGCCTCATAGCAGGAAGGTCCTGGGTTTTAATCCAGTCTGGGGTCTTTCTGTGTTTGAGTTTTGAATTTGCATGTTCTCTCGGGTACTTCTGCTTCCTCCCACAGTCTTAAGACATGCATGATTAAGTTATTTGGTGATTCTAAATTGGTTTTAAGAGTGAGTGGTTGTGACAGACTGAAGATCTGTCCAGGGTGTACCCTGCTCCTTTCTGGGATAGGCTCCAGCCCCCTACCCTTTATGGTCTGCTCCACATAAAGAATGGTTAGCAGTAAGGAGTATAAATGAATAATTAACACTTGTATGGATCGGTTCTTGGTATCCACAGTTACAGTTATCTGTGCCTCTATTGGAAGAAAGAAAGATCATACATCTGCAATAAGAGCTACAGATTTCTGCTCACATAAGAACTTTTAGGTGAAGTTCTTGTGGCTTTGCAAACTATAAGATCTAATAATTCTCTCTCTGCAGGCAGCACGTTTCTTCCTCTGACCTGGAAGCACAGTGAGGTAGGCACTCCTGAAGCTGTAGCCCATAGTGTTGGCTCCCATGCAGATATACATGCCGGCATCTTCCTCCTTGGCTCTGGTTATCAGAAGCTTGTTGAGGTATGATCCATCAGGGCGTGACCAAACGTCTCCTGGAGGCAGGACCACAAAGTGATAGTCTCCAACCTTGGAAAAAACATAAATACACACCTCAAAGTTAAAAAATAATTCAGTCTAATGAATAATGTTGCTAATTTGCTTCCGAAAAGGGTTTTTTGTACCTCTATGGTGGAGTTAAATTTGTTTTCATCACCAGGTTCGACTCTTTTAAGCCACTGGATAACTGGCTTGACGTCACTGCGGACTTTACACTGAAAAGATGTGGTTCCCCCATAATCCACGGTGGTGTTGACAGGGTGAGTACCTGTCAGGATGGGTTTAGAGTTGGTACGTTCTGAAGAAAGAGACAAAATAGACAAACGTGCAGAAACATAAACAGAAACTATTTTTAATGTTGTATTCTTCAAACTACAAAAATGTGAAAAATGAAATGGTTTGATTATTTTATTTTCTAATTGTCTGCTTTATTAAGAATTAAACGAGGAGGTATACACTTGCAATCAATTTATTTGGAGTAAATTACACCAGAGAGAGTAATAATTTAGGTAAAGAGGATTATTTGCTGTATTCAGCTTCCTGCATCATCCCTGTCTGCTAAAGACATGCAAACAGATCATTTATCTGTAGCTCTTGTTTCTTCTTTATCAAGTCACACAGCTGATAAAAAGAGGCCTTGCAGAGATACTTAATCATCTCCTTTCCGTTATCTGTTAATCTGAGAGCAACAGAAGCCTGAGTGAGAAAGGCTTTTTGTTTGGTGGATTACAGGATTAATTAATTAAAGAAAACCAGCTTTCAAACTTAGCTTAATTTCTAGGTGGTGGTCATGATATGGAAACCTTTTCTTTGTATCTGATAAAGAGTTCAAAGAATACATTTTCTTCCCTTGTAAACAGCAGTGCTAGCTTAATTGTCATGGTGCTGGTATAGACTTTAAAAATGTTAATGTAACAGAAACAAGCCCTGAGAAGCTGAGGTTAATTACATTTAAATACAGAAGGGTTGTCATACAGCTGAAAATTCACCTCCGAGCACAATTTATGCTCCTGCTATAGTGTCTTGCATCTCCACTCAAAGGTTATACATGATTTTTAAAAGCTTTATTGGGTTTCTGACCTTGTGTCTCTGTTTTTCTAGTTCTCTTTCTAACAGCTGGGAATGACGGACAGTTGGATGAATCTCAGCCGATAGAGAAAATGTCACATCTGACACGAGCAAGCAGCGGCTTGATTTACTTTCTTTTTATTTTATGTGCGTTTGTGTGTGTGTGTGAGACTACAGCTGTGGTTTAATATAGAACAGATGTGTGAAGTGGAGTGAGAGTGTAGAGAGCTCGTTTGAGCTTCTCAACAGAGCTATAACATTTGGTTACACGCAGTTGAGTGGACACACGCACAAAACCGACACCATCTCTCCACCAAACAGGTCAACACTAAGTCGAACGATGTTCCAACACAACCTAATACAGCACAAAACACCCACAAGTCGTCATAACACACATTCGACCCTCAACAGCAACGAGACTCTTTTAGACTAAAAGCGGATCACACTGCAGCCTAAAAAGCCCGCTGAACATTTCTAACCTGCTGGACCGATGTTTACAGACAACACTAGTGGGGGTAGGGCTGCCACAAACGATTATTTTGATAATCGACTAGTCACCGATTATTTTTGCGATTAGTCGACTAATCAGATCATCATCCATTGGACTTAAAAGGTACAGCTTATTGCACCAGCAGCATCTGCTCTTATATAACTATCATTAGCTTACAGCTTTAAGTGTTTAAGGTATGTGCTAACTAAAAATAAAGACAAGATGATAGTTTATTAAATTTTAATGAAATTTGCAGATTGTTTCGGTGAAGTTTAATAAACTCCTTGCTATCTAAAATATAACAGGACACCGGAGTAAATTCTCCAGCATCTCACACTTCTGATAATCAGCTGTCTGCTTGACGTTTATTCAGCTGTGTAAAAGCTATAACTTTAATCTCAGCCAAGCCGATTTACTCAGGAACAAATAAAATACTAAAAAAAACCCCAAAAAATAACATTTTGAAGTTATCTAAGTGACTTATATATATTTAACTCGAGTAGCTAAAGACAGCGGTGGGTTTGAAAACGATTTGCAGGAGTCCGGTGTGCTCACGGCTCTAGTTAGCCTAGCCCCCGGCTAGCTATCGAGCTAGTGGGTAACAGACGTCTCCGAAAACGTTGGAGCACTTTTGAAAATATGTGGTGTCTTGATAAACTGAGCAGATATTTGAGGTTTACACAGCTACATTCTCGCCTGAAAATATGTTAAACGTTTATTTTGTGACCCAGAAAGAATAATAAGAGTAATATTAAAACTAACTAGCTGCCGCCATTGTTGGAAACTGAGCTGGGCTGCTATGAATTCTGGGACACAGCTTCTTCTTCTTCTTCGGGGTTTAACGGCAGCTGGCATCCTTGTACATGCAGTGCTGCCATCTTCTGTTTCAGTCCGTTATTACACTCTTAAATCCTACTACTTATTCCTGCGTCTTTTGTGATCTTACAAAGCTTCAAACGATGCGTCGACTATTAAATCAGTCGTCGACGATTTTGATAGTCGACGTAATCGTGACTAGTCGACTAATCGTGGCAGCCCTAAGTGGGGGATCAATAAAAGCTGCTGAAAGAAGACTTATAAATAACCTTCTATTCTTAGTGATAAGCCAGCACCTTCTCAATTATGAGCACTTTTTATCCTGTAAAATATAAATGTTTGTCAGCACAGGTTAACAGTCATCAATTACAGCATAATTGTAAGCGAAATCTGCTAATGACTCCCATCTTAATGTCATTCTCTCTTTCAATAAAGCCTGTATGTGAGCATGAGCGGTTGCTTCCTGGCAGCAGACTCTTTGACAACAAATCATTTAAATGGCTGAAAAGTTAATTATAGTGATTTTGATCACATGATCTTAGACATCCTGCATAATCACTGTACCGCGAGTAAGACTGGAAACAAAACCCATTTCAAACCCTGCTATTTTGTCACGCCGGCCTTTCAGTAAAACGATGATGTGTACAGCATAATGTGTATTATTGTTTCAGTGAGAGACATTCCTACTGGTCTATAATATAACAGCAGGAATGCTAAAATACTTGCACGCCACATTCCCCCAAAATTTGCTTTTTGATGTGTCACAGCATGAGACGACCACATATAGCCATATATAACGCATACACTGAACATTTCACGAGCATGTTTCTGAATGGGAGGCGGAGCCTTAATCGCTTTACCTGCAGAAGCACCTCCCAGAAGGAGACACCTTGTTTCTAGCCTTTTAACTAGGTTTAAAGGTTTCTTTTTAAATAAAACTCCCAGTTAGGGCTGGCTCCGGTCACACTGAGCCCCCCTTTAGTTGTGCTGTTCACATTCATTCAGGGTGATGGGGTGTCTGTTGCTCCTAATAGCATTATCTCTATTTCTGATGAAGCCATTGAAATTTCCAGAAAAAGCTTGAGTGTGGCCCTCGGGTTACCATTGTTTAGCATTACATACTAACTGGCAGTAAGGACTTGTGATGAGTTATTTACTAGCCCTGTTTATACTGTAATAGTATTCTGACCTTTGAGGAAGGTCTCTGCTATTTTAAGAAGGACGATAGCACATTTGGAAAATACTCCCTGACATCAGGCTTCAACTAATGGCTACCAAAGTTGAAAATGTGGTTCAGCATCACCTGATAACCTGAGCTAATCTATACTCTATACGAGACCAAGCATTGGTGACTTACGTATGACTTCCACTTTGTAGGTGGCGTTGATCTCTCCCGCTCTGTTGGAGACGTGGCAGGTGTACTTCCCGCTGTGCTCCGGCGTCAGATTCTTCAGACTCAGAGTCCATCTCTTCTTCTTCCCTTCCCCTCTTGCTCCACTTTCCTCGTCTACCAGCGGCCTGTTGTCCTTCAACCAGACAATGTCAGGGCGAGGATTACCGCTCGCCGTGCACTTCAGGCGCACAGAGCTGCCTACTGGGCGCGCGATGACGCGTTTCCTCATCTTTGCTGGCTGAGTGAAACGTGGACGAACTGCAAGAGTAAAGAGAAGGAAACAAAATACTCATTAGTTAGAGAAAGAAAATAAAGCTTGATTTGAAACCGCTCAAAAACATACAGAAACAAACACTTCATTCTCTCTCTTAGTCAGCTGCAGGTGGGGAAAACGGTCAAATTATGCAAATTAAATTATTAGTCGTAAATAGTTTACAGAGTCAATTTACAGATCTCGTTGCTTCGACCAGTAAAACATTCCTGAACTGGTGGATTCATAACAATTTCAGTTATGCTACCTGACAGCTTGTGTTACATGTTTATGTTACAGTTACATGTTTATTATTTATTATTTTTCCCCCACATTCTTTGACGAATAACTGCAAAATGCCATCTCTGGATAACTAATCACTCCATGGGGAACCTTTTATTATTACAAATGTTTGTTTGGGATTACAGATTCATTTTATGTCCCTCCAACTGCCAGAGCTTGTTCATAATCATAAACGATGCACCATGAAATCACCTGCTTTGCTGTTAACAAAATTTAACTGAGCGAGGACGGAGACTTGAGTGATGTACAGTTTTTGCAGTGCGAGGAGCGTAAAGCAGACTGAAGTCATTTCTGCGGGCAGTGCCAGGAAGTCCATGTTGTGCTGTAACAACATATGGCAACGTGCCTCTTGGTATACACAGTGTAATTTGCTGTAATAAACCCTAATTGTTTTGTTTAAGAAAAAAACTTGAATCACTTCCTCTTCTCCCTGACACAGAAGACTTACATCACTGAAAACACACATTTTCCACTGATCCACATTGGTACCCCTCTCCTGCTCATAAAAAGGCCATGCATTGGACTTGAAATCAAGCGTCCATGGGAACTGCTTTCTAAAAACCAGAAAGCAGCTATGCAAGAGCGTAGCATCACTTTAAATACTCGTTGTTATTGCACAAGTCATAAAAAGCAGACAGTGACCTAGCATCACACCAAACAGCCATTCATTCCATGCATAAAGCAAACATCCACATCCTTCTACCGAATGCAAGAATTAACTCCATTTAGTACCACAAATATTTCATTGCTGGACAATACCTCAGTCTAGTCTATTCATACATACACATCGTATTTAAAAAGCATAACAATCAGTGAAAACAGATCAAAGAGGTACAGAAAAACCTAAGCAGTAGACAGGAGAGGAAATCACTCACAGGAGCGCTTGATTTTACAGCCCTCATATTTTAGCCACAGCAGATATTCATCAACCGGGAAGGTAAATCACCCTGAAACGAGTGCAGTTTCATCTCTTTCTTTAGACACAGTTATTATTCTAGCTCTGGATAAACAAACAGGGAGAAGAGTTATGTGACGGGTTTGTGCGATCAAATTAGGAGATTTCAGTACAGCTGCATTACTCAGTGGAAACACAGCTCTCTGCCGACAGGCCTGAAGCTGGGCAGGATAACAAAACAAACATACCGGAAAGGCTTTTAAGTCTCACCTCTGTGCACCCTGAGTCTGAGAAAAGCTACCGGACCACAGCTGAGCTGTGACGAGACAGAGTCAACATATCTAACAGAGAGCGAGGAAAGAAAGTAGCCTGGATGAGACAATGATTCGTAGTTTAATGTATGATGGGTACACAAATTCAACCGGTGCATGGACTGAAAATAACTGGTAAGTCTGGGAAAGAGCCAAAAGAAAGTTTAGTTGAACTAGACTGGATAAAGATGAGGCGAGGTGTAATGGAAATAAACTGATTTATGCTGTCGAAGACGAACCAAATCAAACACAAGTTAAGAGGAAAACAGATGAAAGGCAAAAAAGTGAAGTTCATATTAAGGTTAGCAGCTTCAGAAGACTGATCGATTGCCAAGAACAGACAAATAAAACTTAAAGTATTAGTTAAAAAAAACAACGATAAAGAGACCGAGTTAAAACAATAAAAAGCAAAGGTAAAAGAGAGGGCACGTGAACAAGCAGAAGAAAAAAAAAAACCAGAGGCAAGAGAAGCAAGGGCGAACAAAAAAAGCCACGATCGAGAGAGGGGAGAAGGTGAGAGCCAGAGTGAGCAAAAGGGCAGGCTTGTTCTGGGTCTCGGGGGCCACTTCAGCGCCACACTTCACAGTGTAAAAATACTGCTGACCCGCCGACTGACTGCCTTTGATCAGACCGTGTGCCAGAGACCAAAAGTAGGAGCGCCACGGTGGGACAGAGCGTGCGAGGGACAGAAAGAGCCGTATGAAATCCAGCACGGATTTTAGATGCTATACTGAGATAGACGAGATAATTCCCAACGCGAGTAGTTCTGTGCAGGGTTAAAATAAGTTAGGGTTCAGATTGAAGTAAAGATTTAGGTTAAGAATTGGACGTCAGGACTAATAAGACTAATAATACCAACTTAAATAAAGAAAAATAAGGACAAATTTGTTCAAAAGAGTAAAAAAAACACAATTTTAATCTTATATAAAGATTAAATTTAGTTAGATCTACTGACTGCCTCCAACTGATTCCTGTTCAAAAACTAGAAATCTATCTGTTTTTTAACAAAAATGGTTATGATCTCAATTTCATAAGGTTTTATAAGTTTATGAGGTGTTAATAAAACTGTTTGGATTCTGATTGACAGCTTATTGAAAGTTCGTTTGAACACTACTCTCCTCGGATTCTTGAATTTAACTAACACACTCTCTTGCCTATTGTTTCTCCTCCCAGTAAAAAGTCAGTGTGTATGATAGATGACAGCCTAGTATCAGAATATCCAGTAATATATAACTGATTTATTTTGATAATATTCTTTTTATGTCTGAAAATAACTGGCCGGTGTTTCCACTATCTTCACTTTTCATTTAACTCTGGGAAAAAACGTTATAAGCGTAATACCATATATGGTGTAACTGTTGTGTTAGTGCATGCACTTACGATGAATTATCATTCAGTTTAGATAATATGCCATAAATGGTCCTGTAAACATATGTTTGGTTGCTTAAATGAGAAGTGCAGCAGAAGTGTGTCTGAACCGACAGAGCAAAAAGAGGTGAAGGTGAGAGAGTTTGATGAAGTGATAACAACAAGTAAAGAAAGAAGGGTTAAGCTACACGACAAGAGGGTCCAGGAACACTTGGGAGGGGGGAAAGGAAGGAATGCGTCCGCCCAAATCACACCTCACACAAATAGACTGCTCTCCACTCTGTCAGAGCCAATTACTTGCACAAACAGCCACCCCGATGTGTGCCTGCGCGTATTTGTGTGTCTGCGTGTGGGCAGAAACCCTCGTCATTTCCCCTCTTGACAGTGTGCAAGGTGTTTATTGTACAATCGGCTACTGTACTTGTTACTCGTGCTGTCTCAGGTTTCACTTCTAAGCTTGTTTCTCATTTTCAAATGTTTATATCTCGATAGTGATGAGAACTGAGAAGTCACCAGTGCTTACCCAGTTTCCCGGCAAGCTCTGGGGCATGTTCAGAATCGCTGTGGGCTGGTCCTGCTCCATTTCTTGAACTGGAATCATCTGGTGAGGGAAAAAAAGAGACAGGAAGACAAGAGGTGGGATTTGAGGATTGAACCTAAATTAAAAAACAAAACAAAAAAAACCTGAAATTATTTGTTTTTAAAGTTACTATTTTAAACAGCCCACTTGTACAGCTTAAGTAAAATAAACATCTTTCTGAATGCAAAAGTGGCAGTTTTATTTTTTGTATCTGACTGCTGTTTTTACATGTTACAGCTGCACTAAAGGACCAGTGTTTCAATGTAAAATCAATTCAGTTCAATTGAATTAAAATGTACTTATATAGTCACCTCAGTTACCTCAAGGCGCTACATACTGTAAGGTAAAAGCCCTACAATAATATAGAGAAAACCCCAAAAAACAGAGAACCACCTATGAGCAAGCATTTGGCAACAGTGGGAAGGAAAAACTCCATTTTAACAGGAAGACGCCCTCAGCAAAACCAGTGTCAGGCAGGCAGCCATCTGCCATGACTGACTGGGGTGAGGGGGGACAGAACAAAAAACACACTATGAAAGAGGCACGATCTGATATCCTCGTGTTGGTGTTGATCCCAGATCATCATACTAAAGGTTGTTCCAGGATCAACATTGGATGTGACCAATCAGAATGTTGTGATGTCATACTTTTGCGACTTCGGGAAAAACCGGCGTAAAACAAAAAACTGTACTTAAGCTGCGAGAAACCGCCTTTGTCCGCCGATCAACGGACCCTAACCCTAACCCTTTAATAAACGCTAAGCAGAATTGATATTGTCCTTGCAACATTGGAATTTCATAAATGCACGAATGGGTTGGTGCGCAAAAGAATAACGTCACAATAATGTGATTGGTCACTTGCAATGTTGAACCTGGAACAACATTTTCATGATGATCTGGGAACAACACCAACACGACGATATCAGATCATCCATGAAAGAGAGTCGCAGATTAATAATAACTAAATCAAGATTATTTGCTCGATTCCTGCAAATTACAATCAGACGACTGTTTTATCTCCTAACAGCTGGAAGGAGAAACACAGAAGCATCATTGTTTTCACTCTAGATATGCAGGTTTTTAAGTGAGATCTCTGCAGCAATAAAAGTCGTAAAACAATCCTAGAAATGAAGGGCACGTAAATTCAAGTCAAATGTGTAAAAGCTTCTTGAGAGCCAAGCAATAGTAATTTCAGTCAAAGCAGTATATTTAGAGAACAATTATTTTACAGTATACTGTGAAGTCTGGCTTTCACAAACGTATTTTCCAGCCAGTGTTCTGCTCTCCACCGTGTAATTTTAAACTGCTCAGCCGTGAATCACCAACATATACTTGTTAAATCAGGAAACCAAATGATAAACAATATGATTCAGTAAGTTAGAGCATTTACCAGCAATGAAAGCCTTGACATTAATGCGACTCCCCTACCATGCTTACCCAAGGCCCTGCAGTTTTTAAACCCTGACTCACGTCTCTGAGAAACCATGGTCTTAAATTTGGTCCTTCAACTTTGTAGCAAAGGGAAAATTTCCCACTTGGTGAAAAATGAAATGGAGCAACCTTTTTTCTTCATACAATGTGTTCAATCACACACTACAGTATCACACTGCTTTAACGCTGGTGTATCAGGTTCCCTCTCTCTGCACGTCTTCCTCCAATGATTATCAAAAAGACACAAACATCTGTCTGAACCTTTATGCAAGGGAAAGCTTCAAGATAGAGTCATTGCATCCAAAAGGGGCCTTTAGAGGGGATGGCAGGGAGCTGGGAGGTCTGATACAGTCCAATATCAGGTCTGTCAGAATACATGTGGGGGTTGTACGTGGTTTGCTTGGCTTGAACCTGAAACTTCAACCAACACCTGATGCTGGTTATGAAAGGAATAGAAAAGGGAACCAAACAGCCTTGGACCACCTGCAGAACGTGTGTGTATGTGTGTGTGATGTTTATTGTGCATGCTGGTCTATACCATTTTTTGGGGATTTCAGAAGACCACCTGAAAGCTTAGAGTGTTTAATGCAGCGCCAAATGTCTTTAAAGCCTCACTTTTTGGATGATGGAACAACAAACACGTGAAATGCAAATACAAGACATGACCTGCATCTTCTGGGTTGGTATTAATAGTATACTGGGAGTCCACGTGGTGGGGCTCCTGTCTCTATGGGTGTGTGTGTGTGACATGAATTTCTCCACGGGTGTGTCAGTGCATGTGTAGATGTGTGTGTTCTAGCATTATTTAGCTAAATGGTAACTTGAGGTGCCGGTATTCCTGTCAAACCTCACTCCTCCTTCCCTCTTTCGGACTCCCCCTTCATCTCTCCCTCCTGCCACATGCACGGCTAGTTCTGAGAAAAGGCAGGGTGTTTGAAGCCGAGCGGCAAGGGGTCTAATCTAAAGGGGGAACGTGGTTTAGCACTCTTACCAGAAAGCAAACCCTCCCATCGCCTTGTAAATCTTACTTGGCAGATCTTCTGCAGACCCACTCACAGACGAAGGCTTTAAAAACCTTCAACTGTCCATCCACCACGGCCAAACAGAATATCCAAAGTACTTAAGTGACCATATATTTCTTTAAAAGCTACAAAAAATGAATGATTGTGTTGCATGAATAAAAGACTAGACTATTTAGACTCACAAAAAATTGTGGCTTGTCGGTGGCTTAGTCATTAAAACCTTGGAAATATTTATTACCTGTAATTCAAAACTGTGATGACATTTAAGATAAACTTGTTCTTCAGAGATGCGAAAAAAGGTCTAAATGTCTCCAATTCCTCAGCTCAACTTGACTCGACTGGTCATTTTCCATTGCAGATGAGTCCCAAGATGCCATTTGTACGTGACACAACCACAACACAGCAATGGAGGACACTGAGGCGATGGTATACTTGCTGCTAAACCCATAGTAAACGTCTGTATTTCGTCACTGGATCACAGTGTTGTCATTGCTGGGTTTCAAAAATAGCCGGTTTAATTCTTTCGAAGAACTCTCATGACTCATGCAGTCACTCTTTGGCCAATCAGTGGCATGCAGTTTGTTCACGTCACGTCACCTGGTACCAGGTTCTACTACTTAAACAAAGCTACTAGAAATACTTCTATAAATACAAGATGCTTGTAGACGGCTTCGACTGAGAGACTCTGACACAAAAGAACAAATCAAGACTCAACTGCACTAAATATTGTTGATGTTTTGAATGTGACTGAATGAGATTTTCAGTCTTCTTGCCCTTTAATGAGTAAAAATACATATTTCAGTGTGAAGTCTGCAATCTGTCAGCACGTTCAACAACCAGGCGTTCTGCCAGCGGAGCCAGTTTCATACCTTTCTTCAGCTCGGTTACACGAGTGCAGGGCTGCGGGGGCAGACTTAACGTTTTGCTGTTTGTTTCAAGTTGAACACACACATAGTCGAAAATATACCCTCCCTGCTTCAGCTGCTTTTAATAAACAAAATGCTTTCTTCTGATCTTGTTCCACCTTCTAATGTTCGGCCAGATACGTTGCCTGGTGCTGACAACAGCTAATACACACACACACACGGACACACACACATGAAGACCAGTGTGTAAGGACGGCCAACAATGAAATATTCAGAAACAGCAAAGATGAGGATGATGACGGTCTAGTGGTGAATAACAAAATGTTGGATATTGGCCAAACTAACTTCCTACTCATTGCATACAGATGCTTGTTCGTGATTCTTTGGTATCACCTTTGAATGCACCAAGTGTCCCTTTAGCATAATGTTTCCACTACTAGTGAGGTAAATGGTAGAAAAACAGGTTAAAAGGGGTCTAGAAAGTACAAAAAACTATGGTTAAAAACCACAATTAAACTAACGCTGCACAATTAAAACAAGATAAACAAGAAAAGGTTTGACTTTGGCCCTACCATCTGTTTTTGGGCCACATGTTTCTGGTCAGTGTCAAATTATAACATCATGTACATAATATCTTTGTGCTTGTCTCTGCTGTATCATTGTGAAGATTTATAGTCCTTGAAGAAGATGTGCAAGGACTTTTTTCTATGTGTCTGTACAGGCAGTGGATACAAATCCATATTTTCCACTGAAAGTATGCAGTTTGCTACTTGCTGTGAAGTGCCATAATTGTAAAAACATGTGCGCTTGTAGCTTCTGATGTGCAAATCCACAATGAGTATAAAATCTATGGTCGCGCTCCTTTAAATATTCCTGCCTGGCTCGGACCTGAACATTCACTCCTTCCTCTTTCTTGTGCTTTGCATCTCTTTTTCATTTTCCGCCTCTTTGCTTCTTTTTATTCATCTTTGTCTAAATCTACATCTACAGGGGGGAAATGGTTCAACAGCGTGCTACATTTCACACTTTAACCGGCCGCATACCCCTCTGAGAGTGTGTGTATTTGTATAACCTCTTCTTGTATTTGCTTTCATGTCTTTAGAGAAAAGGCAGCAATTGTACACGAGCACGCTCAGAAATATGACTCCCACAGTCCAGTGTGTGTATGTATCTACGAGTGTGTCCAGGGGGCAGTGTTTTCCTAAAGGGTCATGTCCTTCCACGTTTTAATAGAGAGACATTGGATATGTGGACAGAACCTCCGTGCGTGCATGCGATTAAGCTGATGTGTGTGCATGTCTGAGGGAGAGAAAAGGATGTTTCTAGGTCAGCCTCTGCTGACCGCTGGTTGTTGCAGCTTCAGGGCCAAAACCAGCAGTCCTGATGTGAGTTTGTGTGTCTGACAAACCCTGTAAACCACTGTTAGTCCTCTAAAATTGACCATCGTCATAGTTTCAGGCTTCATGCAGCCACAGCTTTCTTCACAAACTCGTTTGACTTCTTATTTCAGACAGGAGCTACCACAAGCAAAGGCATTTTACACAACACTGAAAGGACCATTGTTCAGTTAAACCTTCATCCAAGGAGGACTTAGTTTCACTTAAGCTCCCTTTAAATTAGGGCTGCCACAAACGATTATTTTGATAATCGACTAGTCACCGATTATTTTTGCGATTAGATCAGATCATGCATCCATTGGACGTAAAAGTACAGCTTACTGCACCAGCAGCATATGCTCTTATATAACTATCATTAGCTTACAGCTTGAAGTGTTTAAGGTGCTAACTAAAAATAAAGATGATAGTTTATTAAATTTTAATGAAATTTGCAGATTGTTTCGGTGAAGTTTAATAAACTCCTTGCTATCTAAAATATAACAGGACACCGGAGTATTTTCTCGAGCATCTCACACTTCTGATAATCAGCTGTCTGCTTGACGTTTATTCAGCTGTGTAAAAACTATAACTTTAATCTCAGCCAAGCCGATTTACTCAGGAACAAATAAAATACTAAAAAAAGCCAAACAATAACATTTTTAAGTTATCTAAGTGACTTATATATCATGTTTAACCTGAGTAGCGAAAGACGGCGGTGGGTTTCGCCGGGAGTCCGGTGTTCTCACGGCTCTAGTTAGCCAAGCCCCCGGCTAGCTATCGAGCTAGTGGGTAACAGACGTCTCCGAAAACGTCGGAGCGCTTTTGAAAATATGTGGTGTCCTGATAAACTGAGCAGATATTTGAGGTTTACGCAGCTACATTCTCGCCAGAAAATATGTTAAACGTTTATTTTGTGACCCAGAAAGAATAATAAGAGTAATATTAAAACTAACTAGCTGCCGCCATTGTTGGAAACTGAGCTGGGCTGCGCTATGAATTCTGGGACACAGCTTCTTCTTCTTCGGGGTTTAACGGCAGCTGGCATCCTTGTACATGCAGTGCTGCCCTCTTCTGTTTCAGTCCGTTATTACACTCTTAAATCCTACTACTTATTCCTGCGTCTTTTGTGATCTTACAAAGCTTCAAACGATGCGTCGACTATTAAATCAGTCGTCGACGATTTTGATAGTCGACGTAATCGTGACTAGTCGACTAATTGTGGCAGCCCTACTTTAAATATCGTAGATGGTTGTAGTTTTGACCAAAGCTGGATCTAAACCACAGTGCATGCTGTGCAAATGATCAGAAAGACCACAAAATAACCTTAAAACATTACACAGATTACATTTTCACTTTAAAGAAGAAGCTAAATCAACAGTAAATATTAACTGTTTACCTTGAAATAATATTTAATATTTGTAGCTTTCAATCATATTATAAAGATTTGAACATATTATTGAATTAGATATAGATATTATTCTTTTCAACAGATGTAGTTTGACAAGCTAAAACTCTGTTTTCAGTCAGACTTTATTCATTTTATTAAGAAAACCTGTCTCTCTATTCTGTATGTGATGGCTGTACAAAAACACCATTCCCCAATCCCCTGAGTTAATAATAGCACAGCTTTACTGAAAGACCAGTTCTCTGTCATAACTTCCTTTGATTTACTTTTTTCGCGCATGCTTTGTTGTTTGGCAGTAGACTGGCGACCAGTTCAGGGTGTACCCTGGAAAAGGCTCCAGCTCCCCAGGAACGCTGAACTGAATCGGCAGAAGAAAATAGATGGAAGGAATTTGTTATGTTCTCAATGACTGATTACTTTCGCTTCTACCTGGTGTTCATTATTATGAACCTGCAGTCAAGACCGCAGTGCCTAGAAATCTGGATGAGTGAAAAAGGATGGCACCTGTGCACATTCTGACCTTCAACTAGGCCGAGCAGGGCACCTATTTATTATTTATGTGACTGATTTAATCTAATAATGGCCACAAGATGGGCTGACGGCATTTAAAGTGGACAGTACTACAATAATATTTAAAAAAGAAACCTGGGTAAGAGGGTGAAATTGCAGTCTAAAAACAGAACTGAATGTTTGACAATGTTAAATCCCAATTTTTCAGTACAGTTGTGTTAGCATACATCGTCCTCCAAACCCATCTTTTATAAGAGCCAGCAGAATAAACAACATTTGTCCTTCGGCAGTTGTTTGGCCTGTCAGGGCTCTGACCCTCTACCTAAACACACACTATCATTATAATTCAATCAGTTCAACGAGACTCTGGAAACAATGAAACCACATGTTTCAGGTTTCTGTCTTTTGTTATAAGCCTACTATTGTGAGAGATGGAATAACACCAAAGGTTACACACATTTTTGAAACGTAAATGGCAAAGAGAGAAACATCCAAAACTTTTTTACATCCGTCTGTTTCTTTCTTACAAAGTATTACACCATAGCATCTCGAGCCTACGTTCCAAACATACTTTTCTCTCCAGCAACATTGTTTTTCAGAATATTTATGCATAGTCTGTTGCAACTCTACACCAAAGTGATTATAATAAATTGTTAGATACACACTGTAGCTCTAGATAAATATAGGACTGTGGACAGATTCTGCAGGCTTGTGTTTAATATGTAAATAGCAGCTCATGTAATCCTCTAAGTGTGTGGGAACAAACAAAAGCCTCATCAAACACATGGCTATAAATCTGAAAGTGCCAAAAAAAATAAAATAATGAAAAGCCTGAGTTTAGGTCTATAACACACAGCACCTAAGAGCAGCGTTGATATTTTGACAAAACATTTCTTCTTATAGTCCTCTTTCATTTTTGTGTGGCTCATTGAAAACTGTGCAAACTTGACTCTTTGAACTCCACGACCCATATCTGCAAAAATGTAACAAAATGCCAGTAACTGCCTGCACCGAGCGACTAATGTTTTTCAGTCTAGTATTTCCCCGGTCAGTTATTTACTTGGTGTTTAAGTATAATAATGTTTAGAGTTGACTGAGAGTCGATCAGCACACACATCTGATCAAACGTGAAGAAAATAGACAAAACAATAAACTGAATTCAGTGTAATTGCAGATAATCTGATGACATTTGTTTTCTCCAAATCAGATTTTTCCGGTTTAAAAGTTTAAAGATGAAGCGATAATAAAATAATGATCAGATCTTATCCAGCAAGTTTTAACTAAACTTTGTTACCTTTCCATCAACTTTTCTGTTCTGTCTTTTTCTCTCCTTTAGCTCGCTTGCCCAAAACCCATTTTGCACAACACGTTTGCACAACTAAGATTTGCCCCCTGATGCATGGTGTATATGTAAAAGCAGTCACTTTATGTATGCATCAAGCTGTCATGTTCTCCAGAGAAAACAGTAAGTGTGCACATGTGTAGTTCATTCCAAAATGCACACACACACACAGACGCAGATTTCCACTACTGGCTGTGCAGATGCTGTGTAGCTTATGGAAATGATTACAACTTGTGCTGCTTTGTCCTCTATTAACAGCATGGGAGTGAGAGACAGTGAAAGGGAGTGCGACACAGAGAGAGAGAGCAAACGAGACGGGATATGAGTGACTTTCTGAATAGGTCAGGAGGCAGCAGGAGAGAAAGATGAAAAGAGAGTTGGAGAGAAAAAGGCAACAGTATGGAGAGAGATTTATTAGCTGTATCCACAGGGCAGACACTCATACACTGCAGTTAACTTCTGCTCCGTGTGAGGAGCAACACTGGCTTAAATGACATATTAACTGCTTGTAAGCTCAGACTACTTAGTGGCCAGTGATCACGCTGGTGACGTGTGCTAGAGGTGAAGACATTTTCCATCATGCATTAAAGCACTAATTCACGCACGCACACATAAACGCACACGCACACACGCATAACTAATTTTTGAGCTGAAAAAAATCCTTTTATGCTCGTAAGAAAAACATCTTTTGCTCTGAAACGTTTCAGGAACATTTGATCTCATTACCCCTCAAATGCAGACACACGCAGACATGCGCACACCAACACCTGATGGAGTTTCTCTTCCAGCGAACCCCGTTCACTTGTCCAACCCTTTCCACTGGCCCCCGTGCACCAGTTTTTTGTTTTTTTACGAGAGCAACTTTACGATGCTGTTTACAAATGTGACTACACGATGTGCCACCCCGGACTCTGAAATATGATGAACACACATCAATGTTCGGGAGGGAAATTGATTCCAGCTTTCTGACCTCTTTGGTGTGAACAAATCCAACAGAAACACGCACACAACTAATTCACGAGGCGATCTAAATATGGGGTTGATTACCTAGCATTCCTTAGCAGCATGTGTTTTAAAATAAAGGAAAATCTGAGGCGGCTCAGGGTGCATGTGTGTGAGGATAAAGGTGGGGTGACATCCAGGAAATCTTTAATTCTGATTTTGTATTTTAAAGCAACGTAATGACTCTGTTTGACCTGAATGCAATGCAACTTTTTAAAGCTGGATGAATTTGAAAAGAGGTGCATATGGCAGATCATTTTGGAAACCAGCAGCAGCTACTTTTCAGTTTTTCCAAACTCAGTAAGCTCCAAAAACATTTTCCTCATTTATCCATATCAGTTCATAAGTTTTAGTGGAACAAAAATTAGCAACATTTACCTCACTATTCAGCTATGCTGCACCAACAGATGCAGCTAAGCCAGCTTTTAACACAGAACTGTCTGTGGGGTTGAAATAGAGTCACCAAAGGCATATTTTAGTTAGCTATTAAGCAAAATACGTCAGACAAAAAAACCTTTTTTATTATATATTACATCCAGTTTCAAATGAAACTGGGGGAAGCATTTTTTAAATACTTTAGTGGGCCTCGGAAATTGGAGATAAAGTAAGAACAATAATAACTTTATTTGCATAGCATGTTTCAAAGTTCCAAAGTGCTTTACAGTTCAAATAAAAACCACACACTGAAGATAAGTGAACTTGCTCAAACATACAGACACGTAATCAGCCATACCGGCAGGCATTCATTCCAAATTACACGCATACATGCAAATGGTTGCAAACTATGGCCAAAAACGAAGGGGAAGGAAAGGTTAACCTACAGAAATGAGTTTTCAGCAGTCGTTTACAGCAAATAACAGGGTCGGCCGGCCTGATTGACCGAGACAGGCTGTTCGGAGAGGCTGGCTGCATTAATAAGGTCTTAGAAAACGTAAAAAACAATGTTTACAAAAAAACCAAAGCCTTGTAAAGTTAACTGACTGGCCAGTTGCACAGTTCTGCACATATTCTGCTCATATGAAGGCGGAACATCCAAGGACTATTACCAAGTATACCATTGATGAACCAAAGGAACACAATGAAATAAAGGAGTTTTACCACTAAGTGTTTTTACCATCGAGGCTTTCAGAAGACTAAATAAACCCAACCGAGAGACTGAATGCCAAAAAAACGTCAAATAAACTCACAGGGAAAGCTCCCTGATCACCAGAATGAAAACGCTGACTGCTCAGAGCTGTGTGATTTTCTCCAGCAGCATTATTCCTGCTTTCATAACCTTGTTCACAGCTGTGTAGATTCTGCCTACCGTTGCAGCAAAAACCAAATGTGTGTAGTCTTATGGCTGATTGGAGATGTTGAACATTTCGGGCTTATCTAACCCATAATCCCCTGCTCTCCACCTTCTCTCTCTGTATTCTCTCCTCGCTGAAGTAAATACTTACACAGTGTGTAAGTTTCTGCTGTTGAGTCAAACAGAACTCTTTTGAATGAGCAGACTAAACAAAAACATTTTAAGGGGAAGCCTGTCGTATGCCAGCATCACATTAGAAACACAGCATGAGGACTACAGAGCAAAGGTGCGTGCATCAATGAATGTGGTTAAGTGAGTATGTCTAACTCTGAGCAGGGCTCTGTAGTTCCTGAAACTGAGCGGCCCACAGTTTGATCTTGTGCCATGAATGGGCTCTACACACTAATTACAGCCACCTGTATGTGTGTGTGTGTGTGTGTAAGGTATGAGTAGATGCATGAGAGAGGAGGGTGACTGTATGGTCATGAATAAAGGCAACCTGCTGTTTCCACTCTGTCTACACACACACGCACACATTTGTAGGAAAAAACTATCATAGCATCATGCGTTGAGGAGGTAGAGGTGCTGCTTTCCACTGTTGGGTTAACCATCTGTGTGTGTGTGTGTGTGTGTGTGTCTGGTTTATGTCAGATCTGTTACACTCACCTGAGGCTTGGCTGTATTTCATAACCGCGCAGTGGCATGTCTGAGTCTGTATGTCCAACTGTCAGTCACTCAGTAAGGTCAAGAAGAAACCAGAAAATATTCTAAAACTAATCATACGAAAAACCCAGATTTTCTGGCTACAAAGAGCGGAGTTTGACAGATTGGGAACACTCCATAAATCCACATAATATACATTTTCTTGAACTTTTTTAACAAAAACCGATGATTTTCTTTGCTGATCTTTTAATCAAGTGCAAGTGGGCATACATGCTTTAACAGTGCAAGGAATACAGTCAGAGTACTATCTCATTAGTAACACTTGGGTAGAAAGCGACAAAAAGCTTTCCTACTACAGTGACCTTGTGGCAATAGTTCAAATTTCTTTGCTTCAGATAGTCGAATATAGGATACACTTGCTAAGAACCAGCCTGCTACAAATAACCAATCATCTCTTGTTGAATAAATTAAGTAGGGCTGCCACGATTAGTCGACTAGTCATGATTACGTCGACTATCAAAATCGTCGACGACTGATTTAATAGTCGACGCGTCGTTTGAAGCTTTGTAAGATCATAAAAGACGCAGGAATAAGTAGTAGGATTTAAGAGTGTAATAACGGACTGAAACAGAAGATGGCAGCACTGCATGTACAAGGATGCCAGCTGCCGTTAAACCCCGAAGAAGAAGAAGCTGTGTCCCAGAATTCATAGCGCAGCCCAGCTCAGTTTCCAACAATGGCGGCAGCTAGTTAGTTTTAATATTACTCTTATTATTCTTTCTGGGTCACAAAATAAACGTTTAACATATTTTCTGGCGAGAATGTAGCTGTGTAAACCTCAAATATCTGCTCAGTTTATCAAGACGCCACATATTTTCAAAAGCGCTCCGACGTTTTCGGAGACGTCTGTTACCCACTAGCTCGATAGCTAGCCGGGGGCTAGGCTCACTAGAGCCACACCGGACTCCGGCAAATCGTTTTCAAACCCACCGCCGTCTTTCGCTACTCAGGTTAAATATAGGGGTGGGTTTTTATAATCGATTTATCGATTAAAATCGATTCTGGCTTGGATAACGTAAAATCGATTCATTAAAATCCTGAATCGATTTTTTAATATAAATTTATTTTGCCCGAAATGCCAGAATCTCAGGTGAAATCTCACAAAATTTCAACAACCACCAAACAGCTAAGACAGTAAATGAGAGCAGGAACACGGATTCTGCACAAAGAGTAAACACACAGCGCAACCCGCAGATCAGAATCAGTTAGATGTGGCCTTTGTGTTCACGCCCTTTATGCGCTGATTCTAAAGCTGTTAGTTTGATGTCTCTCCAAACAATATTGACCGAACCAGCAGCAAAAGAAGATCCAAACTATGCCTCACATAAACATCGTCATGTATTCAGTCTTACTTTTAATGTTTTGCTTCGACCACGATGCACAGCTCTCTCTTGCGTGCTCTCTCGCTCTCTCTCTCGCGCTCTCTCTCTCCCTCTCTCGCGCTCTCTCTCTCCCTCTCTCGCGCTCTCTCTCTCTGTACTGTTTTCTGCATTATTTGCTTGCTTGTTACGCACAAGTCTACCGTTGTTTACAGCGCTGTCGGCCGACGTTTTTTTTTCGTTTCATATACTTCTGAAAAGAAAACCTAATTTCTGCCGTTCAATACTGAACAAATTTAAACTTTTTAAAATTATGCAAAACGCTTAGCCGTGTCTCTAATAAAACCGCTGTAACTTCAGAGGTAATGTTCATGTGTTGATTAATGGTTTTCTTTCGTTTTTGATGTACTGCAGAATATTTTTATAAAATCCCAGGCCAGAAAAATCACCTTCATGTTTTTCTGTGTTTTATCCTCAGCTACTTTGACACAAAGGCATCTGCTGTGATGCTCACACCTTTGATAAAGTCTTGCTTGTGTCAGCTTCCTTTTTATAGATACAAAAATATGTAAATGTACTGATCTGAATTATAATATTTCTGACTGTCAAAATTTCCCAGATTCAAATCGAATTAAATCGAATCGTGGATCGAATCGATTCGGGACCTTGTGAATCGGAATTGAATCGATTCTAGAAATCAGTGACGATACCCAGCCCTAGTTAAATATATATAAGTCACTTAGATAACTTCAAAATGTTATTGTTTGGCTTTTTTTAGTATTTTATTTGTTCCTGAGTAAATCGGTTAGGCTGAGATTAAAGTTATAGTTTTTACACAGCTGAATAAACATCAAGCAGACAGCTGATTATCAGAAGTGTGAGATGCTGGAGAATTTACTCCGGTGTCCTGTTATATTTTAGATAGCAAGGAGTTTATTAAACTTCACCGAAACAATCTGCAAATTTCAATAAAATTTAATAAACTATCATCTTGTCTTTATTTTTAGTTAGCACATACCTTAAACACTTAAAGCTGTAAGCTAATGATAGTTATATAAGAGCAGATGCTGCTGCTGCAATAAGCTGTAGGTTTTAGGTCAAAATGGATGATGATCTGATTAGTCGACTAATCGCAAAAATAATCGGTGACTAGTCGACTATCAAAATAATCGTTTGTGGCAGCCCTAAATTTAAGTTTTGAAACTATGTAAAAATGCAAAAAAATTAAATGGATTCAATAATGGAACATGCGGCTCTGGTCTACAACTTACAAAAGTAATTTCTAGTAATTTCAAATACGCAAAATTAATTTTTAACAAAAATAATATAATTTCAAAGGCAGTGGAAATCATCGTCTGATGTTTTGTCTCTACCTTTTTCTTCATAAAAAGAACATACTTACACTTCTGTTCAGAAACCTTCAGCTTTCTAAATGTCTTTTCACGTCTACACTGAAAACACACGTAATAAAACGCTTATAAAACAAAAGTTAAAAATCTGCTTAGTTGTTCTTTGTGTCAGTAACTTGGCCCAAATGTTCTTTACACAACACTTTTGTAAAAACTAACGCAGCATGTTACTTAACTACCTCCTGGAAAAAGTCATTCATTACTTTCATGTTGCTCAGTGACATGAATGGAAGAAAAAAACACACTTTTTCTTTTTAACCAACCAGCATGCAGATAACTGAAGAACCTTTGCAACACAAGTAACAACATAACTGTAATGTGATTACTGCATTATTAAAGTAACTTGTTACATTACTGCATTACTTAAAAATGGAATGCAATTACACTAATGCATACTTTAATCATTTGTTACACCCAACAGTGGTTGCTATAAACTAAACTGCTGTGGTGCTCGTGTGTTTTGCCCCTCAAAGCACCCCCCTCCCCCCTTTTCATTTTCTTGAAAGCACAACCTGCTTGGATTAAGTTCTGACAGCATGTGTAGCTACGAGTGTTGAATAACAACAACAAAAAACCCATTGAGAACAGAAAAGCCCTTAAAATTCCCAGTTCCTATGCACCAAATCCTCAATTAGCTGATGCTTCCAGGTAACTAATTTAAGCCAGAGAGTTGGGTTTGGGCTAAAAGTGCTTGGCAATAAAAAATTGTTCCAGGAAGTAAATCCTACCACCCCATAGGCTCGCAACAGCTACAGACTTCTCAGCACTGCAACTTTTAGAGATCCACTGTACAGCTGTAGTATACTGTAGTGTTCCCTTTGTTCTCTATCTAACAAATCCTTTTCTAAATTAATTCATATTAAGTTTATAAGCTACAAGTCAGTGCTCTTGTCCACACTGTGTCTGAAGAATAAAGCAGGACTATAAACTCAAATTTCTCCTCATCACATGCGTTTACCACAGTGTCATTATGTATGTAATAAATACTATACTTGAAACACTAGTGAGCAGTGAATTTATATTTTTCATAATCAATGAAAGTTGTTAAGATACACATTTTCTCCTCTGTAAAACGGAGCGCACTCGTGCTGCCAAAGTTCAAGTTTAATGGAAAATTATTGTATGTTTAAAAGCACGAGATGTAGGGCTGCGCTATATCATACCGTTCACGGTAATACTGGTGTAATTTTGGGCAACGATAGGAAAATTAAATATCGCGATAGAATATGGGTAAAACGCGCATGCGCAGTGCCTTTGTTTACATACGCACATGGCGGTGACGCAGAATGAGAAGAGCGAAAGTGGATCGTTAAATGAAACAGATGAACCATAACTGGTTTGTAAAAATGCTGCAACTTCAGTGGTGTGGAACTGGTTTAGCTTTCGTCCGTCAGATACACAACAAAGCACTATTTTTGGTAGCGCATGCTAGCGGGCCGTCGTTATTACCGTGTTGTTTGGAAAATACGGCACACTTAAAATCAATCCTTTGATTTTTCTGAAACTCGACAGTGATACTAATAATAAAAAGTAGCTGAAGGTCTGTGTCATAGTTCAAATTACTTCCAAATGCAACTGCTATAGAAAACTAAATGGACTGTATCGGTATTATGGTTGCATACATATTAAGACTAATAATGACTGGTTAATTGGTTCCAAATCAGCTTTTCAGCAAAGTTATTACATTGTTCTTGACAGTCCATTTAAATTATCACAGCGTTATAAACATCTTACGCGTTCCATGTTTTTTTAGGTGAATTCTTTTCTGTAGTTAGTGTAGTGCTAACCAAGATATCCACGATATCTAAGGGGTGTATGTCTACATATAAATATATCTATATATATATAGTTAAATTATCTCTCAGTTGGCTTACCGGTGTACGATTAATAAACCTACCTACACGTTAAACCTATAGAATACAGTAAGGCAGAATAGTTTTATCCATATAGTGTACTGAATGTATTGAGACTTAATATACCAACATAATAATACACAATTGAGGGCTTCTACCTGTTTTCCTATTGCTGAGCCCGGCCCTAACTAAAAGGAATGGGATTTTTCCATCTGGGATCGATAGCAATTTTATTTCCTCCTCATTTCTGCTACAATGAGTCAGTAGTTGCAAAAAGAGTCACCAGAATGTGCCAGAAGAATATACGGTAATGAGAGTTCAGTGATATCTCTTCCAGCTGACAAAGCACAAATCCTGTCTTATTCAATCACCATTTGATATTATTTAAATACACAATATGTGATTAGCATGCTAGGTTTTTATGGAGTGTTAATAGGTGCAGATCCGTTTTGCAGCAGTTGTTTATATGTATGGTATATTTTCAGAAACTGTGACCCTTGGCGGTCAGACTTAATACAACAATGAGGCCTCGGTTTAGTCATGAAAAACCAACAATGAGGAATACATGAAGTATCTTGAGGTCCTCCAACCCCGAACATGGACTATGTCAGAGCGTAAAATATCAACAGGGTGGTGAAATAACATACAGGCACAAGTGGTTCCACACTCGCTCGTAAACATCACACAGCAATGGGATTTATGAGTTCTGAAAACATACAGTAAAGGATCAAGTTTTCAATTTTTACTTTGTGTGTTGGTTAATGTGAAGTACGTGGGTGTGTGTCTGTGCAGCACAAGCATCTGGCTAGGTTTATTTAGTTTTTTAAAGCCTCAGTATGAAAGTAAAGTATTTAATTTGTTGTTCTTACTTTTCCTTTTCATCCTTTTTTCCATCTGTGTGTTACTGTGATGGTATATAAATCTTTGCATGTGCGCTTATTCGTGTAGCTGTTTTACATCACTGTTCACACGTCGCTGAAAGAGGAGCAGGGTCAAGCACTGAACACAAACGGAGATTAGCCAAAAATGGAGACGATACGGACGCCATGCAGGAATCTGGCAAACATACAGCTGCAGTGAAAAGCTTTAGCCATGATGGAGGCAATCCAGACAAGGTCAGAAATGATTCAGTGGAATTACTGAATTACTTCACGTTCGCTGCTCAGAGGGGATGACGGAGGGCCTCTGAGATAACAAAAGTGGAAACCAAGTGTGTAAATGTACTATATAGATGGGTTAAACAATATTTAACATGCACGTGAAAGGCTGCACATATGCATTGCTGTAAATGAACTGGAGCGACAAGTTTCAGCAAAAACACAGCACTAAAGAATGTGGTAGTAACAATAACAGCATTCAAACTCGAAACATTTGTGACTAAAACACTATTTGTCAATGATCTGGACAACGTGCATGACTTATTTTCCCACACACCTGTCCACCAGGTGTGCTTTACATAAGCGTTAAGTCTGACTAGTTATTGTGACTTCACCAACAAACAAAAAACAAACAAACCAAAAAAAAATAAAAAATAATTACAAAAAAAACTATTTGAAAAACTTGTTTGAGACATTGCTTTACAAATATACTGCAGACCAAGGTTATTATTGTTAACGAAAACTAGAAGTGAAAAAACATTTTCGTTAACGGAAATAAAAATAAAAATAAAAACAAAAAAAGGAACAACAACACCACCAACACCAACACCAACAAACAAAAAACAAACAAACCAAAAAAACCCAATCAATTACATTAAAAAACTATTTGAAAAACTTGTTTAAAACATTGCTTTACAAATATACTGCAGACCGATAACTTAGACACCGAGGTTATTATCGTTAACGAAAACTAACGAAATAACGAAAACTAGAAGTGAAAAAACATTTTCGTTAACGGAAATAAAAATAAAAACAAAAAAAAGGAAAACTAACTAAAACTGGAATGAGTGTTCACAAAACTAACTAAAATTAACTGAATTTATAGCAAAGATGTGTTTAGTTTTCATTGATGTGTGCGTGTCATACAATAGTCAAGGGTGAAAATGAAGTTTAGTTTACAGATTTTTTTCCTGCTGTGTCTCATTATGCCAGCAGGTGGCAGTATGTTAGTCGAGTAGTCTTTGTTGCTGCTCCGTCCACGCGCAGAATCATGTCAGGAAAAGTCGGGAGAAAGCGCCAGAGTCCAATTTGGGATTACTTTGAATATGACTGTGTTTTGGATAAAGCAAGTGTCTTGTAGTGGAAAGAGACAAATTATGAGGGACATTTCTAAAGGGAAAAAAATCCCACAAACCTTAAAGTGCACTTGAAAAGCTCACACAAGAAGCTAACCTAGCTTACCTAAAACAGAAGCTAACCCCAGGCAAGGCAGCGTGATGCATCCCGAGACAACAGGACGGGGATATCTACACAACTGTGTGAGTCAATTACCTTCAAAAAGTTTATCAATTCACTTGAACCAAAATTACGAACACCCGGTGCTGCGAGAGTTAATAGTCTCATTGGGGCCAAGATATACATTTTATAGTTGCCTGGTATCAATGGTTGTTCATCTGCCTTTATTTATTTATTTATTTATTTAAAGAACCCATAGGTGGGAATGTGAGTTGTCTGTCTCTGCGTGTTAGCCCTGCGACAGACAGGCGACCTGTCCAGGGTGCAGTATGGTAGCTGGAATAGCAACATACCCAAGGATGAACAGAATGACTGATATGATGAAACTGGGATTTTGTTACACTTAATTATTGCAAACACAACTAAAACTATAACTAGTAAACTGAAACTAAGGATTTTCAAAAAAATAAAAACTAAACTAAACTAGCAAACAATTGGTAAAAACTAATTAAAACTGATATAAAATAGAAAATCTGAAGTCAAAACTAAATAAAAATAAAAACGAATGAAAATTGCAAAACTATTAAAACCCTGCTGCAGACCGATAACTTAAATAGACACTGAGGTATATGATCTGATAGGATGCAGAAAATGCACCGGCTCTTAATGTTGCACCAAGTCAGATATATTTAGTAATTTGCTCCAGCCTCAAATCATCCTGGCTCGTAAAACAACTGTCATCTTCCAAAAATAGATGATGTCCCCATCGATAAATTATTGCTTCCTCGCCGAGTGACGAACCTGCTGCTCAGCAGGGGGCAGAAACGCTGCAGCAGTTCCTTAAGGATGCGAAAACAGCAACAATGTGCTTGTGTCAGTGTTAAACGACTGTTATGCGTTAAAAAGCAAAAGAATAAATCTGGCTGCAAATGAAACATTTAATAAAGTTAAATGTATGTCCTACAAATGATTGTTTCTGTACCGACGGGTTTGTATTTATGCATAAAATTACCTGAGTGTGCTGAACTTGTAATTACTGCATCTGCCTTGATTCATGTGTGTGTGGGTGCCTATAAGCATACGTGCGCTCTTTTATGTCCCCGTGTGGACAGCATTTGTACCTGGTTGTGTACGCTTTTGAGACCGTGTGTCCGTCCAGCTGCTGCGCGTGTAACCCTAGTAAACTTCAAGGCAGTGCTCTGCTCTGCAGAATTAACGAATCTCTCACATCCATCGCCACGTGCCGCCTTTGAAACAGACACCGACGGCCTCGGCTCAGCACTTTGAACTCTCAATCATTCTCTCGCTCGCCCACCCTGCTCTGCCCTGTATCAAATTATATTCTAGTCAAATATCTGCTCATTAGCAAAGGTTTTGTCCCCAATTAACCCTTTTTCTCTTCTTACATTGTTTAATTCATTTTCACAACAGGCAATAGGTGCAATCAAGGCGGCTAAGGAGCAATGAGAGATAGATGAGGCTGAAAACAAACTTTTCCTTCCAAATCTCAGTTTCTATTTAAAATAGGACTTGCCTGTTCATAAAGCCGATCAAAACACCTTCTTTCTGAACACGTCCATAAGAAGTAAAAACAACACATTGCTTCAAATTTGTGCAGAGAGTGAAATGAAGAGTCTACAATACATAAGCCTGGAAAGGTCTGACCGTATAAAACAATGTTCTAAGATGTTTGATGTTTGGTAAAAACCGCGTGGTACTGTATGATGTGTCCTGCACCTGCTCACTTTACATTAAAAATTCACTACACATTTCTTCCTTCCTCTCATGTACATTTTCCATCTTCTACGCCCTCTTCCCAACAATGAAATTCAAGTTGACTGACAGCTATTTTGTCACAGTGGACAAACAACAAGTAAAAAATATATTTCCTGACCAGCTGAGGGTGTTGCACCAAAAGCTTTGAGTGCTGTGATTGCTAGCAGATTGCTGCTGTGACCTCTAGTTTGCATGGAAGATGCAAACACTTGCAAACAAACCACTGAGCTGTAGCAAAACCTTAAACGTGTAACGCAGGGGTGTCAAACTCAAATACACAGTGGGCCAAAATTCAAAACTGGAACAAAGTCGCAGGCTAACATTAATTTTTATTGAAATATATTTATTGCTCCAGATATAAAAATGAATCTTTTCTTATGGACTCAAACACATTTTGCTGAAAAACTGAATATGGAACAAGCAAAGCTTAATACTAAACAATATATATATTAGCTGTATAATACCAGTAGGCCAGCTCTAATAGTAATTTGGTATGGCTTCGCGGGCCAAATGTAATTAGGCTGCGGGCCAAATTTGGCCCGCGGGCCAGAGTTTGACACCTATGGTGTAACGCAAACTGGAAACAGTTTTCAACGACAGTCTTCAAAGACAGACAAAAAGTTATGCCTCACTGCTGAAGCAACATATTCACTTTAAATGAACAAATGGTCTCTGTTTCCAGTGTGAGGTGCACTTTTCAGTTTCATTAGCCGTTAAGTGTTTGGCAGTCATTTCCATACAAACTGTGGGCGACTGCGGCAATCTGCTAGTGAGCAAGGCAACTGCAACTGCAGCATCATATACCTCTTTGCAACCAATTTCAAGCACCAACAGCCAACAACCTCTCGCCTACACCTTTTTTCCTTGTTACCAGTGGTTGCCAGACAGTCGCTAATACAGGGGTGTCGAACTCCAGGCCTCGAGGTCTGGTGTCCTGCAGGTTTTAGATCTCACCCTGGGGCTACACAACTGAATCAAATGATTAGTTCATTACCAGGCCTCTGGAGAACTTCAACACATGTTGAGGAGGTCATTTAGCTATTGAAATCAGCTGTGTTGGATCAAGGACACATCTAAAACCTGCAGGACACCGGCCCTCGAGGCCTGGAGTTCGACACCTGTGCGCTAATAGGTGTTTAGGCCTGTGTGACTGGGGCCTTACTTGTCAACTCCTGTAGAAACTTTTTAAGTCTGAAACCCAGAAATTACTATTCCCTAACAAAGAGGTCTGTGGACCACTGCTCTGCTTACTGCTGAACTCTGCTGTGATCCGTGCTGGAATGCAACTGTCTAGCCACACTTCAAAGCGAACGCCGAACCTGTTGAGCGTGAATATGCCACATGTGTGCGGATGAGCTCGTTAACTTTGCACAAACATGCACGTATCACTGTTTCGGCACGGATCTGCACGGGTGCTCATTAGGTGTTCCAACGTGCTGTTGTGTGCGCATTTAATTGCGTACATGCTGACAATATGCGGTTGTCTTCTTGAACTTCAAAGTTGCTGGCACGCTCTGCTGTGTGAGGCTACATGCTGAGAGGATGTCTTTGATGAACAACTATTTACAACAATGTAAAACTAACCCTCACATCACGATGCGCCGCTGGGCCGTGTTTCAACATGACTCACCCCAATTCCTGCTTTGTTCAACAGTCATTCTTGTTACTCAGAGCTGTTTGTGGATTAATAACAATGCAACCTTTTTGTCTACACTCAGTGGGATGCTTTCTCGCTCACCTCAAACTGTCATATTTTACTCCCCTGGAGAACATTTTAGTAGAGAAGATAACTGCATTCATTCTGTGTGTGTTCCAAGTACACGCTGTAACCCAGGACCTATTAACTACATATTGACATGCACTTCAAAGCGAAACAAAATAGCACATTTCTTTGATAGTGAATAAATTCTGCTAACAACCAGCAAAACCAGGGTGACACTGCTGGAAGCCTGTGAATGACCGGACACTGAAACAGACATCTGCTGTGATCCAGTCGATGCAGTATGTCGGACCGCTGTCTTTTCGACCTAATGAGGTGTCTGAAGTCATGATGCAGCAAACCGTCACCAGTATAGTAAAGAGAAAGGAATCTGATGGGTTGACTGGATGTTAACTTTCTGGCTTGTTTAAATTATTTAAAAAATGTCTGACAGCAGCGATACACACTCCTTTCTCCCTAATATTCTTACTTCTGTTTTATCTTACAGCTGATACTAGTAACTATTCTTTTGGTCACTAAGAGCACAATAGTTTAAATCACACACACGTAAAGCTAAACGTTAACTGTCAAAAGATATTAGCCTTGATCGCAACTGTGTAGGCAGCACGGTTGCACGGTGGTTAGCACTGTTGCTGCACAGCAAGAAGGTCCTGAGTTCAATTGCACCATCAGGCCGGGGTCTTTCTGTGTGGAGTTTGCATGTTCTCCCCAGGTACTCCGGCTTCCTCCCACCGAGATAATGCAGCTTGTGGGGATAGGTTAATTGATTAATCAAAATTGCCCATAGGTGCGAATGCGGGAGTGAATGTGAGCACGAATGGTTGTCTGTCTCTGTGTGTTGGCCCTGCGACAGACCGGCGACCTGCCCAGGGTGTACCCCGCCTCTCGCCCTATGACAGCTGGGATAGGCTCCAGCGCCCCCTGCAACCCTGAAAAGGATAAGTGGAAGCGAATGGATGGATGCAACTGTGTATAATCTTATGTCAAAGTGCTAAATTCAGTTTGCTTGATACATAAACACTTCAGAATAAATCATAACACAAATTTAGGCTTGAGATGTTCAGGCAAAAAAAAAGGAGGGACGCTGATGCAGCACTTAACTCTCCAAATATCATATACTCATTAAAATGCAAACAGCGTTAGAAAACAGCGTTGTGGAGAGGGGCTTGAGGTCACGGCCACAGAGTGCGTGGTGTGTGTTTTCGTGTGAGTGTATCAGTTTTCAGGATACTGTCACACTGATCAAACTCAGGGCTGATAGCAGCGGCGCCGTAGAACCATTGCTGTATTTGCCTAAGAACCACGGGGAAAACTACACACACATCGTACCCAGAGAACAGAGAGGGGAAATGTATTGTGCATGCATTTTGGTGAAATATAATGCGGAGGAATGCTGCAAAATTATGCAAGTAACTACATGCAGATGCACACCTGATGGCTCGGAACAAAACCCGTCTGTTGGAGCTCATTTCTTGTTTAACGGTGACGTTATCTGTTTCAAATTACATGTAATTTCTTAAGATATATTTATGTCTGCGGTAATTTTCTCTAATCATATTTTTTCTTTGCTTATTTCATTCCAGCTTTGCTGAACGTTTAGAAATAGGCGAGATAAAGCATTTATCCTGAAGCTTAAATAGATATGAAATAGAGGCAGCTTTAAAAAACTGTTTAGACTGCATACCTATAAACACATGACAGGAAAACACTGACAAGTCAACAAGGCTTCATCAAATCCAGCTTTGGGATACATAGTTCAAACTGCGATAAACATTTTGATAAGTGGAACAAGTTTTTCCACGCCTGCTGCTTTTTATTCAGCTCAGTGTGAGTTGTTCTGTATCCTGTCCTGCTTGCTGTCAGTGCAGTGACATCTGGAAAAGCCAGATGTAATTGCTGGAATCCGAAAAAGTGACAAAAAGAGAATAAAGGAGGGAATCGCTGAGAATAATTTGCTCTCCATGTCGTCATTAAGACATCAAAGCGAACGCAGAAGATACAGAGCCTTTCAGCGTGGACACAAATGCACTTTGGAGGAGAAGAGTAACAAACGAGGGAAGAACAGAGGGGAAGGGAAGAGGAGGAGGAGGGATGGTGTGTGCTGAAGAACCTGTCTTTGGCTTTGATGACGGCACAACAGCGAAAGCAGCGAAAGCAGACAAAAGTTTCTAAAACTTCAAACGAAAGCTTTTTGTAGCACAGGTCCGCTCGCTCTTTCTCCCCCAGCTCTCCATTCTTCCCCTCCCTTTTCTCTTCAAACATGTCTTTGCTAATTGCCAGACCCTGTTCTGCCCTCCGCAGGCTCTCCAGTCCTCTCAGGTCTATTCAGCAGGGGGGTTGTTACAGAGGGAAGGCCTAATAACGTGCTCTAAGTGGACAATGGAGCCTGCGGGGCCAGCGACAAAATCCTGGTCTTAATGAGAAAAGACTCCTTGAGCGAACAAGCAGGTCTGTCAATAGACTGGCCTATTATGGAGTTACAGGGCAGGGTGGGGGGGTGGGGGGGTATGGCATGTGTGTGTTCTAAGTTGTCTGCACATGAGTTAATATCTATGTGATAGAAAATGAATAAATAAATAAAATTAGTGTATAAAAAGGAAAAAAAATACATGCGTCTAGGTATGGCAGCATGAATGCTTGCGTATTTGTGTGTGTGTGTGTGCTGCTACCCCCTGAGGGTAACAATAGTTAACAGGACTAATCCTCTAGACCGTATAATGGCCACTAAGCTGTCTATTCAGAAGTTCAGCTCCCCTGCTAACTCCTCCGATCAGGCACGAATACCCACACTCAGCCACTCACTTCCCTTTCCTTAGTTCTTTGTAAAACTTTCTGAAACTTTTTTTGTTGTTGTCTTGATCATTTGATTCATATCACATAGCTAATCGCATATTTAAGTATTTTTAAATGGAAATATCGTGCTGCAGTATCCCTCTTGGTCTCAGCTGTATACAGCAGTTTAAAGTATCTGTTTAACCCTTTAAGACCAACCATATAACCAAGTCCGCCAGAGCTTATATTATATTTTTACATGCTGTGGAGCCATTTTTGGGAGCATTTCAAGTTGATATACATCAATACAACCATTATAGCCCAAATTTTAATAATATGTATGCATTAAGTGCAAAGTAATTACATAAATTGCAAGAAAGTGCAATAAACTACAAAAAAATTGAAAATCGTTTTTGTTTTTTTAACATATATTTCTAGTTAGAGAAATTTAAGAGGCTTATCCCTCAAAACTGTAAATACAAAAAAGTTGCACAAAATAGTTTCCCACCACAGGAAATTTATTTTGAGTGTCTTCATAGTTTTATTTTTGAAATACACCAATTTTATATACTGCAGGAAAAACGAAAATAAATATTATAATGAAAATTTGCAAAAAAGCAGCATATGCATCAAAATAAACTATTTCCAGCAGTGCAATATGAGTCCTAAGCATCCCAGAAACCACACAGAAAGTCATAAAGTCAAAGATAACTTTTAAAAACACCATTATAGGCTCATAAGGCCCTGATGGTAAAAAACTATATTTCTGCAAAATGACGTCACTTCCGGTTTTGGGCAGGTCATGGCGGACATGCGATAGTTCATGCTGATGGAGTAGGAAGTGTTATGAACAGCTGATCGGATCGGAAAAGCGTGTTTCTGGAATATTATGTCTTTGTTGCTGCAAGCGCTTTTTATGCAGTTTTTGCAAAACTATATGTGGAAGGAAACTGTGACTTAGGACAACTCCTCTGGTTTCATATGCAAAAACAATTATTGGGCTAGCTTATGTGGTTGCAGTGCTACTGGGATTTTAAAAAAGTTATGCAAAAACGGAGCGTGCCCGCTCCGACCGGCTTTAAAGGGTTAAACAGTACCCAGAGATACACTATTATCCAAATATTATATAACTTACATTATTCACAGATTTGACATACTACATGTTAGTTATCTGTTGCGCTACTCCCTCCTCTTTCTTAATCCCTCATTTCCTCCCTCCTTCTTCCCTCCTCTCCTCCATCTTCCCCTCCTCCCAGTCATTTGTAGTGTGTGTGAGAGACTTCCCCAATTAGTTTTTTGGAGAGGTTAACCCCACTGCTGTGAGTTTGTAGTGTCATTGTTGCTCTGTGTGAGGGACTGCAAGTTATGCAGAGAGGGTCTCTGAAGCACCTTGTTTGCTTTCATTTGCAGGTGGGGTGAGGCTTTGGAGTGGCAGTGGGTGGCTGTTAAGTGATGGGGGTGCAGGACACATCTCCCATAAGGACCCACTCTGGAAACAGCGAGTGTCTCCTTGAGAGGCTTTGTCGATGCCTCTTACAATTGCGCCGAGCTCTCCCCGCTAAATCACCTGCTCACATCTTAACTTGTTGATTCTCTAACAGCAGGCTGTGATCTCTAAATGTATCACTTGTTTGTTAAAAATGGATACATTTATCTACAGTTATCTTTTGTGGTGTCTGATGTCCAGGATGGACAGTTTGGATTATGACTCTTTTTTGGTTTAAAATAAAGATTAAATTGGTAATCATGCTGACATTTTCTGTCTATTCAAAGTTAAGAGGTTAAGAGCTTCTCTTAAGCTCATATGACTGTGTAAAAACTTTGCAAAACAGAGCATCTTAAATTAAAATGTTTTGTCACACAGTAATCTCTGGTTCCTATGCTTAAAGACAGTTAGATTTAAGGGTTTTAAACCCTTTGGAAGCAATTTTATGAGTTTATAACCAAAATCAATAAGAATTAATAAAATGTTACTGAATTTGCACTTACCTATGTCATTGATGGCATAAATGTAATGCGACACGTGTTCTGTGAATTTATTAAAAATATAGATTTTTCCAAATATTTTTTAAAAATGGTAGATAGGGTTTTATAGAGAAATATTTACCTTTAAGACCTTTTAAAGAATTATAACCTTAGGTCTCCACTCTTCCACTTCAAACCCAGTTTCTACAATTATATTTCCTCCAGTCTAGCTTTCTTTCATTCACCTATAACTGCGTTTGCCGATATGTCGCCTTTCAGATTCTCCCATCTTCTATCACTGTTGGACACGTCCGCCTTAATTGACAAACTGAGATACTTTAACCCTTTAAGACCTACCATAGAACCAAGTCCGCCAGAGCTTCTATTATATTTTTACATGCTGTGGAGCCATTTTTGGGAGCATTTCAAGTTGCTATACATCAATACAACCATTATAGCCCAAATTTTAATAATATGTATGCATTAAGTGCATAGTAATTACATAAATTGCAAAAAAGTGCAATAAACTACAAAAAAATTGAAAATCTTTTTTTTTTTAACATATATTTCTAGTTAGAGAAATTTAAGAGGCTTATCCCTCAAAACTGTAAAAAAATACAAAAAAGTTGCACAAAATAGTTTCCCACCACAGGAAATTTATTTTAAGTGTCTTCATAGTTTTATTTTTGAAATACACCAATTTTTATATATTGCAGGAAAAATGAAAATAAATATTATAATGCAAATTTGCAAAAAAGCAGCATATGCATCAAAATAAACTATTTCCAGCAGTGCAATATGAGTCCCAAGCATCCCAGAAACAACACAGAAAGTCATAAAGTCAAAGATAACTTTTAAAAACACCAGTATAGGCTCACGAGGCCCTGATGGTAAAAAACTACATTTCCGCGAAAATGACGTCACTTCCGGTTTCAGGCAGGTCATGGCAGACATGCGATAGTTCACGCTGATGGACGTAGGAAGTGTTACAAACAGCTGATCGGATCGGAAAAGCGTGTTTCTGGAATATTATGTTTTTGTTGCTGCAAGCGCTTTTTATGCAGTTTTTGCAAAACTATATGTGGAAGGAAACTGTGACCGAGGACAAGCTGATGGCATAAGATGTAAGTACAACTCCTCCGGTTTCATATGCAAAAAAAATATTGCGCTAGCTCACGTGGTTGCAGAGCTACAGGGATTTAAAAATAGTCACGCAAAACGGAGCGTGCCCGGTCCGACCGGTTTTAAAGGGTTAAAGCATCTCGCATTCTCAAATTTTCAGTTTCGTGTAGTTTCACCCATATCTGGGGACGGAGTGCACTTCATGATGTGAGTGATGATACATATAAAACTCTGCTACATTTCTTATTAGTCTCATATTTTTCACTCAAAGGACGCTGCGGTGCCAAAACACACAGAGAGGTAACATTACACCCCAGATTAGCTGTGGGAGAGTTGCTGTGGAAACCAAGGGTGAAAATGTGTTTGCTTTAGAGTTTTGAACAGCTGGTAAATGAAGTTCAAATCAAATTCCTTCCTCAAACAGAATTAACAGAGCGCAGAAGACAGCAAAGAGGAAATACTCTGCATACTGAGCAGTACTGTCTTTACTCAACAGCTGTATTTGCTTTAAATTTGACTTAAAAAAAAGCAATTACAGCAATAAATTGCTACATTATAAGTTTGTCAGAACGTGTAATTTTAAAGAAAGTTACCTGCACTAAAGCTTAATGGTTTTTCCCAGCCCATTAATCTTTCTGACACACGTACGGCTCTCACCTGATAACCCAACAGTAACACATTAATCTATGAATCAACCACAATGTTAAAACTACCTTGGTAATACTTAAGCAGTCTGGATGGACACTTCGGCTCCTGTGGATCTGTTTGCTCGGTGCACACGTTCTTGACGGCACTGAGATCTGTGAAGTTTGGAGGCCTGGTCAGTGCCTTGGCCTCTGAGCTGTTACCGCGCAGTTGCTGTGGTGCAGCAGGGCACAGCGTCCTGCTAGCCTTCCAGATTCTTCCACAATCAAGCAGATGGTGCTTTTCGAAGTTTCGGCCATATACCAATATGCATTTAGCTTATACTACTAGCAGTAACTACATTAGTAGTAACGAGAGGGAAAGTGGAAGCAGATGTCAGTTTTCTCTAACTCTGAATCGAACTCTGACACACGACAGTGAGAGGAATGGGAGGATTTCATAGAAAAACTGTAATTTAAAGAGTTTTCAGCCTTCAGTTAGACATACCACCTAAACTCTCTGTAATCATATGAAACGTGTGCTTCACTTCAGTTTTCGGGTGGATTTTCTCCTCGAAATGAGTCACCGCTTGGGCCTTGAGAAAAAGGCTTGTTGACTGACAGATGGCATCTAGTGCGGAGAATTGAAGTCAAAGCTAGCACGGGGTATTTAAGACCCATTAGGGGTCTGTGAGAGCTTTACTTGGCGTACAATCAGTAGAGAAAAAGCCATATGCACTCACACACACACATGGACATACACAGATGTTAATGGAGCATGAAGGCAAACAGAAGGCAAAAGAACGAGGAGGTGAAAGACGCTCAAGAGAAAAGACGTCTCCTCTTGACTGGTAATGCTGAAGGAATCCAACTGCAGGAGGGTTTTGAGAGAAATACAAGAAGGATATTTGAGGAAAAAAGCAGAGAGAAGGTGACTGTGAGAAGAGTCGGTTGTAGTTTGCATGAGAAGTTAAGAGAGATAAGTACTCGTGGCTACTATTTTCCACAGACCACCTCAGTGTAAGGCAAAAGGAGATGCAGCAGATACAACTCTCCTTATCCCTACACTGCTTTGAATGCATGTGTGACAACCTGTGAAGACAGTTTTTCCAAGACTTCCGTAGATTTTATTGTTCTCTTTGATTCTCCAGCATTGTTGACGGCTCTGTTTTCTTTTGCTGCGTCTCCCCCATGTCCATCTTCTTTCCTCCTCTTTGCTGGAAGTGAAACGAGGCAGAACGAGAGGATGTGGGACAGACAAGCATGAAACGGAGGCCGGGGCCTCTGAGGAGTGTGCGACTGTGCTGATGTCACTTTGCATCTGTATTTTGTCCACATTTGCCGGTGACGTGCATGTGAGGGATCGGACAAATATTTTCCTGTCCATGTGCATCTTAATGTTTATCTTTACAAGAAACAACAAGGTGGTAAACAGCTTTTGAAACCTGAACCCGTTCTTTCTGCCCGAACACGCACGCATACACACCGGCATGTTTACATCTCCGCAGTGCCACCCTGATATCCGGAGCGGCAGCTTTGTCTACTTCACTGTAAGGGCGGCGCGTTGTAACAAAAGCAGGACCAAAGAGAACGGAACAAATGTGATGCGGAACCGAACAAAATGACTGTGACAGGCGAAGAAACAGGCGCACATACACTCTTTCAACTCTGCCCTAACTTTCTGCAACTGTTGGACGAATCAAGCATAAGCTTGTGTCATTTTTATCCTTAAATGCAAAGACTTCTGGAATACAATGTAACTTATTTCTGATTTTTACCATACATTATTAAAAATTCCCAGCTGAGGAAACAAGTATTTCCATAAGGAGAGACAAAGGAAGGGAACTTCTCCTGGAACCAGATCCCCTGCTATTAAGGCATCTTTAAGTTCAAGAGGAGGAGGGGTAAACAACGTGATGATTTCTGGGCTCTATCTTAAAATTACAGCTTTTTTCTTTGCTACTGGCTAAAATCTTCTGGTTCCTCGTGGTGTAAATTGGAGCTATCATCATGTAAGGGCTCTTCTTTACCGGCTTTACCCGTAAAACCCTCTCTGTACACTGATAATCAGGTGGTTCTTAACACACTCAAAATCTGGTTTCAGTTTAGACGTCACTTTAATTTTGTAATGCCGTCTTCCTCGGGTCCTCTAAGCGACAACCATTTGTTTCCCCCTTCACTTTTGGACTCGACATTCTCAGTGTGGTGTGACAAGGGTATAAAACAGTTCAAACGTTTATATGTGGATGGTGTTTTCGATAGTTTTCCCAACTTGTCATTTTCGTTATAATCTCCCTATTACCCATTTGTTTTGCTATTTTCAAATTCGAAATTTTGTTGCCAAGTGTTTCCCAAATTTCCCCTCTTTACCTCCAGAACAGCAGTGGGAAACTACGTTATCATTTATTCCTCATCACAGAGGAACCATTTCGAAACTCTATGATGCTATTCTGTCTTTTAGTAACCACTCTAATGTTAAGTTTAAGTGTCCATGGGAAGGAGAACTAGGAATTCGAATACATGAGGAGTCTTGGGAACAGGCTATAGCGAGGGTACGATCTTCCACCTCCTGTGCTTGTCTTGGACTTATTCAATTTAAGGTCATACACAGGGTGCATTTCTCTAAGTCTAGACTTTCTGAATTGTATCCAGAAGTGGAAAATAAATGTGATAAATGCCATGGTTCTCCTTGTCACCTTAGCCACATGTTTTTTCTGTGTCCTGAGCTACAAGGTTTCTGGACGGGGTATTTTGCTATTATGTCAACTGTTCTTGGGGTAACTCTTCGTCCTTGTCCTCTGATTGCTGTATTTGGGATTCCTGTTCGCTCACTTACACTTGATTCCACACAAAAGGATATTATAGTCTTCACATCCCTATTAGTCAGACGTCTAATATTGTTGCATTGGAGTCTGTTAAGTATCCTACTATTTCCCGGTGGCTTATGATGTCATGTTTTTTTTAAAACTTGAAAAAATTAAATATACATTGAGAGGTTGCACAGCCAAATTTTTTCACAAGTGGCAACCCTTTATCTCTTATTTTGCTAGTCTAGAGGTATTGCCTGTTTAAATGTACTTCTGTTACTGTTATATTCCTGTAATATGTTTGATGGTTGTGTTGATCTGTGTGGGACTGGGGGGGGGGGGTCTTTGTTTTAGAATGCGTTTTTTTCCCCCCCCATATATATATGTATATATATATATATTTTTATATATATATATATATATATATATATATATATATTGTTATCTATATATATATATATATATATATATATATATATAAAAGTTTATTTATATAAATATAAATATATATATATATATATATATATATATATATATATTTATATAAATATAAATAATATATTTATTTATATAAATATGTATATATATATATATATATATATATATATATATATTGTTATGCAAAGGCTTAACAAAAAACAAAAACAAAACGCATATATATATGTATATATATATATATATATATATATATATATATATATACATATATATATATATATATATATATATATATATATATATACATATATATATATATATATACACACGTTTATTTACTTAGGAAAATGAAGAAAGGTTGATTGTATTTCGGTAACTGCAAGTACTGTTGTTTTCTTTTTTGAATGAAAATATTTTCAAAAAAAAAAAAAATTACAGCTTTTTTAATGTTTTGCGCTCTTTACTGAGAACCTACTTCCTGTAAGGCCTCAAATGCTAGAGTGAACACCAACTAACCTGAGCAGAAATGGTTAATTTGTCAAGTAGGTGGATGACGTAGCAAGGGCAAGACACTGGGTTACTTGAGATTCATTTTACGCTCTGCGCAATCACAGACACATACTTTTCTCTCTTTGCGTGTGACTCACACCAATTAAGTTGCAAACCTTGGCCGCCGCTACATCCTCTCCAGATGAGGCACCAGATATCTCAATTAAAAAATCAGAAATTTGAGAACACGAAATAAGAGGGGGCATCGGGATGGAGAAACTGACGGATGGCGAGATGATGTCGGTCTGCAACGTGATCTCATGTGTTAGCTTCTGGCCGGAAGACAGCTGCGGTCTCACACATGCAATGCAGTTTAATGAAGAAAGACTGAACGTGCAAAAACGAGCTGGATTTGCTGTCAAAGAAGTGCAGGCCTACCAGGAAGCAAGCAGTCTCAGGCGACGATGTGAAACCATTTATTTGGTGTGCAGTACCACATTAAAGTTTCATGACAAACAGGGCAGAGCTGTGTGATGTCAGGAGTTCACTGCTATTAGTGTAATCCTGGCATTAAATCACCAGATTTTACTGAAGAAACAATAATTTTCTAAATCAATTTTCTTCATACTCCTGCTTTTCTTTTTGCCATTTGTCATGTTTAATGTTGTGATTCGACTTCTTGCTTCAGTCTTCATTACGTAGCCACGGCTTGATGAACATAAATTATGTACAACCGTATTTATTCAAACATACATCAGGTCGAGGTTTGATATCTTTCTCTGCCTGTCTTTGCGCTTTGTTCTCCAATTATGAACAGATGTCAGCTGCTATGGTTGAGCTCTTAAATCACCACAAATCATCATGTCACCCACTTGCGAACAGACCTGCATATGCACACTGACACACACGCACGTGCTCATTAAAACTCAAAACCGCACTTTCATGCGCACATGCACCGGAAGCACGCCTAAATGCAAGCGTGCACGCACATACACACGACTCCGAGCCATTTCCTTCCGTCCTTTTTATGCACAGTTTCCCAATTCTGCTCCAGACATGCTTTCATTGTCATCGCATCTGGTTTAAGCTATAAATTTTCTATAATTCATTGCTCTAGTAAGAAAAAAAATTCACAATATGAAAAGACAAAGTTAAAGAAAAGCGAATAAAGGAGAACAAAAGAGAAGAAACTCCATGAAAAGACTGTGGGAGTACGAAAGAGAAGCTCGCCTCGCCTTTTCAGTTTTTTTGAAGGTCACTGTGGTTTGTAGAGCAGAAAAAAAAACTTTTTTGGTTTCACTTTACTGGTGGTCCAATAAATCTTCTCACAACGACACATGAACATACGCGCATGCAAAAGTCCTCAAATAAACAACCACACGCTCACACAAACACATTTTACTTACAAACATTTTCCAACCTACACACAATAAAAGAACGAACCCTTCAAAGAATCTTCCAATTTCCCCACATCAACAAAAGCCTGCCTTCACAAAATGCCTCTCCATGCCTTCCAACCACTGCGGCGGAGTACAGTGGGTGTTTTACGGCAATCGAATGCTAAAACATCTGGGGAAAATAGGAAACTGTGAAAATATTGGTACAAATTAAACGTGGTTGGAGGAAAACGAGCCAGCTGACTGGGGGAAGGAGGAATGAGCGCTGATATTGGGTGCTAATAAGAAAAAGGTGTTAAATGATACTCTTGGTTAGAAATTGAGAGGGAAATACAATAAGATGCAGGTGTGGGCTCATTACTGTGAAACAGACCGGTCATAAGATAATTAACACAGGACCACACAGGTAAGGAGGGGAGATGAAAGCGAAGAGGACGTGTGGTGGAAGCAAGGAAGCGAAACAGTGAGAGAACCCTTAGCAGAGCAGCAAAGTACCACAGAGGTCCACAGAGTAAGCTATTACAACAAGCTCTGAGCATCCTTACCAATGTAGATTGCTTGAGTCTGCAAGCCATGACCATTTTCTATTGGAAACATACAAGTTACATTACCCTGCTTGGATTTTTAATTAATTACATGTACAGCATGCATGCAAAACTCTAATGAGCTTGAAAGTCAATATATTGCATGACTGTCTACTTTTGCACAGTTTTGTATGTTAGTTTGCACATATTTGCAAATAAAAGCTCTGAAATATTCTGTGAATTTAAGGAAACATTAAACACTGTCAGTTCCTGACCTGAAGTACTTCTATTTTTGGCATGACGATTCACTTAATTAGAGCCTAAAAATAAAGCATCTGACTGCAAACTCACAAGGAAATATCTGTATTTCTGTAGATGTGTTCACTTATCTCAACAGTTTTCCTCAACAGACGGAGTTCACTCAGTTTTAAGTGAAGACTTGTAATCTAATGTCAAAGGAGCTTGCAAAGAAAAGCGTCTGGACTTCTTTAAGTTACTTGAAGACGTTTCACCTCTCATCCGAGAGGCTTCTTCAGTTCCAACTGAAGAAGCTTCAGCGTCCAGACGCTTTTCTTTGCAAGCTCCTTTGACTACGATGACCTGGATGACTGAGAACCTTCACAGACACTTGTAATCTAAGATGCTACATCTTAACGAAGGTTGTGGGACTTGAGAACTACTGTCAAAGATGCATAAAACTATACAGTTTTCAATTTACGTATGGGTGTTGATGTGCTTGTACTTTGCTTTAAGTGGAAAGGATCCTATTCCCAAGTTTTGATGTTGTAATTCACAGGATTGGTTCTCATTACCAGTGAGACTGACAAACACATAATATACATACATTTACTCAATTAACTGTGCATAGCATGAATGTGTGTGTGCATATGTGAAGTGAGTGAAAGGGACAGTGAATGAGGGAGGGGAGAAGGGGGCAGCAGCTGCTTGCCTGGATGACCTCAGCGGCAGCTGTTGCCCCCCAACCCTTCCACCACCGCCCCCACCCTCTGTATGCCAGTTTGCCTTTGAAGTTCAGGTCAAGACCGATGCAGCTTTGAATGCATACTGATAATGATTGCAGGAAAATAAAAGGATATTTTCGACCGGCAATATGCAAATTTATGGACAACTGGGACTGAAACTGTATTGTTGACACTATAACTGAACTTCAGACCTGTCACTTCAATGATAATAAAATCGATGCTGTATCTATAGGAAGAAAATCTTGGCATATTCATTGATAGATAAAACGCTGCATCATTAGGTTTCCTGCAAGTGTTGTGTTATGTAAGATTTCAACCTGGCTCCTGTTAACTTCGGTGCATGACTTAATTTCAAATCGAAGATGCTTTTGTCTTTTAAAACACCGAATGAATGAATTTGCATCGGAGCATTTTACTCAACCCAGTCTTTGAAGTGCCGACGCGGTATAGAGAGTCCAGCTTTAGTCAGATTCTCTGGAACGCTATGCAGCCTTAATCACTCTGCTGGCATCCACTCTACTGACTGAAACCTGACACACACGCGCACGCACACACAGAGACACACGCAAAATCGGGTGGCATGTGCACAAACTCGTGGAATGAAGCACGCGCGCACACAGACGGGTGTGGAGGTTCACCGGCACACAGACCCAGACACACGAGCAGGCAAAGACAGAGGCTTGCATGTGTAAATGCACGCTGACACACTGTCCTTCCAACAGGTATTTTGTTTACATGGATAAGAGTTGAGGGAAGTGGTTATTTGAGTCCATGTACAAAAAATAAAATACACACTTGTATTTGCGCAGCAAGGTTGTCAGAGCAGTCACAGACTACTGCCTCCACATAACAGCTCACCCACCCAGACGCTAACAACAATACAGCCTTCTGGGCATTGTATAGGAAAAAGAAACATGGCACAACAAAGCCTCTTTTATAGTGACATTAACATTGAGACGCACACACAGATGAGGAATTTCCATGCCTCCGGACTAACAGTTTGCATCGCCTGCACTGGTGCAACTCAATTTTTACATTCACATGAAGCATTTCGTGCTCAAACAGTTCAATTTTGTTTGAAAAATCTGATGGACTACGTAACTTTTAGAGTTTACGCGTTGATGCAATTCATCCAAAGGTTCACTTGATGTCTTATGCACCAAACACTTACCTATCACAATAAGTGTGTAGTTGACATTTACGCTGCCAAACCCATTGGTGGCCTTACAGATGTAAGTTCCTGCATCGTCCATCTCCACCTCCTTAATACGCAGAGCGTGCTGTGACACCCTGAACCGTGTCCAGCCCCTGTGGATGTTGCGGCCATCTTTGGTCCACATGATGAGGGGAGGGGGGTCACCCTCCACAGGGCAGGCCAGCTTAACCGTGCGACCCAGACGTGCGCTCTGCCGATGGTTCACCCGCTCTGACACCCTGGGGGGACCTCGAGGGTAGAAGAAAAATGAAAACTTTAGTAGTAGCATCAGCAGTAAATTCAGCCTGGTTATGTAAGACGTGAATAATTAGTATATTAGTATACTGGGCATGAATGAAGAGTGTGCAACTTGATCTACGAGAAAATGGATCATTCTGACCCCTAAAAGAAAAAGACAAAAAACTAGTTTTGAACAAATTTGTTTTTTGAGAAGCTCATAAGTTAGATTATAACTTAAATACAAAATACAATCTAATTATTCCAGGAAGTTCAAGAAGTAAGTTTACTCCTTGGTAAATTTACAGTCTTAAAAGCATCCATTGGAAGCAAACACAAAGCCAATTAGTAAGTTTAATATCATTTGATATGCCACAACTGACACGAAGCCAGGCATGACCTTGACCGCTCGGTAGCCGCTCTACTGTGAAATAGCACACTAGGAAAACAAAAGGGATTAAAGTAGCCTGATTGAATTGGAAAGGTGGGAGGAAATGATGGAGAGAAATTTAGGGGACAGAACAAAGAGAGGGGGGAGAAACGGAGGAAGGAAAGAGGGAAGGTAAGAGGAGAAGCAAGGAGGAAATGAATAAGGGAATAAGGGAGTATGGAATTTAAGGGAGTAAGTCTGCGAAGAGAAAGGGAATGAAATACGAGTGAATAGGACAGGCACACAAAGAAAGACAAACAGAAACACAGAGAGGTGGAAGCAGGAGTGGCGTGGGAGGTAACTTGTTTCTGAGCATCTCTGTTTGACCTCGCATTACTCCCTTTAGGTTCTCTCTAAATATAGCAATAAAAACACACAGTAGGCCACCATGTAGCAAACAATTTCCCAGCAAACAACAAAAGGCAATTGTAAGAAAATCCACCATTAAACAACTAACTTCAGGTCACGTCCTGCAGGTTAAACATGTGAAAGAAAGGACAAACAGCGCTCCATGAAAACAGCGCGCCTGACAGACGTTTAGCAAATCGATGTGGCCAGATACAGTTCAAACATTTCAGGTGTGTTTATATCATTGCCCCCTTTGATACTGCTTAAATGTGTGCTTGTCAAAAAATGATTGGTTGGCTGTCGGGAACCTCTTCTTATGCTGTTTTTTGGTTGGCTTGTGATTGTGTTAGAGGTCGTAGTTGATTTTTTGTGCAAGGGAGAAAAGGAGTAGCCTGGTGTGCAGGGTTAAGAGTGAAGAAGGAAAGGCAAAGAAGTGCAGACTGTTTTAAGTGCAATCAGAAAAGGTTACAGGGGTAATCATTATAGCAGCGATCCACTAAGAACAGTGAAAGATTGACTAGTTTTATCACAGCTGGCATTCCAGTTTTTCACTTCTGTGTGGCTGGCGTGAGAAACAGGAGCGACGAGAGCCAGAACAGATTATTAAGTGCGGGACAATCCCAAAATTAAATTGGGTTTTTGAACATTAAGAAAATACATCATTGTCCAGCCGTGGAGCATTGGCACGCATGACATGCATAAATCATATGACTGTATTTTTAGGCCGAGTGGCATTACACAATCTATAGCTCTTTATTTTCTACTAAGTGTGCCAAGTGAAAACCATGAGATGTCACAAGCACTTTTATTAAAACACACTGATTGAAACACACCACAAAAACATAGTTTCCTTACCCTGTTTCAAAATGTACTCTCTTCCTGCATGTTGCTAAAGTCTTTCCAGCTTTCAGTGGAAAGTGCTAAGGCTAATAAACACGTCCATCTCCAGGCGGCCAACATCTGTTTACTTGTCTCTTTTCTCATTGCCCACACCTAGACGTGATTCCATAAAAGCCAAATTCCCAATGAAGCTGTTCTTATTTATATTTATCTTTTTTAAATCTCTGGGTACAATTAAACAGTTACTGAACTAAGATGACATTGTCACTGTTCAGGTCAGTCTGAATTCAGTCATTTTAGCAGTGTAGGGGCAGCACGGTGGTTAGCACTGTTGCCGCACAGCAAGAAGGTTCTGAGTTCAATTCCACCATTAGGCTGGGGTACGGTGTACATTTTAGGACATCGTCAGGTCTCAGGAAAAAAGTCGTCAGGTATCAGTAAAAAAGTTGTCAGGTCTCAGTTCTCAGGAAAAAAGTTGTCAGGTATCAGACAAAAAAATGTCAGGTCTCAGTTCTCAGGAAAAAAGTCGGGTCTCAGGTCTCAGGCATTTTTTTTTTTCTGAGACCAGAGACCTGACAACTTTTTTCCTGAGACCTGACGATGTCCTAAAATGTACACCGTACTGGGGTCTTTCTGTGTGGAGTTTGCATGTTCTCCCTGTGTTTGCGTGGGTTCCCTCCAGGTACTCCGGTCCGGATGAATAAGCCGCTGCAACCTGCAGACAGAAGTGTGCCTGTGGTACAAAAGCAACACCTCGTGGGGCTAAAAATATTGCTAAATGTAGTTTACAGCACTGAGGAAGATGCATAAGTGAGCTAGGCCTGGTTTAGACGCTGACTCTGGGGGTGGGGCTTTGTGTGTAGAGAGTGAGAGGAGATTATGGGTTATGGAATGCAACACCAGATTTGTTTAAATATATAAACAAAAAAAAGGCTAAGCTGGAACTAGATTCATTCCTTCACTGTGCAGCTGCAGAAGTAGGAGATGAACAAGATGAAGAAAAAAATCCTAAAGAGGTGAGAAGAGAGTTATAAAAATGGGGGAAGCGTTACAGTAGTTCCTAGCTTGTGCTAACAAAGAGGGCTGTTATTTAAACATGGAAACAGGATGTGGACACAGTGATGGATGGATGGAAGTGAAATGTGTGAAAAAGACATTAGTCATACAGGTATTCAGAGGAGCCTGCTCTCCTCCAAACTCATCATTCCTGGATAGGGGAATGTGTTCGTTCATCTGTATGGCTTTCTCATTAGGGGCCCGAGAGTTCACTCTTTCTCCTTTTCCTACCCTATACATCTATTCTTTTCTTTCCTGGTAATGTGGTTACATATTGCTGGTCTGCTTTTGTTATTTTCTTCTGATATATATCTCTCTGAACACACATAAAATCCATTTTTTCTTTTCTTAGTGTGTCTGAAATATTTTCCCATCTTTCTTTTGCTTGCACACATTTACCTCTTTTGATTGGTGGTATTACTGCCACATAATCCTAATTCTCCTTTGTATTTATTTATATCTTTTCTCTTCCTCTAAGATTGTAATCTTATTCCCCTTACCTCTAAACTACTCCACTACCAATCTTTTTTCTTATCCGTAACCCCCTCCCTTCCTCTCATTTTCCCTGACATCACTCTTTTCCTCTTTCAGCACACTCATTCACGCCGTCCTCTTCGTTCACTGCAGACTCTTTTATTTTTCTCCCTCTCCTGGCTTTTTCACATTTGCGCACACGCATACACACACACACTTCCTCAATTTCGTCCCAAGGGTATCACAGGAACAGGACCTCTATCCAAACCTCTCAACTTTCGACAGTTAACCTCTTCTACATCTTCCTCCTCTACCTCTAAATTTTCTTCCTTTACACTCTCTCTCTCCCCAGTGATGGGAACACACGAACAGCAGCCTCTTTTCCTCCTCCTCCTCCCCTGCTCCCAGGTCTTTGACCAAAGAAAAGTCTTTTTAAATCTGTCTCTTGGGGGTGAAACTAAAGCAAGTAAAAAAAAAAACTTTCCTTCTTTTTCACGAAACGCAGTTCAGGTTGTCTATGTACTTCTGCACATGGGGCTCCTATTAGGTAAATGGTAAATACGCAGCTGAAAGTAGGTTTGCAAAAATATAATATATAAAAAAATATAAAACATAAGCTTCAACAGAAAGAAAAGCATGTGAATTTAAATAAATATAAGGCATATTTGTCTTGAATTACGACACCAACGAATGCTAACTGGGGTCAGGAGTGAATAACCATCCAGTCCAAGTCCAGTCACTCGAATAATACCGGAGGTGTGGGTTAGAGATGTGTTGATTTACAAAAAACACAATTTTATTTCACATTGACAAGAAACATCTGCTAAATTGAACCATGGCTCATAAAAAAGAGGTCCTGGAAGACTCCGACAAGAAACATTTGCTTTGCATAAAGTAACTTTAATGGGTGGTAGATATTTATCACTTCACAGTTAGACAAACTGTCTGTGAATGCAGAATTCAGTAATGAGTCATCTGCGATGTGCACAAAGAATTCATCTTAAATGAACGCACACTTTTAATGAGATAGAAAAGCAGCTATTTTCCGATCAAAGAAACTTCACCACACACCTGATGTTTACACGGACTGATGTAAACACAAAGTGTAAAAGATTCCTGCACACTGACACCATCCTAATGAAAAATACTGAACAGGAAGCATCATAATTTGGGAATGCATTGTTGCCTATAAGAAAGCTGAAAAGAATCAGCTTTATCAAGGTATTTTATAGCATTAGGTCACAGTGGTTGTCTGCCAGCTGAAGCCCAGTGTAGTTGAGTAAAGCGGTTGGATAATAAGCCTAAATATTGATGTAAATTGGAAACAGACAGACTTTACTTTTCATCAGTCAGCTCCACTGTAGACAGGCCAGTCAGAGCGGTGACTAGAAAGATGCTTGATGTGGACGAGGCTGTGTGTATGTTGAAAAGTGGCCCAGAATAGGGAACCGAATAACAGCGGAGTTCAACACAAATTGGAAAAGCACTAAAAACATAAAATACTGCGTAAGAAGCACAGATGGAGGCTGCATTGTTTTTAACACCTAGTTTAATTTTAGCGCTTTATTTGTTATAACTTTGCTCTTCTTTGCCGCTGGCTGATGGACATAAGCAAGCGCAGCACACAGACTGGTTGTTTGTGACACTGCCCCCTGGTGACAGTAAACATATAGATTATAGTCTGCAAAGTTAACCGTAGGCTGTCTGTAGGACCACCACTTAACCAATATGGAGCCTGAACTTAGGGTCACAGACTCATTTGTCATTTAGATAAAGACTGGACCACAGTTTACATCCAATCACTGTGAAGACCAGGTCATACTCACAGATCCCATTTACAAACCTTTTCTTAACATTGTCAATTACAGTAATTATGAATTTCAGAGTGCTTGAGCATTACTGTCTTATCTTTTTGGGTAGTTGGCATCTTTGAGAAAATTGCAGGGCTTTAAAATGGGCTTCTCTTGCCCACAACTGACTTCCCACAATAATTTAAAGCTCCTTGAAGATAGTTTGTTTGTGCCCACATATGCATAAACAAATGCTCACCCCCTCTCTGTCTGCCCTATGGTTATGCAGTATGGAGTATGTAGACAGACTGAATATGCACGTTGGGTATTCTGCAGCTTAACTACAGGAAAATATAGCCCACGTCAGACGCATGCTACTCCTGCAGGGACAGAAGCTTCCTGCTCAGAGCTGCACGATCTCTGCATGGACTGATGGAGAAAGTCTGAAGGCCAAATAAAGAAAAAATTAGTTCATACTGTACATTCTGTTCTTTCAGCAGTTACTCCCAAAACAAATGCGAAGCTCAAGTTCCAACCTGGATGATGAATTAGTCTGTATTTGGAGCAAACACATACTTTCATGCACATTAGCTTCATCACTTTAAGCTTTTACTTCTCCAGATAAAATCAGTAAATTTATTCTGGATTTATTTTATGTAAGTTTACACTATCAACAGAATTCCTGGGCAGATTCGGCTGTTTAGACGGACTATAGCAGTATAATCATCAGTTCTTTAGTAAATCCTAAACTATCCTCACCAAACGATGACCTTATATTCAGACAATATGGGGAATATTAGTTACTGTACTGTAGTTACTGTAAACAAATACCTAGAGTAGTACCTTAATATGCTACAAGTAGTTATTTTTTTGTAGCAACTACACCCAGATAATTGGGTGTAGTTGGTAAACTCTCTTTCACCAACTACACCTAATTATCCAATAGCATATGTACTGTGACACTATACTGACTCATTTGAATCCAGTGCAGTTCAGTTTTATTTATACAGCACCAAATCACAACAACGACCTTTATATTGTCAGGTAGACCCTACAATAATACATACAGAGAAAAACCCAACAATCATATGACCCCCTATGAGCAGCACTTTGGCGACAGTGGGAAGGAAAAACTCCCTTTTAACAGGAAGAAACCTCCAGCAGAATCAGGCTCAGGGAGGGGCGGGGCCATCTGCTGTGACCGGTTGGGGTGAGAGAAGGAAGACAGGATAAAGACATGCTGTGAGTTATTAATTCAACAGTATCTTACTCTAATACTCCAAATCTCCGACTGTCTGTCCAAGCTGGGCATATAGTGAGGCGGAGGTTCTCATGTATAATACATATTATGACCAGTGTTGGTCAAGTTACTTGAAAAACGTAATCAGTAACTAATTACTGATTACTTCCCCAAAAAAGTAATCCTGTTACTTTACTGATTACTTATTTTCAAAAGTAATTAGTTACTTAGTTACTTTTTAAAAACACGATTTACAACCTGAATAGGTGATAAAGTGATAGATCTTTCAGCCCAATTCTACTTTTTCTGCATAATCATCATACAAAATGTAATCAAATGGAAAAGTCTCTTTTTAAAACTTGTTTTATTATTTTTAATCTTTTAACTTTATGCATCAAGCAAAAATTTAATTATCTGCAACATTCTCTGACTGGAAGAAATTAGTTTAACATTTAAACCTATTTTCTGCACATTCCAGCACATAAAATAAAATATTTTTTGTGTTTACACTCAGTCTTTCAAATAGATGCAAGTAAAACACAGCAGAAAATAAATAAAGTCAAAGACTAGCGGTCCTTTTGCTCTATTTTCACCTGTAAAGCAGGAGTGGGGTAGGCGGAGGTTTACCCTGGTGCAGGTGTGCAGCGGTCAGTGGAAGAATCCGCGAGTTTCTCTGTGAGTTTCCCATTACGTCGTAGCTACTCGGTGCTTGCTCTGAAGTTTAGGGGTTTTTTCGCTGTAAAAAGAAGTTTTCTTCCCACGCACAACGGACACTAATGTTTTTGTCACTTTTTATGGAATCAAACTCAAAGTAAGGTCAGTACTTCCACGCTTTAAACGCTGCACGCTCATACCCTCTCTGCACATTTTAAAAGTACAAACTTAGAAAAGCATCATATGACTTTAATTTTATGACAATGACGTGCAAGTTTGCTCGACAAAACATATATTATGCATGACATTATGATATCATCACACTGCCTTGTGACTACATTTAAATTTATATACTAGAGCAAGATCTGAGCATTGCAAGGATCCCACAAAAAGGCCTCAGTCGATATAATAGTCTTGCATGTTTGTCTTGTAGTTCTTCTCTGGCTAGTTAGCCCTGATGTAACCGGCCGTGCCCCACAGAAGGTCAAGTAAACTCACCTGGTTTGGCCCCATGTCCATTATTCTGTATTTGCTCTAAAATTGGACACTTATTAGCAAAATTAATGCAAATTGCATTAGTTGTTACACTCAAGTACAAACAGACTGTTTTTCTGGCTCTGGGTGCCAAATACCACGAATACACGTCTGTGTTTTCTCACGCTAACATTTTGTGATATGACAACGTGACAAATTAACTCGCAGTTCTAATGTGTTTTGTCTGGTTCTCTATTTTGCATTTGCAGAAATTCGGTGATGATTGCCAGTGCTGTGCTGTTTATTCAAATCAACCTCATGAATGCATTTCACATAAAAATTTAAAAATTACAAATTTTCTTAGCATGGTAAAAATACTATCTATAGCATAACTAGCATGGCAAAAAAAGAGCTGCAAAATATCATCAGAAGTAGAAGAGCGGCATTCAAACATGATTTTTTTTTAAGCGCAGAAAAAAAAACTTGCTAATTTGGTCATTTTTTGTTGTGTTGTATATTTTGGCAGAATGCGATCGCTGGGGCTGAACCTTTATGTTTTTGATTGAGAGTTCTGGTCTTTTATTGCCCCGAACGTTCCAATGGTCTTTGAGTCAGATGGGTTTGCAGAGTCCAACACAACGTTGTTGTTGGCAGGCAAGTGAGACTGGGGCGAGAGGGGAGAGCCGAGGAATGCTTTTCATGGAGAGCTCTTGACAGCGGGACACAGCGCTGATGTACCGATCAAGGTAGAGGTGTGTGAGCATGTGTGTGCATCTGTAAAATATTGTGTGTCTCAAAAGTTTGGAACGCTGCAATACAAACGAATCCCCAGGAGCTCATTGTTATTAACAGGTATGTTTGAAAAGTAACATTTACGTCTTTAGTTCTGCCCTGTACTGTAGTAAAACTTAAGATTTTAAAAACCAAACCCTATGTGTACTTTCCTGCAGTACGCTTCAGTGACAATCTGTCTGTTCTCAGGCTTAAATTACACCAATACTCACAAGTCTGCTATTTATGCCTTTGGAGAAACCCTGTAATCCCTTGCTGTTATTGTTTATAAGCCATATTCCATTATCACATCCATCATTTCTAAACTGATTAAAAACCAACAGGACTTCTTTTTGCATAAGGCCACATTTAGCCTTTCAGGCAGCTTATTGGACAGAATTAACTCACAAAAAACACAAAAAACACAAACATAAAACACGTTGATCTTATGTTAATTGAGGCAGAAACTGCAGAGCACAAAGTGTACAATCATTTGTGTACTTCAGGTGCTTTCTCACACAGACGGACACACAGACGCTTTCTTCTTGTTCTGACCCATTCACTTCCACTCCATCAACAGGTCAGCTGCTGCTTGTTACCCCATCCTGACAGTTAACTGTGTGCCTGAGGCTGGCACAACACTGCGGGCTGCATGACACACACACAGCCACACACTTTACATAAACCAAAAGCATACACTTGTCTCTCTCTCGCTCTCTCACGCACACACACAAAAGAAAAACACACAGCGGACAGAAAAACTTTGAGGAATCTGCTGAGTGGTTTGTTCAGCAACTTGATGCCCTCCGCGACTCACACCATCGGTTCCCGAGCGCACACACACACACACACACACACACACACACACAATCAAAAGGTGGGAACTTTGGATTATTACCTTTTCATTTTGATTTTACAGTTTAATTATAACGTCAGACCTTTCAGAAAGACATGATTTATTTTCTCCTACTTGTTCACACTTTCTTTCTCTTTTTACAGCCTCCGATCCGTCCTTCTCTTTGTGCTCTTTCACTATAGCCTTTCTAATAGCTAGTTATTTTGTTCCGGCTTTCCTCTCTTCTCTCGACTGCACCTGTCTGCCTTTCCCTGGAGGAAAGCCCCTCCATAATCAAGAGTAATAATCAAGGCTATCATTTAGAAGAAACTTACCAAACAAGTTGCTCAATTACAAAAACAAGGGAAAACTTGAGGTTAAAGACTTGCCCTAACTTTTGTGAAGAAATAAACCCTCAAAACTATACCCAACAATCCCCCCCAACATAAAAACTCTTCACGGTTACCACATAATTATGGACTTCCTTCCAAAAACAACGATCAATATGATCAATGTTCAAATTTCACATAAATGATCTGAAACCACTCGTGCATGGTGTGAAATCGACCACCGACCGTTTCTTTTCGGGTTCATGCTCCGTTAAGAGGAAAACATTTGCTGGAGAAAAAGATATGAATCATTTATAATGACACACCCCACCCAGGAGAGAGGCATGAAAGCTATTATTTTAGTTTACTTAGGTTTAGAGTTTAATAGTAATACATTTTCACTTTGTTTTACATTATGCAGCTGTGAGAAAATGAATGCTGATCGGGTTATTAAAAAGGTTGTCACTCTTCAGACGGCTCACTGGTGCAGCTGCGTGTAATCTAAGGCTCCTTGTTTCTGAAGCTTACGCATATGTAATTCAGAAATGAACATATGTCTTCATTTGTAGCTATACAGCATTGTATGAGTAACACATTATTGCCTAACTTCAGGCTAAAATCTGGAAAAACATATTAAAATTCCACAGTTTAGTGTTTTTACATGGACCTTACTGACCTAAAGGTAAATGCAGTAAATATATTAGGTAAGATATCTTCAACTGCTCCTTTATTTTTCAAGGGATCGCCACAACGGATGGATCGGCATGTTTGATTTGGCACAAATTTGACAAAGTGTGACCTTCCAACCCTCCCGTTTATCCAGGCTTGGTACTGTGAGTAAACTAGCTTGTGACGCCCCGCGTCTCCTCCCGGTCTTGAATATGTGATTTCTCACATGTAAAGCAACCAGAAGAACAATATATACAAAAAGTTACATTCATAAGAAGTGTTTAAGCATCTGGTCTGTTGAAATATAAACAGTGGAGTAGTTTGAACTCATAGAGAAAACACAGAAGATACTTGAACATGGAAAAAATGGTATAAGAGGCCTTTGGAGGAAACATGACTATAAAGTTCTGCAAACCAACAAGAACCTGAGAGCACTTTAAACCTTGAGCATTCTTTTAAAGCTTATAAAGGGCTTTATGAAAACCACATCATGCACAGTATGCACTTGTGAGAGTGGGTGTGCAGGAATACTGTGGGCTAACTACATAACTGCAGACTCAGGGAAGTGAAGAAAAGTACAGTAAGTTAGAAGAAAAAAAGAAAAGCGCTGTGTGAGAGCCAGCGGAGAGGCACTACTCGGGGTGAGTTAAGGGATGAAGCCATGGAAGGATGAACAGAAAGCAAATAATCCACATAAACAGCTACCTGCTAACATTTGAGGATTTACGACTAAGCTGCAGACTGGACGTGCAACTGACATTTTAATGACTACCTGGGGTAAAACTGTGAGAGAATATACTTTAGCCTCTGTAACCCTGTATTTTCTTCGCAACCTGTGAGTTAAAAAGGAAAAAAAGAAAAGGTAAAGATTGACAGTGCTGGAGAAATCTTCGACAACATGCAGTCCTGACTTGTTGGAAGGTGATCGTGTAGCTGCTCACGAATGCACAAAACTATGCCCGCTCTGTCACTTCTGTCTTTGAATTGCTGGAGATAAAAAGAAGACAGGAAGTACATTAAGATACCGTGTCTATCTCCTGTAACATCCACGTAGCCTGATAAGGTTTGTTTACACAGTTTATGCATGTCATATCTAAACACTAAACAATAGATGCTAGGCCTCAACGAAGGTTAAAGGACACAAACTTCTAGTTTAGTGTGTTTATTTTTATGCCTTCAAAGTTCAATATCTCCTAATCAGAAGGTTGTCAGCTCAATAACAGCCTGCTCCAGTATTCCAGTGAGTAAGAAATACTGTCTACTTGAATACTTTAACAACTCAAATAGAGTAAAAAGTAGGGCTGCCACGATTAGTCGACTATTAAAATCGTCGACGACTGATTTAATAGTCGACGCGTCGTTTGAAGCTTTGTAAGATCACAAAAGACACAGGAATAAGTAGTAGGATTTAAGAGTGTAATAACGGACTGAAACAGAAGATGGCAGCACTGCATGTACAAGGATGCCAGCTGCCGTTAAACCCCGAAGAAGAAGAAGCTGTGTCCCAGAATTCATAGCGCAGCCCAGCTCAGTTTCCAACAATGGTGGCTGCTAGTTAGTTTTAATATTACTCTTATTATTCTTTCTGGGTCACAAAATAAACGTTTAACATATTTTCAGGCGAGAATGTAGCTGTGTAAACCTCAAATATCTGCTCAGTTTATCAAGACACCACATATTTTCAAAAGCGCTCCGACGTTTTCGGAGACGTCTGTTACCCACTAGCTCGATAGCTAGCCGGGGGCTAGGCTAACTAGAGCCGTGAGAACACCGGACTCCCGCAAATCGTTTTCAAACCCACCGCGGTCTTTTGCTACTCAGGTTAAATATATATAAGTCACTTAGATAACTTAAAAATGTTATTGTTTGGCTTTTTTTAGTATTTTATTTGTTCCTGAGTAAATCGGTTTGGCTGAGATTAAAGTTATAGTTTTTACACAGCTGAATAAACTTCAAGCAGACAGCTGATTATCAGAAGTGTGAGATGCTGGAGAATTTACTCTGGTGTCCTGTTATATTTTAGATAGCAAGGAGTTTATTAAACTTCACCGAAACAATCTGCAGATCTCATTAAAATTTAATAAACTATCATCTTGTCTTTATTTTTAGTTAGCACATACCTTAAACACTTAAAGCTGTAAGCTAATGATAGTTATATAAGAGCAGATGCCGCTGGTGCAATAAGCTGTACGTTTTACGTCCAATGGATGATGATCTGATTAGTCGACTATCAAAATAATCGTTTGTGGCAGCCCTAGTAAAAAGTATTACCACCATTCCTGGCTGGTCAGTGCATGGTGCAAAGTAAAACACAGAGATGCACTGAGCCTGAATATGATGGCACACTTAGCTCACTTTCATCCTGAATCAAAACAAACATTTATTTGGTTTTAATAAATGTAACACTGACTTAAAAAGAAAACAACTGTTCAAAAGTTTCAGATCATTTCACTCCAACCTTCAGTACTGAACTCAAACAAACATTCATTAGGCTGCAAAGCAGAACAGGAGAGCAGGTGGTCTGATTGTATGCAAGGAATCCAAGGCTGGGGTCAATTGACTTATTTAGTCACAGTCAGGTTACAGTCACTGTGAACATAACTTTGCAACGACCCAGGCACCAACAAAAGGAACACTATTTATACGTACAGTATGTGGCAAAAAACATTCATTTATAGTCTACAAATCTGTGAAATAGCCACTGTAAATATATACATCTGTATCTTGTGTGTCTTTTGTCTTGTGCCTTACAGATAAGCCAAGACATAGTTGACGAAAGATAAGAAATAGTTAACACGCTTGATTAGGTGCACATTTGGGTGAATGTGTGTAAAGCAAAGCGATGTCCTCGACCTGGCATTTATCAACATGCTGGAGGCAGACACTGTTACTCATTAACAGCGAGTGATAACGAATGCATACACAGGCACAAACAGACACGAGCACACGGTACAACCTGTGTTAAGCACCTGATTTCAGTGGTAGAAAGCAGACTATTTACTCTAAGGGAGCCATCCATATTGACATAACTATAAAAACAAGAGACGAGGGATAAGCGAGGGAGCAAGAAAGAGAGCAATAATCATATAAATAGCTTATAGCTCCCCACGTTGTGAAAGGATGAAGATTTAGACAATTCAGTGATTTAAGAGCGATTTGTCATAAAACATAAAAAGAGAATTTGGGTATTTCATCATTTCCATTACACAATATTGTTGGTCATTATCACTAATGTAAGAAGATAAAACTCTACCATGCCAAGAAAAAACAAAAAATCCAAGAGCAAGGATTCCCGCCACCTTTTTCCAGACTCAAGTTCATTTAAAGGTGAACTGAAGAAATGACCTCTAGGTCAGCCGTCCCCAACCCCCGGGCCTCGGACCAGTACCAGTCCGTGAGTCGTTTGGTACCGGGCCGCGAGAGTTGAGGCTCAGGTGTGAAATGTATAGTTTTCAGGGTTTTTATCGGTTTTCAGCGTTATTTTGTTATCGTTTTTATCGTTAACTCGGTTTTCCTGGGTCTTTTCACGTGTGTTATGAATAAATCTTCTTTTACTCGGTACTGGTACTAGTTTTATTTTGTTGTATTTATCCGCGACACCTTAAAGGCCGGTCCATGAAAATATTGTCGGGCATAAACCGGTCCATGGCGCAAAAAAGGTTGGAGACCGCTGCTGTAGTCAATGCAATACAAAGGCTTATGCATTGAAGACTCTGTGAAGGCAACACCAATGCTGAATGGTTTAGCGACATATGCTGCCATCCTGGCAACATGATTTTCAGGGAAAGTCTTGGTTATTTCGGCGAGACCGTGCCGTATCTGCACATAGCATAACATCAATGGCTTCATAATAAAACAGGCTGAGCGGTGAACTGACCAGACTGCAGTCCAGACCTGTCAGCAGTTAAATGACTCTCACTCAGGAAGTGTTTTGTCCAAAAGTGAGAAGCCTACTTTGTTAAGGTGACAGAGTGGAGTTAGAAGTAAAGCTCATCAAATTAATACTTACTTGGTTATCACTTAAATAAACATGTCTTTTCTTTCTGTTTGGATTTGTTTTGTACTCGTCAGTTTGAGCGTCACACTTTGAAGATCAGCGATCCAGCACTCATCTTTTCTTTTCCCTCCTTCATCATCCTGCATTTCCTCCTCTCCCTCACATCTTTCCACCTCCTCCTCCACCTGTGTGTTTTCTGGTTCATTGGGTGGGGAGTTAAACATTCCAAGCATGCACATAACACACACACACACACACACATGCATGCACACACAAATTCATGCCCCCCTCCCACATTCCACACCAATCCTCAGCCATGACTAAACTCCATTTGTTCAGCTCTGGTCACTGTCTTAGTCCACTGCTTGTGTTTGAGAGAGGGGATAAGGTGCATGTGCTTAAGCCATAGTTCTTTTTGCTAATCTCTTCTTGTCAACTGACATCTAAATGTCCCCCAAAACCATAAAAAAGAAAAAAAAAACTACAACAACTAAGAAAATTGCCCAAAATAAGTTAAAGCCTTTGTAGCAGCTTGTTGCTGCAACATTCTTGCCTGTGCTGGATTATGGTGATATTCTATATATGAATGCTTCTGCTCAATGTCTTCGAATGGTTGATTCTGTGTATCATGCTTCTCTGAGGTTCATCACTAACCGTAAATTTCAGACTCACCACTGTGAGTTATACTCTCAGGTAGGACGGCCTGCTTTGGTAAGTCGGAGGAACTCTCATTTATACAGTTTTATATATAAGGCGATACTTGGGTTGCTGCCTTCTTATATATGTTCCCTGCTTGTAATGAAACATGCTGGTCGGTATTCTCTTCGTCTGCATGGCTACTTGTTGCTTTCTGCTCCATTTGCCCGAACTGAACTTGGTAAAAGAGCTTTTGTCCATTTAGCACCGTCGGCTTGGAACAAACTGCAGAAGGAAAATGACTGAATTCATTTCATTAAGTGCTTTTAAATCTAAACTACAAATCCTTGAGGCCAAGTCCATAACATGCAACTGTTTCAATTAGATTGATTGTCATTTTAACTGACTTTTTTTTATTTTTATTTGAATTTTATTGATTTTTTTATTATATTTATTTGTATTCTTTCACTTATTGTTGCATGTGTGTTGTTGCTGCCTGTGTTTGAGTAATTTCTGTAACTGTGAGACACCTGCTGCTGCCTATCTTGGCCAGGTCTCCCTTGAAAAACAGGTTTTTAATCTCAATGGGATCTTCCTGGTTAAATAAAGGTTAATAAAATAATAAATAAAACATGACTGAAACAAGACTGGTGGTCTCAGTACCACCTTGGTGTATGCATGTTCCACAGTTACATCTTTCCAGTTAAAACTTAAAAGCTAACATTATCTTAATCTTGCGAAGCTCAACATAAAGTTGACCAAGTAGCAGTATTTTAGTGATGTTTAAATGTAAGTAAATGGATCTCACTCATTCGTGTATTTTCATCTAGCACAGTAAGAAGTAAAAGTAGTCATTATGCTAGTTTAGTCTGAAGCTTTTGTATTCTATAATTTGCAGCTTGCAGGTTTAATCTACAGGTACATAACATTTCTGAAATGTTGCATCATGCTTATAGGTAGCTCGACGTAGCAGATGAGTGTCTCCAAAGTCATGAGTGTCTCTAGTGAGCTTTTTATCAAGACAGCTTTATCAGGGAAAACCCTCTGACATTGATTGTTATTCTCTCGATGACAAATTCAAAAACTGTGGTCAAAATGTTGCCATTGGAGGATTCAGTGGTACTGAACAGCTCAATCAAAATAGCATAAAGTACATAAGAAACTCTATAGAAGAACTGACCCGAGCTTCTTAGTAGATAACCTGTTTTAGACAGTAAGGATAATCAAAATGTAAATTGGTACCAGTGATTGACCTCTTGAATCAAGAGGAACCAGTTGAGTCTGTCAATCATTATATAGTGACGTTTAAAAAAAGACCCTAATATGATGGATAGAGTTGATTATATATAAAAGTACGAGGATGAAGATGTGTTTTAGAGACAGTCGTCACTCCATTACTGACAGGTCTAACATTGCGTGTAAAGCAGCATCTGGAAATATCCAAAAGGCAAACACCAAAATTAAGTTTTTCAAAACATAATCAATATGTGGTTTAAAAGAAACCTCAGCTCTCTTTCTTTTACAGACGCAGGATTATGTTCCTTTTATTCCATCTCGCCCAAATTAGAGACTCGATGATCCGAGACATGTTGCAAACAGGCTTACTGTTCTTAACCACAAAAAGCTGTTTATTCAGAAATACATGGCTGCAAGCTAAAAAACAACAACAAGCTAAAAAAATGTAACAAAAATGTAACCTTTTCCCACTGGTCCATCAGCTGACAGTTAAACTGTAATTCCCAGGTTAAATTTTCAATGTGCTGTTAAATGTTCAAACCTAAACTGAAGTGCCGCTGCATTCTTATGTGAGCGCTTTCCTTTCCCCCACATTCTCCAGTTTCCACCACATCCCACTGCCTTCCCTAAAGCTCCAACAACACAACAGTTAAGTCCCAGAAAGCAGCTCATAAGTACCTTTGTTAATTACATATAGAAGAATAGGCCCGTTGTGATCTGGTGTGATAATGGTGCCAGTACAACAGAGGGATTACCTTTGGATAATAATGCACTGAGCTGACCAGTGTGATGAAGGGCCATGTAGTGGGAAATAATTAACACAGCTAACTGTTCTGCAGACCCTTCAGCGAGAAATCAGCACGATGTGGTTACTTGGAGCATATTAATGTCCCGAGTTGCCTCAGTGTAACTAATATCTGTTTTTGTAATCTTTTACAGATCTGGTCAATGTTTTGGGAAAAAAAGCAAGAAATGTCAGTTATGCAATTTTCTGCTGATTTTTAAACCATTGACAATAAACAACAGAGGATTTACTACTTTGGCTGCGAGTACTAAAATGGCTGTAACACACGGTGTAAGGATCTTGCGAGCACTTTGGACACCAATTTCACTCCTTTTATTTTCTATGAAACTTATCCCTTCATGCCTAAAATGGCTCGGATGTAACTCTACCCCCACATGCTGCTCACATCCCCCTGCCGTATGGATTCTACAGCAACAGCTGGCACTGGGGATAAAGATAGAGTATTTGTGTCCCCTCTTATGTAGTGGTTTTCATCTGTTTGTTGCGGTGTATTTTTTTAAAATTCAATTAGGAAAAAAGAGACAGCAGAAAATTGACTTTCTATAAAAATTGTGATTCTTTCAGGGAAAAAAACATTTCCTGTAGCATTTCCTCCTATTGTAGGCGTGATATTTACTTTCATAATCCTTCCAAATATGAAATATTTAGTTGTTATAATTTAAAGCTACAGACAAGCTGTCCACCTTAACATCCTGTGCAATTAGTTCCCACTCCCTGGAGTCAAAGGTCATCAGTATGTTTGACAAAATGAAGAGAGTGCGGCCAAATGTCTATTACATGTCAATCACATTTGACACCAAAGGTGCAATGGTGATAATACTGGTCAGGCTGGTGTTGGGTTCCTGTTGTTTTGTTTATTACACAAATAACACAAACACACACACATAGATACAAGCTCACAGCTGCCCACAGTGGTGCATAACTTCAACTCACGTCAGTATGACAGGCTGAAGGGAAAAAAGTGTCTTTGTTCCGAGTCCCAATGATCACTTTGCAATATGCCATTTGTAATGCCACCGGGAATCAACAGCTGAAGTGTGTGTGTGTGTGTGTGTGTGTGTGCGTGTGTGTGCATGGTAGGTGGGGGTTAAAAGGGGTCTGAAAGGATCTGATTTAAAGGCAGACAAGGAGCGAGAAAACAGCAGAGACAAAGAAAGTGAGAAAGGATTTAAAATGCCAGAGAGAGAAAGAAAGTGAGAGTGAAAACAGACACACTGCAGAGAGAGATGTGAAAGGCAGCAAAGTACATACAGTTAAGTCTGTGACACTTTCTACTGTTTCACCTTTAAAATAAAACAGTTTATAGTAAAAAGTGTAAAGGCTAATAATGATCCAAAGTAACCTGGAGCATCATTCCACTGTGATATTGGTGGATAAAAATGGGGTGTCAGCAGGAGTGTTTTCTTAAAATACACACTGCTTATGGTGTCTTTCTATTCATCTGCTTAAAAACACTTTCTATCCATTCCCAGTTACTACAAACTGGTATCTAGAAAGTCCATGTGGGTCTACTGAAGACTAAAAACACATTTCATGCTTCACACCTGCACAGCAGATTAATGCGATTACATTTATGTGACTGTTTGCTTGCAATTATCACTGCTGTCTATGGCTATATAACTAATTTTTATTAAATTCAGTGCATAATTTAAACAGATGTTTTATAAATAGTTAATAGGAATCAATAAAGACAATAGATTTCAATCATTGTAAGTTTGTTTGTTGACTTATAATCGCTTCACTTCACAACTGAGGTCTTTAATTGTTAAAACTTAGGTTATACGTTTGGAATAATTGATATTACCTCATTAAGTCTATTAATACACGCTTGATGATGTTTGTAACGCACACTAGAGACAAAGATGTAAAAATGCAGTGAAACGAATGCGTGCTGTCCTGTGGAGTTCCACCAGTGTTATTACAGACTCCTCTGGTGCCAGCATGTGCTTTCTCTGACCCTGCGTTACAGCCACACACATTCACAGTGTGTGTACATAAACTGATGCTCACACTCTCCCTGACCCCTCCCTGATCTGCCAGGTGCCCTCTGACCTGCTGTGCTGTAGCGTTGACCAAACATACCCCAACCCCACTGAGACCACAATACAGCACTGTGGCGCCACACAATAATGCACCATGTAAGGGAGAGACAGAGAAGCCGGGAGAGAAGGAGAGCTGAAAAAAAGGGAATTGGGGGAAAATACTGCATATAAATAAAGTGGAGAAATAATATTAAAAAGCTTCTGGAATTACAGATGTGTTGCACATGCTGGTCAGAAGAGAAATGTGTATAATATTTAATGTTCACAAAAACTTACTTTCTCTTCATATTATGTCCTTGCAGCATCATACTAGCAACTGTAACTCTCAGCCTTTTATGTTAGACTAGGGCTGTGCGATATGACCAAAATCTCATATCCCGATATAAGACATCTATCGTCCGATAACGATATAAATCACAAAAATGTAACATTTTCTGTAAATTCTGTGAATCTCGGGCAGCTCGACTTGCGTGAAGTGTTTCCAGCTGCGTGTCATGTAGCTGGAGTCGAGTGTTTTAACCGATGCATGAAACGATACGTTTTTAGACATAAGTTGTAACGGCCGCCGTTTTCTTTGTGAGTATTTATTACACGGCGTGCTGCGGGGAAAAGCCTGTTCTAACATTTGAGTCTAAGGTTTATTTTTTAGCACCTGGCGGCTCTTTTTTCCTTCTCATCCGTAAATAATCTGCTCTTTCACGTGATTCAGTTTATTTTGAAAAGTCTCAACAGGATCTTGAGCTTTATTGTGAAAGGTTTATGTGGAACATAAACAAGCGGACACGCGATGCTGTTACCGTCGTTGTTGCTAACCACAACGCATAAAAACAGGCGCTTGTCTGTCTGTAGTGTGGTTATATTAAATATAAGAGAAAGAGAGAACTTTAAGAAATTAATATAAACACTACAGTGACCATCAAAACCATGAAAAAATATTGCCGTAAACAGTTTATTTTGCGACACCACGAAACCAACGATAGCGTAAAATGAAACGATAGACGTTTTTATATCGTCATCAGATACATATCGTTATATCGAACAGCTCTATGTTAGACTACTGCTATCAGGGGTGTGCAATTATTCTAAAGACATTTCCAGTATTTTTAAATGATTACAAATTTAGTCATGAAGTCAGTTCAAAACTGTCTGTTAAATATTTCTGTTTCTTTCTCAGTATTTTTTCCACACTGCCCTTTTCTATCTTATCTTCTCCTGTTGCCTTTCCTTCTCCTGCACCCCCTCCACAAACAGGCATCGCGTCTTAGCAACACTGCGACACAGCGTCAGCCCCTGCAGAGAACGTCCAGACAGCCCCATTAAACCCCACCATTAGCAAACTCAAAGCAAACATTGACTTTATCTAAATGTGGGCTAATAGCCTTCAACATTAGCAGGCCCCATAAAACAGTGAGCTGCAGGACTGCTCCACAAGGTCCCCAGCTTGTTGCCCGTGATTGGTCCACATCAGTGCTAGTTAATCTGTAGGACATGTCATATTGTAGAATAAGTTCTAGGTTTTGAAAACTCACACTTTAGACTAACACGTAAAAGGGACATGCACGAATATTTCAGGTCTCTTTTTTAAAGTGCATTGTTGGTATTTGGAGTTTTTTTGACAGCCACAGCTGCACCAGCCCAAACAGCCAACATTTGGCTCTGACGTTAGGATTTAACAAGAGGAACTGAAAGAGTCATTTGGATCCTTTGAAGCTTCCCTTTGTCAGTTAATCAACCAGCACACACACACACACACACACACACACACACACACACACACACACACACACACACACAGTCTGTTTCTTCTCTCAAATAGAGGATAAAAGCCTCAGTTAAATCTTAAATTAAAGTGCATAACCGTTTAAATCATTTACTAAAGGGCTCCTTAGTTTTTCCATAATACACTAACAAAAAACTCTGTAGGTTAAAGGTATAAAATACTGGCTCCACGCAAGAGAAGAAACATCTTCTAAGGCCTAGCGTGGATTCTGATGAATGTTTCACCCATTTTGGGTAATCTAGGTTTAGCACCTCCTGTGCAAACACTGAGACTGGCAGGTAAACACCCCCAGGTCATATAATGGTTATCAGCATGTCAAATGGCATTTACAATTGTTAGCTGTGACACTTTGAATGCTTAAACTAGTGAAGTGAAAGAGATTCATCGATGTCAGTCTGTTACGGCTGCGCCATAACGCATGCTAGTCCAGATTTTTATATATCAAACTGTAATATTGTGACACTATTATATAGCAATGCCTTTTATGTTCCCTAGAGCGCACAACAACACATGCCCGGGCACTGAGGGTGAGCGCCGCGTGTCACCCTCTGATGACAATTTGGTACCTAAAAAGGAGCTACCTCGACAACCTCCAAAGAAGCAAATACTTTACCAAATATGCAAGAAAACTGGTGATGTGCAACAAAAACTATACAAGTGACTTCACTGAGCATTATTCCATATGACAGGAAGAGCAAACGGTGAATGAAATTATATATGTTTACATGATGGAAAAGCAGGGCCTTGGTAAGAAGTTCAACTCAAGATGCAACCTCTTAGCTACTTTTGTTATGTGAAAACTTTTTCACTATAATGCTAAAGCTAGCACAATGTTTTTAGTAGATTCACTCTCTGAATTAGGGAGTCTGTCCTTAATAACCCTAATTCGTGGAAAAGGATGGAAAATACCCTTCATTTACTTACACTGCTGCTACACTGTGATAAAATGTGATGCTATATTGCCCTTATAATGTGTCTTGTTACAATGAAGCACAAAGCAGTGGTCTGAAAAGCAGCTTTTCCATTAAAGAGGAATCATTCTGCTCTCTTCCATCTAAATCCACTAAATGTCAGACAGGCAGAAACTTACTGCTACTTTTTATTTTATCTTTAAAGTAGCCATTATTTTTTTTTAAAGTTTTTGTTCCAGAGAGTATCTAATTACTACACTTAGAAATAAAAGTCAATTCTGTAGTTGTATCTTTTGTTTTTACCTCTCTTGGTAACTCGACTGGATAAAACAGACATTATAAATTGTCGTCTTGGGTCCTGGGAACTCGTGGCAGGCATTTTTCACAATTTGCTGACAGATTTTAAACCATTGATAACAAACTTTAAATAACTGATGGAAAAATAAAGGGATTATGAGTTGTAGTTTTCATACCCATCACTTCATCCTGCCCTTCAGCCATCTTTAACTCTTCTAAAAACTTAAAACCTGTGCCATTTATGCGTTCCACTTACCTCTGATTACTGTCTCATTCTCCACTCCTCTTTACCTAACCACAGTTCTCTCCTACATATCACTGTTAGTGTTAGCATGCTAATTACATTCCTCAGTAGTGAGTGTGTGGGACAGAGGGTTGTTAAGGGATTGGGGGCCTGTGTGTGCACCTCTATGCATGACTGCTTATATGTTAAATTATATTTATGGGTAGAATCTTCTACTTGTATATGTTTCCAGCGTCTGTGCATGTGGCTGTTTACACTCTGCACTTTCTGTCTGTCATTTCCTGCAGTGACGATGAACTGTTCTCTCTCTCTCTCCCTCTGTTTCTCAGTGTGTGTTTGCAGCGTTGCTTCTTTGGCAGCTTTCGTGGAATGAAGATGCATTTTTAATGTGGCTGTGGACTTTTTTACACTTATTATAACAACAACAAACGGCGATGATCCCTCTCATTGCCGTGTCTGTTTCTCTCTCTTCATCCAAATGATGGGTGGTCTATACGGCATGATCACATGGAAAACATGAAACTGTTTAGACAGAAGAGTACATCAGGAAACCATGTACAGAAACCCACAAATCATCTCATTTCTGGGTACGTCTTTTTTTTCTGAATTTGCTTCCAGAGAGATCTAAGACTGTGAAATGCCGTTTCAACATATAAGCTCGTACAAAGAGGAAAACAAAAATCTGGTGGATTAACTTCAATAATCGCATTAATGTCATCCTACCAGTCGTGCACCAGTTGTTTGACCATCAAGCTGCAACAGCTGTCTTATATAAATACCAACTGACATACACATGGCATTTTTCATCACATAATTAATCTATCTCCATATGTGTAGATGCATACACAATAACAGCATATACACTAATAAACCACAACTGGATGTGCTCAGTGTCTAACACATTTAGTAGATCGTTCAACTGCGTCTTCAGAAAGCACCAAAGCTAGCAGTTTAAGTCAAAATGCAACATCTGCTCTACAGAATCTGGTTTCTTTGTATAATTGTTTAATGCTGAGGGAAATTGGACTAGAAGGAGGCCATTATTCCCGAAGTCTAAGGAAACTCTTGGAGAGTGTATTTGTAGCGGCAGTGGAAATATTTGGAAGTTGCATTACATCTGTTTCAACGTGCAAATCTGCCATGGTTTAACATTTTGTGAAATATGATTAAAATCAATACCGCTCTCATGTCTATAATGTACATATTAAGGTACAGAAGGTTGCTTAACAGCATAAAGATCAGAAACAGAGGTAAAAAGTTTGATTCTGCCAAAAGTGACAAAATCCAAAGAGCAGTTCTGAAGTTCACAAAGGATTCCTGTTAATGTCAAATATTTGATTTGATCTGGAATCTAACTCTGTCCAAAGCTGCAGGCAGCCTCAAATCCACTGGCCTACTACTTTTTGACCCCTGAAACCAAGCTCGGTGCTGTTCAGCTAACAGGCGAGAATGCTAATCTCTCAGCTGCTCAGTCTCATGCTCAGCTACACACACTTATGCACGCAGACCCCAGTTCACACAGTGCAGTTGTGTAAGCCTCTGGAGTGCAGCAACTCTACATCTGTTGCAAGGGGCACCAAAGTTGCCTCTTTATCACTAACTGCCTGTCTCACTATCTCCGTGTCACTTGCTCTTTCACTGCTTCTGACTAGCTTTCATTACCTTATTATAATATTCATCTCTTCCTTTAGTTTAACAAAGCAGTTAGCTTTTGCAGGCTTCCTGCTTCCACTTGCCAATCGACTCTCATAGTGGATAAAGCTCTTCAGTGCCATGTGATGCTCAGCGTGGATGAACCCCAACTACACACGGCACAATCCACAGCAACAGTTATGTTTAATAATTTATTATTATAATAAACATTTTCTCTTTTACAATGTGGTAATTTTAAGGTAATGCTTTTTTACATAATGTCCTAAATTATAAAATAGCTTAAATTTACTTTAACTGCATCTTGTGTAGAAAGGGTAATGGTCTGATAAATGATACCACGAGCCCTTGTTTTCAATTTGAAATGTCCTATTGTGAGCTGTGATATTTTTATTTTTCTTGTTTATTGCTGACATATCTCAGTAGTCACACATTTAAAATGTTTCTTTGTATCATTTCCTAGAATGCAGTGAAAAATGTAACAAATAAACCAGTCAGATTAAGATTCTTTTAGATTCTTGTAGATGATATATCTACAAGTAAGTTAGTACAAAAACCAAGCATGTTTTATTTCATCCTGTCTGCTAACTTGTTGTAATTTGGATTCTATTATGCAAAAAAAGTTGGTGACGGGGAAGATTTGTGAGATTTACAATCTTTTTAATGCTATAAAGCTCTGTTCGCCTTGTGCTCTCTTGCCCCCCTTTCTCACACTCTCTGCTGTAAAGTGTTTTCAGCCACTGTCTATTTCCCCTCCTATTCCTACCTCACTTGTACCCACTGGTTTCTTTTCTCACTAGGTCCCCTCTATCATCCATTCTTACTCCAATCTCCCTACTCCTGCCCCCCTTCCTTCCGATTTCTTTTCCACGTCTTTCCTCCATTCTCCTTAATCTTGCTCTCTGTCCTTCTCTGCTGCCTGACTAAGCTGACAGACTGCAGTCAGTGAGTGGGAGGATATGCATTGTACAGCAAACATCCCTAATAGGCTAATCTAATCTCATCTCTTTGCGGTCTATGGCCCTGTGTTTACTTTCGGCCCCGTGTCTGCAGGCTGGCTCTGCCTCGCCTCGCTGAATGCAGCTTTGTTCCGACTAAAAACTCATCGTTGGTGTGATCTGAGGAACGGGCGCCAGCTCCACAACTGTCTGCCCATAAAGCCTGCAGGCAAGCAGGGAATCGCTCTCATCTATGTACAGCTTGTTGTTGTTTGTCTCTATTACACTGATTTTCACTGACAAAAAACACATTGTTGAACTAAGTACAAGGAGCTGTTCTGTAAGCGATGGTGGTGACAGACCCCCCTATAGGGCTGCAGAATTCAGTTTGTGATCTGCACGATTATCTAAAGCTCTGATACTCCAGACATAAGTTATGTGTTAAAGGCTGTACAGTGATTTTTTCATTTGCAGCCACATGACTCTATGAGGTCAGGTGAAAAACTCAACTACATCCCATGATTCAAAGCTGGTGGAACCACTGTTAACAGCAAGATCTTTGAGTAATCGTTTTCTTTATCAGTCTATCACATCTTTATGTTGGAATTTTGGCCCACTCTTCTTTACAATGTTGTTTGAGCTTATTGAGGTTCCCTGTGCATAAAGTTCTCATGCCACAGCATTTCAATTGGATTGATGACAGGACTTTGCAACGCCATCATTCTTTTCTTGTTCAGTATTCTGTTGCAAACTTGCTGATGTGTTTGGGATTGTTGTCCTGTGTTATGACCGCATTGCTGTCTGACAAATGGCCTCCCATTCGGTTCTAGTGCAGCTGGTAGAGGTCTGTGAGTCGTTTGGTACTGGGCCACGAGACTTGAGGCTCTGGTGTGAAATTCATGGTTTTCAGGGTTTCTATCTGATTTAAGTGTTATTTTTTAAATCGTTTTGATGGTTAACTCTGTTTGCTTTGGTCATTTCCCGTGTCTTATGAATAAATCTTCTGTATTTTGGTGCCGATATTGGTTTTATTTTGTTGTATTTATCCGTGACACCTTAAAGGTCAGTCCGTGAAAATATTGTCGGACATAAACCGGTCCGTGGCGCAAAAAAGGTTGGGGACCGCTGCTCTAGAGTGCTTTGTCATACAGGAGTTCACGCTTAACTCAATGACTGCAAAGCAAATCGAAATTATCACTATTGTGCTTGACTCTTGGTATGAGGTGTTTGCTGTGATATGCTGTGTTCGGATTTTGCAGACATGGTGCTGTGCATTACAACTAGACATCTCCACTTTGGCCTCATTTATTCAAAGGACATTGTTCTAGACGTTTTGTTCAGATGCAGTTTTGCAACCCAGACTCAAGCTGCCATGTTGTTTTTAGTGCAAAGAGGCTTTCTTCTGACACACCTTCCAAACAAGCCACACTGTATACTGTATTCAGTATTTTTCTAATTCCACTGTCATGAACTTTAACATTTAAGAAGCTAACTGAGGAGTGCAGACCTTGAGATGTAGCTCTTGAGCTTTTTGCAATTCCTTTGAGACTTTTTTGGTCTGTGGTGGATTTGCTGGGATGTCCACTCGCGGAAAGACTACGGCATTGTGCAAATGCTCCAGACCAGCAAATTGCCAGCGCTTTTGCTTTTATAGATATGGTCACACTTGCTTTTAATTAATCAAATGCATTTGATTAGCAACCCCTGGCTGCAATTTACTTTCTTAAGTCCAGTAAGCGGTAAGGGTGTAGTTAGTTTTTCACAGCTTTTCATGCAATTCTGTTAAAACTGTAAGAATAAAACAACCACTCAAAGAGAAAATTATAGTCAGCAGCAACAGTGACTGAAGTGACAGTGACTACATCTGGAGCTTATGATGACATGAGTATCTGAATCCTGAAACTGGAAACCAAATAACGTTGCAAAATATGAAGATCTGAATATTCCAATAGTCAAAAGTTTTTTTTTTAACTTGATTGGTGTCACAGTAGTATCCTTGGGATAACCAAGAGGTCCCAGGACAGTACAGGAACATCTCAGAAAAATGTAACAACCAGACAGTGTTTGGATCTATGGTAATCCAGTGACGTAGAGTTAAATGAAGGAATGCAAATACATTATAGTTTCTGAACAAATATATTAATTCTGAAAAGAAATTAAGAAACCCAAGGAGCAGAGGAAGATACTGACAAAAAGAATACACTGATGTAGCAGTAAATAAGAAATGAAAACATCCCCACAACTATTTAACTGCACCAACCTTTATAAGGCTGTTGGATAGTCACACAATCTGACAGTATCTTTCTGACTGACTGCAATACTCCACAGTTGTTGATATCAGTACTTTTGTTACTCACCCCTGACAGCGGTGGAAATAAGGACCATCTCCAACAACAGACAGACCCGGAAAAGCCCCATTTTTGTATTTTTATGAGGAAGATTTGCTCTGAAAGGGAATTAAATGACAAAAAAGATATTAAGATTCTTATTAATGTATAACACCTGTGGTGCTACTGAGTTCCTGCCTTAAAGGTGCAGTTTTTTTTACATTTCTGTATGTAAATGATCACTTAATCAACCACACTTTTCCCTTCTGTCTTCACGGTCTCTGGTCACCTTTATCATTTGATGCTCTCTTATGATCAGATGCTGTCAAAATAGCTGCTTGTGAAATGAAATGCAGTACCAAAGGGTGAAATGAAAACCTTGCCAGAAATTTTAAAAGAAAAAATGCCCCAGAAATAACCCCAGAATCTCTTCTTTTTAATGTATCATATGTTTAAAACAATTTCTTGATCTAATCAGTGGCAGTGACAACAAAGTAAGGTGTTCATCCACCACCAGACAGAAGAATAAATCTGTCAGAACATTTTCTGGAAGTCAGACTACTTTCCTTGCAGATTTATTCTGTCCACCTGTCCATAAGTCTCTCCTTACTCCGTTTTTAATCTTTCTGCCCCATAAATTTCCTCCCAAACCTTATGAGATCTTATTTCAATACTTCACATCTTTATCTTTGATCAGTATCCGTCATCCGCTGGGTCTCAGCTCACTAGGAACTGCTACTCACTTTAAAGTGCAACATAACTGATTCGGCAGGGACTGAGAATTAAGCTGAGATCTTCAGTGAGGTTACATTTTATTTGCGTTAAACACATTACTACAAAACTTTTTCATAAGGTGTTTTACGCATTTACAAGTACATTAAAAGTATTTAGAAAGGGAGAAAAATTCTGTATTTTGTGATAGCTTCCATGAATATGAGTCCAGACTGGATATCTGTACGTGTATGAAAAATGTGGACGATATTATCATGAAGATCTGCCAATATCTGTCCGTTTTAAAACTTTTGCACGATATTAACATGCTTCAAAAATTGTTTTTTACTTTAGTCCCGGGGAATTTGGTTAGCACTGCAACAGAATATAACTCGGTTACCAATTTCTATAGGATATGTTGTTTTCCAACATGCAAGCTGATAAAACTGAAAGATAGCAAACAAGTTCACTGTGAAACTCACTATGAAGTGCAGAAACATTAACATTAATGTACTTTAGTGACTTTAGAAGACGGACTTACTGTTCTGTTCTCAGCCGTGTTGCGGTATCCTCAGTATGTTACCCGCCGGGGGGGGCACCACGCCGTTATTCCGCAAAAAAATTTATTCACCTTAAGTCCAATGACTGGAAGACTACAATAACTTGATTGTGCAGACACGTGTTTGTGACTGAAATACCAACTTGTATTAAGTCTACTTGGACAAAGTAAAGCGACAATCATGCGACTAAACGCAAAAAACTGAATTCATGAGCACGGTCAAACACATGAGCGCTCAAAATGTATCTGTAGTATTTCTGAATGACAGCCCGCATGTAAACCGCTCCAATGAGAGGAGTAAGAGAACCGGGAAAAGAGGAAAGAAAACAGAGAGAGAGGAAAAAAAATGCATCTACACTCTGGCCAGTAAACTATCGAGATAACTATGCTTAGAATAAAAACCTTAATATCATATCCTCATCGCCTCCAGCAGCGGTGCGCCGTCTGTATTTCAGCCGCAGGCGAGAAAACAAAACTCCAGTCGACGGATTGTCCCAGCACGTAACTTTCAACCAATCAGAGGGCAGGCCAATCAGAAAATAGACCAATCAGAGAGCAGGAGCGTGCAGGACAAATTTGGAGCGGTTTATAGCTGCGAGGAGGGGGACACTTACTCAAATGATTATTATTAATCATTTTTAGTTACAGCAATAATGCACAAAAGAACAGAAACGTTACAACAGGCACTCCAGGAAAGATGAGCGAGTCTTTAAAAATGAGATTTTTATTACAACTATTATTATTATTGTTATTGTTATTATTATTATCTTATTAGTAGTAGTAGTATTAGCAGCAATAGCAGCAACAGCAATAAGAATGGTATCTATTAATATAGACTACTTTGACTAATGTATAATATATGATTTCACTATTCTATTCTATTCTATTCAAGCGCATCTACGATTTCGCGGACCCCAATAGACGTCTCCAGGTATGGAGCTACATTGCCCCCTAGTGGCACTTGTACGTTATTACAGCAATAAAATAAATAGGTACAACACGCAGAAGCAGTATATGTTACACAGTGGCTTACAGACACTGACTAAAAGTCGATCTCTATATATGACTCCCTGTGATGATAGGAACATTTGAAGATGAGGAAATTAACATGTAATACCATGCTTCAAAAGTATATAATATTTGCATATGCAGACACAGGGCGCGTACCAGCTTTATCTTTGAGATGATCAGTGACTCAGTGTTTGAAGGCATTCTGATTTTTTATTTGAGAAAAAACAAATCTTCTACATTGCAGCTCTAAAAATGCTGCTGAGTGATTTTTATTGCAAAAACCAAGTCAGTTTCCAGGGAATAAAAGAAAGCGTCTACATTGAATGTGTATAAGTGTCACATGTTTAGTGCAAACTGTCACATTACCACAGCTGTTTGTTTACTTCTTTGTTCCGCCACCAGAAGAGGATGTCTGGGTTAATTATGAATATTTTAATTGAGTATGCAAAACATTATTACATTGAATACCAAACAGATAATTAAAATAACAGATAACCTTTATGAGCAAATTCTATTACCCATCCAGCCATTCATTTTCTTAACTACTTATCCACTTTGTAGTGGCTGAAGACAAGCCCAGCTATCACAGTGTGAAAGGCAGGACAGGTCATCATTACAGAGCCAACACAATCACACAGTCCAACATCCCCACTGGCATCAAATTAAGAAACTAGAATCACCAGTTAATCACATTCCCTCACATGCCTTTGGACTGTGTGAGGAAACTTCTTGTTGCATGGCGACTGTACTAAAAACTACATCACTCTGTTTTCCATCATATTCTATTCTTTTCTATTTTAAAGTTGCAGTGACATCTCCTGGTAATAAGACCAACAGCACTTGTCATTGTTACCCAGAGTTCTGTTGATGTTGATATTTACAGGAAATTATGAGGAAATATCGCCACGAGCAGAATGCTTATCATCATTTCAACATATTAATAAATACATAGCACAACAGAACAGCTCCAAACAAACCACTTCCATCACCTTTTTTCCTGTTGATTCACAATCATTCGTCTGTAGGCACCTGTGATGGCTTTTTGGCTTTCAGCTTAAAATCTAGAGTCAGATTTAATCAGCTCAGTGCCAAATCTTGAAAAGGATTGGTCACTTTTGAGGCACGAGTATGGCCACACATATATGACTGTTGCATAGATTTGGTAGAAGCAGGCTGTTGCTGCACTGACAAAGAACAATGCTCCACTTAACAGCAACTCAGGGTTATGCAATCGAGTGACTAAAGATCCATTTAACTTATTAGCAAACCAGTTAAATTAGAGGCATTAATGCAGGCCTCAGTGGGGTTTAGGTGTAGTTTTCACCACTAGATGGCAGCAGAAGATTATGTTAAAAGGACAAGGACGCATGCCCACAGACACACACACACACACACACACAGTCTTTTAGATTTTACATGCCGCTATGCTTAAAAGAAGTTTCTTCTTAAATCTACATGACAGATGGTGGGAATATGGTTGCGTTTGCTCCATTGAAATCCATGCACTGTGACAGGCAGCAGGCTGGAACTATTTCTGGTACAGACTCCTGTGTACGAACACGTATGAACAACACCATGTGTGTGATTTCTGTTTTGCTACCAACCTTCGAACAGACGATTTATGGACCATAGTAGGTCCAAGTGTATATTTCTTGACAGTTCTTTGTATCTGTAACACCATCACTAGTTTTAAAGAGACACGGGGGTATAATACATACTACATAAGCAAAGTTGACTCTACACATAAAGTTGCAGACGTTGATGGTTTACCTTACATATCACTGTCATGAACATGAATTACATTTGCAAACTTCTGCTCAAGGTTTTGTTGATATCACTTACCTCTGCCTGACCATAGTTTCTACTGTTTCTGCCAGAAAAGAGACCAAGACGAGTGGTCAGACAGCAGTGATGGTAGGTGCCAGCTTGTTAAGGAGGAAAATATCATAACTCAACGTGTGCAGTACATCACACTCAGCAGCATATTTCATACATTCCTGAAAAACACCTCTTAAAGAGCAGACTGGAACCTGTAATGTTATATAATGGAAAAGGCTGATTTTTGTGAGAGGGAGAGGAGTTTATAAAGAAACTGTAGAGCACTTTCAGGACTAAGAATTGCCTTACTCTTAACACCTTAGTACAATATGGTGGTTTGGCTATGGCATTTCAAGTATATGCTAATAAAGAAAGTTAGAGTTGGAAGTTCAGGTGTTGTGGATTGCCTAGCTGAAAGGTGACATAAGTGATGTATGTACTATGGAGGAAATTTATAATTTATTGGACAGAGATGCAATTTATTTTGTTTTGCCTCTGCAGATCAACATAGTGGATGTTTAATGAAAGAGTAAATATGCACTGCCTTTCAGCTTTAATTCAAGGGGTTTCAGAAAGATTGTTCATTAACTGATCAGGAATTACAGCCGTTTTTATACTTATTGCCCAACTTTCAGAGTCTCAAAGTTAATTGGGCAAGCTAGCATCATTTTAAATTTAACAACTGTTTTCAATACTTGAATGAAAATACTTTGCAGACAATGGCTGCCTGAACTTTGGAACTCCTGAAATGCTGTTTTTCCTCCTTTGAGACCTCTGCTAGACCTTTACTGAAGCCACCTTCAGCTGACGCTTGGCTGTGGTCTCTCTGAACTATTTAACATCTCAAAAGCATGCTCTACTTGGGTTATTTTTCCAGTATACTTTAGGTCATTATCTGTTTGTGCTGTGAAGTGCTGTCTGATTCGTTTTGGAGCATGTGGCTGAATTTGAGCAGACAGTAAAGCCCCGTACAGTTCAGGATTCATCCTGCTACTTCTATCAGCAGTCACATCATCAATAAACTCTAGTGTTCCAGTTTCACTGGCAGCCGTACATGCCCATGCCACAACATTGCCTCCACTATGGTTGACAGATGATGCAGTATCCTTCAGATCACGAGCTGTTTCTCTTCGTCTCCAAACTTTTCTCTTCCCATCTTTCCGGTAGAAGTCCATCTGGATTTCATCTGTCCAAAGATTTTTTCAGAACTGTGTAGGCTCTTTTTTCCTTATTTTTGAGCAAAGTCTAATCTTCCGAGGCTCTTGAGTGTAACCAGAGGTTTGGACCTTGTTGTAAACCCTCTGTATTTACATTCATGTAGGTGTCTATTGGTTGTCCAGCCAAAAGAAGGAGAATTGAGCCTTCTGTTTTTGGCTGCTCCCTTTCCTCCATCCATGAGCCTCCTCTCAGGGCTTCCTCTTTTCCCCCTGACTGGCAGCTCCATTGTCAACTTCTATTGTCCAGTATACCCACTATTCCTCCTCTGCACATGTCCAAACCATCTCTACGTGGCCTCTCTAGCTTTGTCTCCAAACTGCTCACCCTGAGATGTCCCTCTGCTGTACTCATTTCTAATCCTGTCCATCCTAGTCACTCCCAACAAAAACCTTCAGCTTGGTCTCCTGACGATCTAAGAACTTGTCAGTCAAATGTCCAATTAATTTTGAGCCTCTGAAAATAGGAAACTACTGTATGTATGCAAATTACAGCAATTCATAAACAGTTAATGCTAAGTTTTTGCCAACTTGTTGAGTTAAAGCGTAAAGTTTGCATAGTGGCCTTTTGGCTTTATTTCGTGCAACGTGGACAACTGCAGCCATGCAGTCTGAGTGTGAATTAATACTGCAAGTAGTAGTTTGTTCTGTTGGTCAGCAGGAAGAAACCTGCAAATATAGCCTTCCAATTCTGTTAAAGCAGTGGGACATGGTTGTTTTCATTATTAGGTTTTACTGGGCTTCAGCCAGTGCAAGAGGGCATTTATATTCTGCAGGCGCAGCAAAATGTCACATTCAATCTCTACACTTTGTTTTCAAAAGGTCATAATTAGCTAGCAGTTTTGAAACAATTATGGCCAAAGTGCACCAATTTCCCTCTAAAGCAAAACATAGAATTACTCATGGAGAGCAAACTGAACTGCATGTATGTGTGAAACACTTGTGGTTTGGTGTTATTCCACTCTTGCTGCTTAGACCAGTATCAAATGCTTTGTCTCTGTATCAGCTGCAAACCCTAAACACAGCATGAAGATTGGTTTTCCACCTCCAGACTTTTTATTTTTTTTGGTCTTATCTAAGTTGACTGAGCGTAAATTTTTCATTAGAGCCATTCAACACATTTACCTGTAGGAGCAGCTGAGAATAATTACAATTCGCTGGTCAGGCTGCCACATAAGCACACACAGGAGGGAAATTAAACAGCAGCTGCTTAGAAACAGGAGAGCGTAGTTGACTCGCTGTCACCATACCTGCACCATTTTGCCTGCCAGTTAGACGATTTGGAAAAACACTCAACCAAGTGGCAAGGTGCACTATTGAAAAAAAGGAAAATCATCTTTTTAGCCTTTATTTATTCCCAATATTATTTTCTGAAATGTATGCTCTGCTGTGTAAATGATAATGTTGTTGCTGGAGTGGACAGTTTGTATGTAGCAGCTGCTGTAAGAAATGCTTAAAGACTAAAAAAGGAGACAGTGATGCAGCCACCAGTGTTGGTCAAGTTACTTGAAAAAAGTAATCAGTAACTAATTACTGATTACCTCCCCAAAAAGTAATCCCGTTACTTTACTGATTACTTATTTTCAAAAGTAATTAATTACTTAGTTACTTTTTAAAAACACAATTTACAACCTGAATAGGTGATAAAGCGATAGATCTTTCAGCCCAATTCTACTTTTTCTACATAATCCATCATACAAAATGTAATCAAATGGAAAAGTCTCTTTTTAAAACTTGTTTTATCAGTTTTAATCTTTTAACTTTATGCATCAAGCAAAAAATTTATTATATGCAACATTCTCTGACTGGAAGAAATTTGTTTAACATTTAATGGGTGTTTAATATTTAAACCTATTTTCTGCACATTCCAGCACATAGAATATATATATATATATTGTGTTTACACTCAGTCTTTCAAATACATGCAAGTAAAACACAGCAGAAAATAAATAAAGTCAAAGACTAGCGGTCCTGTTGCTCTATTTTCACCTGTAAAGCAGGAGTGGGGTAGGCGGAGGGTTACCCTGGTGCAGGTGTGCAGCGGTCAGTGGAAGAATCCGCGAGTTTCTCTGTGAGTTTCCCATTACGTCGTAGCTACTCGGTGCTTGCTCGGAAGTTTAGGGGTTTTTTCGCTGTAAAAAGAAGTTTTCTTCCCACGCACAACGGACACTAATGTTTTTGTCACTTTTTATGGAATCAAACTCAAAGTAAGGTCAGTACTTCCACGCTTTAAACGCTGCACGCTCATACTCTCTCTGCACTCGATATATGATCCATTGTTGATCTGCACACAGCTGTTGTCACGCACGTCGCACGTCGCACTCGCTTACGTCACTGTCATGAGACACTCTCGCAAAAAATCACGGTTTTAGTAACGCAGTAACGCAGCGTTCCTACGGGAAAATAACGGTAATCTAATTACCATTTTTGCAATAGTAATCCCTTACTTTACTCGTTACCTGAAAAAAGTAATCAGATTACAGTAATGCATTACAAGTAACGCGATACCTCCCATCTCTGGTAGCTACAAGCCTGCTATTGCACACACACACACACACACACACACACACACACACACACATATATATGTATACAGTGTTGGGGAGTAACGGAATACATGTACCGCCGTTACGTATTTAAAATACAAATTATGAGTAACTGTATTCCGTTACAGTTACCGTTTAAAAAGGTGGTATTTAGAATACAGTTACTTTGTTGAAATAAATGGATTACACGGCGGTACTTCCCTGTTTCATATTGTGGCGGGTCAGGACTGTTTGGGTTTTGTTTGACAGCTACGTTCTGTTGTTCCAGGCTGCAGCTTTATGGTTGCCATGGTTACAGGGTGACGCTCTCTCTCTGCGTGTTTCCTGGGTGAGAGAGCGCCTGTTGTTGTTGTGCTAAGCTAATAGGCAGAATGCTACAGGTATAGCTCTAAAGAATGTAGCATCATAGGCAGTGTAGTCCGTGCTGCAGGGAGAATGGACTGCTGTACACGTTATGTGTCTGTGAGCGAGGGAGGGAGAAAAAGGAAAAGTACGAGCTGTCATCGAGCAAAAACGGGAGCTGGAAGCATGTAAATATAATAATAACCACTGCAGCCAAGAAGAGTGCCTGACGAGCCCAGTTGTAAGTAAGCTATTAAGACTCGACTGTACACCGTGTTCGTGTTTTCCTCCAAAAACAATACGTTCTGTTGGAGCAGCCTTTCAACGCCTCTCTCTGTCTCTGCTAGCAAAGTTGACCCAGACAACAAAGTAAAGCTAGTTTTCAGCTACGAGCCCGACACAGAACCCACCGTATTAGCCAGAGGTCCCTTTACTACGGTTCGGAGCCGCGGACCTTCAGTAACAGTAATAAATCACAGCAATAGTACATTCATGTAGTTGTAAACAGCATGATAATATATTAAGTAATCCAAAGTATTCAGAATACGTTACTCTCATTGAGTAACGTAACGGAATACGTTACAGAATACATTTTGGGGCATGTATTCTGTATTCTGTAATGGAATACATTTTAAAAGTAACCTTCCCAACACTGTATGTATATATATATATATACATTCTGTTAGCTATTACTCATGCATATGTGTATTCATCTGCATGTGAGAAATGCACTTCTTAGGCTAAAAATGAGCATGTTCTAAAACATGAAGGTTGTTATACACAGTATATAGAGTATACAAAACATATCCATATGCATATAAAGTACCTGTGTAATATGTGTGTGTGTGTCTGTGTGTAGTTTGTAGTATGGCGGTCTCACCTCAAGTCTGAACCCAGTGTAGCCGCTGGGAGGGTTGGGCATTTATGAAGGAATTCTGTAATTTTCAAAACTGTGGTTTGAGTTTCACTCTTTTTAACAAGCTGGTTTGGGCACTGATAATGGAAAACGGCTGCAGAGAGAGAGAGCGAGAAGGAGAGCAAAGGAGCGGGAGAGAGAGGCTTTTCACTCACTTCCCATTTCTCAAAATATGCTTTTGCAGTTTTCTCTTTGGGGATCATTTTGGGCTATTTAGACAACAACCTTGAGACTGCAGAAGGAAAAGTTAGAGAAACAGATATAAGAGGGCATGTAAACCTATCAATCCCACTAAGCCCTCTGAACATGGTATCAGAGTCTTAACCCCAAAAGCACAACCAAGAAGAACCTAGCGTACAATCTAAAAACATCTTTAATCATTTACAAGAAGGTGTTTAACCAGGACAAACCCCTTAAAACAAGGTTTAAACATAAATTTATTTTCCATAAAAAAGAAAAATAACAAGAACAGCTTCCTAGCCATCTCCCAGATGTGGCCTTTGAATTGTATCTTAACTCACACTGGTAACAACTAGTATAACGAAATCAATGATTTGTTACATTGTAGCCAGAGCAAATGCAAAATTTACTCAATTCTGAATCCTGACTGTGTGAAAGCCACGCATAATAAATAGCCCTATTGCTCAGTCTTTACTTAATAATGGCATTAAAACATGAACAGTTGCTGAAAATTAGCATTTAAAGTCAAATATATTCCCATCAGCCACACATTAGAACCACCGATGGGTAAAGCGAGTAATATTGATTAGCTTGTTACACTGGCAACTGTCAAGGGGTGCGATGTATTAGGCAGTAAGTGAAGATTCAGTTCTTGAAGTTGTTGCTTTTGGAAGCAGGAGAAATGGATTTAAGTGACTCTGACAAGCAGAAATTCTGATGGCTATAGATGACCATCTCCCTAACAGCAGGTTTTTGGGGTGTTCTTCATCTGGTTGTTAGCAGAAAGTTATCCCAGGAAGGAAAAACAGTGAACTGGAGTTAATGTTGCATTTGGGAAGTGATTATATCAGAAATGCTGGTTATCAGCATGTCAAAGACACACATTGCATTGTTATAGCTAAACATAGAGCTGCATAATTCCACCATAATGCCTCAAGATGACTAAAACCACCTACAAGGGCAGCAATGGCCCAGTAAAGGTCCAGATCTCAGCCTAAAACGCTGTGTGCGTAACCGAATCAACTGAAGTTTTAAAGAAGAGAGGAACAAAAGTCCTCAATAATAATATGAGAGATGGATAAAGTCATACAGAAAATTATTACTTCACGTTATCACTGCCTGCGGTGATTATACAAGCTACTGAATCATGGGCAAGTCCTGTCCTGCGTCACATTACATTGCCATTACAATACATTGGAGGCACACAGGGTCACTCTAAACTGTTACCACCAATCCTGCAGAAGAAGTGGTAATTGTCCCAAAATAGAGATGATCCTTTAAGCAGTATTTTCTCTCCTCTTCTTTTTTTTCTTTATAGAGAAAACCTTGAACAGTTTACTCTGTCGATAAATTAAATCTTAAATAACCTGCTTGATGAGACAAATACCACGTTGATAATCCAGCTACTCAAAACCCCACTGCTGCCATCGTGCTGTATTGGAAATGTCAGTGCACAAGAAATAAAAATGGCTTGTATGAAGTTACAAATAGTAGAAGAAATGCTTGTTTCACAAAAAGAACAGTATACATGGAAACAAAAGCTGTTTTTCCAAGCACAGCTACTGTTTCAACATCTGGATGCCAGCTAGCGCTTACATTGCCGCACACTCACTCTACACACACTGGTCCAAGCGGCCAAAGGGGCCTGTTAATCTACCAAGAGATATTTAACCCCCCCAGACGGGGAGAATATAAAGAGTGTAATGTAATGGATCCAGCTGTAAAAGCACACAATGATACAGAAGAAAATACACCAGAACTTTGCATAACTCATCGTGACTGTAATGTGACCTGAGAGTGGACAGTTTCAGGGTCAGGGCTGGCCACAGCGACAGCATCAGACATAGACTGTAAAGGAGTGTATGGAATTTCTTAATGAAAATGATCTATTGAGCGGTGCTTGCTGCCCACAATGAAATTGAATGATTTGTTTTGTTTCATGTGTTTAAATTTGGTGATTTTTCATTCGTATAGATTCAAATCAAGCAGCTCTTTTATAATGCTTTCACAATAACCCAACATGTACTGTTTTTATGTATGACCGAAGGATGGCTGGACACGTGAAGCCCAAGGAGGAACCTTCAGGAAATTTAATTTTCAGTTAATTCAACCTGCAAAAACTGTGGGAGAAAACCAAAGCAGAAAACTCACACGGTCACAGGCAGATCATGCAAACTCCACGGGCCAGACCCAGGAAGGAAACGACGGAGCCAATCACCCACTTTCATGGCTTTGTAAAATAGTTTGAACTGTATAAATTTCAAAATATTTTTCAATTCTCAAAACCCCCATTTAGCATAAGAAAAAGAAGCCAGAGCTGTCAGAAATGGTTTCTGTTGAGCATTTAGCCTTTAACCTGGCTTTGCTGTATTTATGATCAGCGTGCTGGTGGCCAACTACAACATGTAGAGAATGAGGAAAGGCTCTGACTGCATATACAGTGCAATATTTTACATGCCAGCTGTGCCTGTGTGGGCCACTAGCACAGCCACAGCTAGTAGCATTTAGCACTTTTAGTGCTGCTGTAAATAGTCTGCGTGTGCGTGTGGTGCTGGTGGCTTTCTGACGTGTTGTTTGCAGCTTTTTTCTCTACCTTCCATTAACTATTACGTTTTCATAGGAGCTGTATTATTAAGTCCATTTCTCACCTCCTCACACTCTGAGGTAATGCAAAGAAGGCTTTTACAAGCACTTAACACTGATGTTTCACTATTGCTGTAGTCATGAGCTCATGTTCTTAGCCCCCCCTCCCCCCAGCTTTCACACTTAGTCCATATATATCTCACTTTGTCTCACTCCCTCTGCCCTCTTAAAGACGTTGAACTTTGTTACCACCTTGGGGTGTATAGTTTACAACCATCGCATGCTCTGATTTGTAAATGTCTTGATATTTTGTTATTTAGTGTCAGAAATATTTTCAGGTGCTTTTAAGGCGACACTGGAACAATTTAATATGTGCTGGTCGCAACCTGGCTGAAAAGAATGTGATAAAACCAGGGTGGCTAGACACAGTAGGATGCTGTTAACTTGTTTGCTTAAAAGAAGTAAATAAACCAAAGACTAGTACGAAATGCAGCAAAAACCCTACGTCTGCATCCTAAATTAGGTCAACTACACCCACTAATTATCCAAAAAGAGGCTCGACACAGGCCATAAGAAAAACAAGGTCAGCCCTGTTGCTGTCACAGTGCTTAATTAGCATGCATATTTATGCTAAAAATTACTGGGGATATTTCAGTTTCTGCAATTTGTTTTTTTCTTACACCATCTGCTTTTCTTGCTTTTTTCCCCTTTTTTCACTTTTCTGCTCTTAGTTGCTTTGCCACTGCCACGTTTGGCTATGCAAATAAAAAAAATGCAAATGTAATATCCTTTTAAAAATATCCATGTATAAAAAAAGAAAGAAAGGAAATGTTAATAATCTTCTCACAACATAATTTTAACATTTTAAATTCCCAACTCTTCCTTTTCTACTAGTTTTATTAATTTTAGACTTAAGTAACATTGTTGATAAGTTGAAACCCACTATCTTCAACACTGATATCATTCTTCTCAGACTCTTTGGACCTTTGAGTTTAACCTTTATAAGAACATTTTTAGGGATAAGTCCTGTTCTGGGATATTTTAATCTCTAATTTACATTTTTGGCTAAATTTCTGGGGAAAATTGTCTTCCAAAAGTTTGAAAGGCAATGATAAGATTTTTGAATCTGGGCTTGTTTCTAATGATCTCTTATACTTTGCCAGTGCTGGTTACTCTACCTTGCTTCCATTATATGATCTTATTGCTCCATTTGACACAGTGAATCATGAAATACTGATTTCCCAACTTCAGCGATTTATTGGTTTCCCTGTAGCCCTGCAGTGTATCACACTGGTCTATTTTTGGGCCCTATTCTGTTTTCAGCTACTCATTAGATCGATATTTCAAAAGCATAACAGTGTCTGCTGATCATATGCATCTTCATCTAGCTCTAAAACCAGATATTGACACCTCAGTAAATTCCTTTTAATGTTGTTCAACTGAAATTAAAACTTGGCTTTTGCAGAATTTCTACACAATGGGAATAAAACTGAAATCCTGTTTTTTGAAACCTCTTATTGTCAGGCCACTCAATATTACTTTGTTTCTTAGGTAGAAGTTTTGATTCCATTTTGAAGTTAGATTTGCACCTTGAGTCCATTGTCAGAGCTAGCTCCGTAGCCCTAAGTACCCTTCAATCACTTTTATGCCCCTTCTCAAACGCTTAGGTTGGGGTTAGCTGCCCAGCAGCTGTTAATAGTTCCAGGTACCAGAACGGATTCTCCAGCCAATCAGCCGTTTGCAGTCCCAGCACTAAAACTCTTGAACAGCCTCCCCCTCAAGATTAGGTTGTCTGCTTCACTAACAGTCTTCAAATCTCAACCTTTACCTTTTCTCTGGCACAGAGATCTGGTACAAGATGGCGCCGAGTATGGCAGCCTCGTCGTGAGCTCCCCCGAGCAACAGCTGGTTTAGGCACCAGCGCCTCTTCTTTCTCAGGAGACTGAAAAGATTTGGCCCCCGCATCCTCAGGACCTTCTATCGCTGTGCCATTGAGAGCATCCTCACTGGATGGATCACCACCTGGTACGGCAACAGCACCGCTTTCAACCGCAAAGCTCTCCAGAGAGTAGTGCGGTGCTCTGAACGGATAATTGGAGGTGAGCTTCCCTCCCTCCAGGACATCTACAGGAAGCGGTGCCTGAGGAAAGTGGGGAGGATCATCAAGGACGCCAGTCACCCCAGCCAGAAACTGTTCAGACTGCTTCCATCAGGAAGGAGGTTCTGCAGCATCCGGTCCTGAACCAGCAGACTGAGAGAAGCTTTTTCCATCAGACTGCTGAACACTTCATAGACACCTCAGCTTCACTACTGGAACTTCAACATTATGCACTCCACACTGTATATAAATGCCACTTGTTTTGCACAATATCCAAATACCAACCTCTGTATATTTTATATATTTATTTTATTTTTACTCTATTTAATTTGTAAAATATGTATACACACACATACACACACACACGTAGAAAAACATATTTAGTATACACATTCAGTAATATGCATACACTCTTATATTGTACATATATTTATTCATATAATTCTCAGATTTAGCCATTCTTATATTTTGCTTGTTCTTATGTTATTGTACTTTGCAAACCTCTGTTGCCTGTGAAGCTCGCACACAAGAATTTCACTCGCATGTACCCGTGTACCTGCACATGTGATGTGACAATAAAAGTGATTCGATTTCTCTTCATTCTTTTCACTTGACTTTTAAATAACTTTTCAGCTGTCGTTCTGCAAACACCATGGGTTGATCTCTTTAATTATTTATAATGATGTATTTAGTTATGTTCACTTACTGTCTTGTAATTTCACTTTGTGAATTGTTTGTTTGATTGTTGTGCAGCACTTTGATCAATATCTGTTGGACTTAGATGTGCTTTATGAATAAATATGACTTCACCCCAAAACAAAACAGCAAAAAAAGAAGAAGAAGAAGAACATGGTGAAAGTAAAACAGGAAAAACAGGGGCACTCAGGTAAAACGATATTTTACGTTTTCATCAGGCAAAAAACAAAACAAACAAACAAACAAACAAAAACAGATCGATGTGGAGTACCTCTAAGTAAATACAAGATATTCTTGTACGATAAATATCTGGAGAACCAACAAACTCATGAACACAGGACTTTTACCAAGCATGTTTGGGGTCATGTTAGCATTATTATTTTCCTTCTTGTCATTTTTGCTTTCCAGTGATATTTAGTTGTCTTTATGCTACAAAACTACTTGGTTAATTTTAGGAAAAGATTTGGGTTTGGATACTTTGATCACACATTAGTGTTATGGAACGGCTGTGTGCAGACAGGAATAGGACCCAAGGTGCAGACACTCGGAGGCAAAACTTGAACTCAAATATAACATAACTGGAAATATCAAAATAAACTTACACCAGAAGACTGACAGAACACACAGCTAGATAAACAGTAGATCACGACACGGACACAGAGAAACACAGGGCTTAAATACACAGAGGGAGCAATCAGGGAATGGGTAACAGGAGGGAAACACAGCTGAGGCAAATCAGGCCTAACGAGACAAGTGGAAGCGAAACCAGATACATTAACATCAGACAAGGACCTTCAAAATAAAACAGGAAACATGACACAGACTGAACTAAAGACACAGACTAACACGCGCGCACTGCAACAGAGGGAACAGAGACGTGGGACCAGGGCAGACAAACACTGACTGGACACGGGGATATAGCAACTAAGGATTACACAGAGACAAACCATAAGACATAACTCTAAGAAACCAAAGAATAGAAAAGATAAATAATACAATAAACTCAAAACCCTGGGTCAACGACCCAGGCATCCTAACAATTAGAATCTTCTTAATCAGTGGTCCCCAACCCCCGGGCCTCGGACCGGTACCGGTCCGTGAGTCGTTTGGTACCGGGCCGCGAGAGTTGAGGCTCAGGTGTGAAATGTATAGTTTTCAGGGTTTTTATCGGTTTTCAGCGTTATTTTGTTATCGTTTTTATCGTTAACTCGGTTTTCCTGGGTCTTTTCACGTGTGTTATGAATAAATCTTCTTTTTTTCGGTACCGGTACTAGTTTTATTTTGTTGTATTTATCCGCGAGACATTAAAGGCCGGTCCATGAAAATATTGTCGGGCATAAACCGGTCCGTAGCGCAAAAAAGGTTGGAGACCGCTGCTGTAGTCAATGCAATACAAAGGCTTATGCATTGAAGACTCTGTGAAGGCAACGCCAATGTTGAATGGTGGAGCGACATATGCTGCCATCCTGGCAACATGATTTTCAGGGAAAGTCTTGGTTATTTCGGCGAGACCGTGCCGTATCTGCACATAGCATAACATCAATGGCTTCATAATAAAACAGGCTGAGCGGTGAACTGACCAGACTGCAGTCCAGACCTGTCAGCAGTTAAATGACTCTCACTCAGGAAGGGTTTTGTCCAAAAGTGAGAAGCCTACTTTAGTTTCACAAGGTGACAGAGTGGAGTTAGAAGTAAAGCTCATCAAATTAATACTTACTTGGTTATCACTTAAATAAACATGTCTTTTCTTTCTGTTTGGATTTGTTTTGTACTCGTCAGTTTGAGCGTCACACTTTGAAGATCAGCGATCCAGCACTCATCTTTTCTTGGGTCTTTTCACGTGTGTTATGAATAAATCTCCTTTTTTTTGGTACCAGTACTAGTTTTATTTTGTTGTATTTATCCGCGACACCTTAAAGGCCGGTCCGTGAAAATATTGTCGGGCATAAACCGGTCCATGGCACAAAAAAGGTTGGAGACCGCTGCTCTTAATTATTTGGCTATTTGGATCGTAAGTTAGGGAGCATAGTAATGACACTCATTTCCTTAAACAACAGCATAAAAAAATAATTTTTGTCTCTTTTCCAGACGAAGACAAAAGTCACACACCCTCGATGGGACCGGGAGTTACCTTGTGTTTGTCCACCTGTAAATCAGAGTTAAAGTTAAAGTTAAAGTTATCAGTCGGGCTTAACAGGCTGTATTTATTGGCTGTCAGTGTTTCTACAGGACCACAGGAATCCCACCAAATTACTGCATGTATGACTTACTGCCTAATACTCTCTGCACTTGCACACTTGAGAGTTCACACATGAAAGTATATAAATGTAGGTGAAGTCACACGCATGAACCCACGCAGAGAGACATTAATTTTTATACTGTTTACCATTCCTGCAAAGACTTAATCAGTAGATTTACAGGCTCCCTCGGCCTGTATGTATTTCAGCATTCTCCTTTTATATTAGATTCAGGTTTCTGTTATAGGTTACGCTGTTTTTATAGGCCAATTTAAAACTAGTGAGGTGCCCCCTGTTACTGCTTCAGCAAGTCCAGCCTGGTACAGCTTGTTTATATTAAAACGTTTTTCTTTCACTCCTAATAACAGAAAACTGCACAACTAAGACCTGCTGCTGCTGTTTCACTATCAGTGTGTAGAAGCAGTACAACATTTACTCTAATAGCAGTCAACACTATGATTTCATGGTGAAAAATTCAGCTTTTCCCAGGTTTTCCGTACACACGTGTGTCCCGGCACTAAAGGTTTCCCATTATGTCAGGTGCTCTTTGTACAGAACAGAATTTCTTTTATGCTGTCGGAAATGTGACAACATGAATCCGTTTTGAATTAAGTCTGTTGTGTAACGAAAGGTTACAACATAAAAATGACCTTATTGCATTTCATTGCTTTATTAAAAAGCGTGACCCTGCGGCCTGATGTGTTGGCTACGTCCTCACTTTCTCACCCTCATGAAAAGATTTTTTATGAAGCGCAACATCTTGCTTCCTTCCTTCAGTTTATTAAAAAACCTTCTTTCATCAACTGCGAGGCTGTTTTGTAAGAACTCACACCTTAAAATGATGAAATGTGTATGACATAATAAAATGTACAAATCTAAGCAGGATGGAAATTACGTTCTCCCTGCTTTTGCAGAACAAATAATAATAATAATACGTTTAACTATTATTGCTTAAGATAAGAAAACACAGCCTAATAATATCCTATCCCTGTTGGTAATATTCCTGGTTTGGATAGAAGCTTGGGAATATTGCTAAAAAGCCATTTTTGCTATAAACTCAATGCTTCCTACTCTGTTCAGCGCTTGAGGATTTGATGTCCTTGTGAAGTGAGGTAAAACATAAAGCCGTTTTAAAGCTTGTTGTGGAAGAACTGGTTTCTGTTAAGACCTGACCTCAAACGATTCATTTCAATTTTGATGAATTGGAAAGCCAACTAGGAGCCGGGTCTTATTGCCCAGCATCAGTGCCCGACCTCACTGATGTTTTTGGACCCATATGAGGGAAAATTCCAGCAGCCAGGTTCCTAAATTTTGTGGAAAGCCTTCCTGGAAGAATGAATGGGGTACCTTATATTTATACCCGTGGTTTTGGAATGGTATCTTCAAAAGTTTCAGATGTAATCTTCAGGTGTCTACACACTATTGGCCATGTAGCGTATGTGTACACTATATGGTGAAACATGCTGAAACTGATTTTACTTCCTAGTTTTGGATTTATTTACCTGATACCTATTTTATGAAAGCGTCCTTTGTTAAATAAATCTGAAAAAAGGCATGAATGACATGATGCTTCACAGCCTTCCCATCTTTTTTCACCTCTAATCCTCATCTTTGCACAATCGTGTACAAAAACAAACACACCCAAAGCTCCTGCATCTCACTGAAACACACTGTTAGAAAACACCCAGACCCAGCTCTGTGGTTAGATGAACATCTCTTCTCTGATATGATCCCTATTTTCTCAGAGATCAGCTTCCTTAACGCCACACCTCTTACAATGGAGCTCCTGTCTGAGGCACCACAGGTCATCACTACTGTGATAGTTCCCAAGCAACAACAATGAAAACATCCCCTTTCTCTGATGGTAAAGGTGTAGTGAACCCAGCGAATGACACGATAGCATCTGCATAAACACAAACATGCATTGTAGTGCCCTAAAGATAAGAAAGAAAGGTTAGACCACCAGCTACTAGTGTTGAACTTTTGTAGCAGAGAAAAAACTTTGCATGGCCGTTTTGGCACATTAGGAAAGAGATGGATAATCACAAAATATTTAGAACAGAATTATTACTGAATGTTTTGTTTCCTCTTTTCTTTAGCAACGGCCATAGTACAAAAGAAATGCACCAGCAAATATTTGATTCTGATAAAAAAATAAAAAAAGGCAAATTGTGGTTCAGGCTTAAGGTACAAGCCTGCACCAAAATAAAAGTAGTTGTAGTACTGTTTGTTTCCAAGTCTCCGAGTCTCTCCTGGAGAGATGGACCACCAGAAGATATTCCCTCAGTTGTAGTTTTGATGATGGTGATGGCCTGTTCTTTCCAAAACACTCCAAAATGTACACACGACCCTGCATATGATTCATGTCCTTTTTAAATTTAGGGAAATAAAGAGTGGAGATACTCTAAAATAGCGTATTGTTGGGCAGCTGTTGATGATAATTCATTGTTACTGGGTTTTTAAAAGTCGAGCAGCCTCTCGGGCAACACACGTGCTCTGATAACCCAAACAGATGACAGACTGATGAAGATAAAGAAGCTTGCACAGTTACTGATAACATATACACGAAAGCTCAGAAGGATCCTGAAAAATCTCAGTGTGTTTGTTGTGTTTCCATAGCAACTGCTTGTTTTAACCATGAATGAACGCAGCGGCTGAATATTATTAGGTTGGCGCTACATGTGCTAATATCTTGTATTGTCATTCTGTTTTAACATTTTACTATGTGTCTTTTCCTGATTTATTCAAATTAAAAGTTTAATACTTCCTGAAACAGAGCAGTGTGTTCACAAGCACCAGATATGGAAGCAAATGCAGCTTCATCCAGTTAACTTAGAAACACCTCTCCTCAATCTTCCATTATCTTAGTTCAAAACTAAATGATAATGCAAGTCTTCTTGATGTTAGATGTCTCAGCCTTATCCTGTTTAGTGTTGAAACATCAAAGTCCTGAATATAACATAACAAAAATAAAACCTTAAATTAATACCACAAAATGGTTTTTATTACTTATGAAGCTTTTCAACCTTTTCTCTTTTGTCAAGTATAAACTTCCACAGTAAACAGTGTCCCTTTTCTCACGAGAATGCAGGATGTAACACATATAGTGGGAGAACATGAATGAACCTGCGTCTGTGCTGTAGGTACAACCAAGTGCCCACTAGACAGTTGAGCCAACAGCTTTGAGCAACCCACACTTTGGCATGGCCATTATTGAAGTTTTATCGACCTCCCACTGTGAAAGACTCAAGACATTCCTATACGCTGTAAATGTTCTCACTCTTGATTATTGTAACTGCCTTTCGACATACCTGAATTGTCAGAGCAAATTATTACTCTGGCTTATGGTGGAAATTGCATTTGGTGTTCTGACAAAGCAATGACTACTGGGTGGTTGGCCTTAGAAAGAAATCATTTGACACCACCAAAAAAATCTAAAGCATAACTCTTACTTTTGACTTCACAGTTGGTAAGTAATATGTAGGGGTTGGCAAAAGTTGGCTGTTATTTTGCAGCTCCAGACCTGCATGCTTTGAGAGATCTGTGACAAATGGTCATGTCAACAAAAGCCATATCCCTGCAGAGTTAATCAGACATTCAGAAAAACACTGATTTTCTAATATTCAGGGTTTTGGTTGGATGTACTGAAAGATACTACAAGCCAGAAACGTAGAGTGAATATACAATGTCTGGTTAAACAAAATCATGCTTTCTGCCTTTTAAGTCTCCTTCTTTCCGTGGCTGGGTTTCCACATGTTTCTCTTTGAATATGTGAGGAATCTTGCAGCAACTATTTAAAAACAAATTTTTTAAAGCTATAAAATATCATTTAAGCTGTTTTTTTTTTTAAATTTTATTCAGTCCTCATTTAACTTTATTAATGTTAAGTTTAAGGCCACTCTGTTAGGTTGTTGTGAGATGGTTGTTGGTTCCAGATGGGTTTGTCTTTGTATCCGGTCGTTAAGTCTGACGTCACTAGCCGTGTCTGGGCCTAAACTCTGCTGCAGGTCCATATAGCAAACAATCACTATGGCATTACTGAGAGTTGAAAAACTGTCTAAAGTCTTTCATCTTTAATAAAATGATCAGCGTTCTGCTCTACCAGGTGTAACAATTGAGTTTAACATCCAGGCATCCATGCAAACGGAATTTATGACATTTAACGGAGTTAGAAGTTAGCGGGAAGTTAGCTTGCTAGCTTCTATCTAAATACAACATAGCATGTCGTGACTGCGGGGTTTTGGAAACAAATTAAAATGTACAGCTCTGTTATCACTTCCAACATAAATGAAGACAGAAAACTAAACAGCAGTGACGTTTGTAGGGTTACTGAAGTTTGGCTAGCTGGTATATAACGATGTGCTACGTGACCGCTAGCGACACAGCTATGTTAGCATAATATAAACAAGCTAACTTTTTTTCCACTCGATAAAAGTTAACGTGAGTGTTCTCGGTGGTCAGGAACAAATGTAATCGCATGGCAGGATGCTGTAAATGCACCAAACTTCAGCCAGGAGAACAACTGAGATAATCCATCCACAATATGAGGTTAGTCATTCATATACTGCTGCATGGGCTGGGCTGTAGTTACATCCTAAGGTTTTTAAAAACTGAGCTTAAATAAATGATTAGCGGTAATAAAAGCCGAGGGAGGTCAACAGTGATCACTGACTGTTTTAGGAGCTTTTTGAGATTAAATAGAAGAAAATACAAAACATTAAACATGTTAACAACACAAAAGCCATATTAAATGCAGACTACTTTAGGCCCGGAAGTAGGATTCGTCACGTCATCACTTAACAACCGGATTTCAGGAACTGCTGATCTACTGGGATTTTTCCCACACAACCATCGCTAGAGTTGACAAAGAATAGGTCAAAAAAAGTGAAAACATCTAGATAGCGGTAGTTCTCTGGGAAAATAAAATGCCTTGTTGATGCCAGAGATCCACAAGGGTTTCAAGCTAATACGAAGGCAACAGTAACTTATATAATCACTCATAACAATCAAGGTATGCAGAAGACCATTGCTTGAAGCAGACAGGCTTCGCCGGCAGATTACCATACCAGGTGCCACTACTGCCAGGAACAGGAAACTGGTGACATTTGATTCAGGTATGTTTAGAATCTGGAATGCACAACATGAAATCATGGACTCATTCTGGCTTTGGCTGGTGGTGCATAATAATGTGAGGATATTTGGCCCACTTTTAGCATTGTTTGACCACAGTGTATTCATCCTATGATGTCCATGTCACAAAGCTCAAATTATATCAAAGTAGTTTATTTAAAATGACACTGAGTTCACTGTACTAGTAGCTGCCAAATCTGCAGAAAGACAGTTCTGAATGCAAAAAGGGTTCAACCTGGCAAGGTGTGCCTAATGAATTGGTGGGTGACAACACCAATTTATGCCTATTGCTTCACCAGTTTATGTTTCATGACTTCACTGATTGCCATTCTTTTTTCTAACATCTCCTCACTCCTTTCATCATTCCTCTTTTTTCTCCTTTTCCTTCCTCCACATGAGTTCAAACAATTTCTTCAGCTTCCCACTTTTCCTGATTTTCCCCTTACCTTGTTGCACTCTTACTGTTATGGTTCTCTCATTCCTACTCATTCAGACTATTGTAATGTATTTTATTCCTGACATTACATCATGTTCTTTGGTTTTCTCATGTGTAATACCTCACGCAGTTACGCTGCTGCTTTGATCACGGTGTTTTTTAATAAATGCATCTATTCTCTTACACTAACCTTTTTTCTCCTCCTGCTTCATTAGACTTTGGAATAACTATTGTTGTGGCAGTGCTGGCGGTTGTGCAATTAAACTTGTGTATTTTAATGGCCAAATGCTTCATGAACCATTTGTTTATATTACCTCAACTCTCACAAAGCATGAATTTTGGCATGCAAAACTTCCCTAACTAATTAGACCAAATGTTACCCTCGGCAATCCATTTTGGATTAGCAGGGCCTCCAAGGAAAAGCTATGACATACTGCATTCTTGGATTTATGTTATAGATGTTGTTCTAATTGGACTAAATCTGGTTTTAAAAAATCTTTTAAAGTGTATCCACCCTGCCGCTGGAACTCTGAATGCTTACATATGAAGGTAATCTGTTGTTTTTTCTTTGATGGTGACAATCAGTGGAAAGCAACGCGACCGGGGAGAAAGAGTGAGAGGGGGAAAGAGAGGGAGGGAAAATGATGACAAAGAACTGCTCAAAAGGGTTTAAGAGCAGAGCGAAATAATATAAAACAGAAGAAATAAACTGATGAAGTGGATTTCAAAAGAATGTTTTTATGTTCTGAACAGGTTCGTCAGCTTTTGAAATTGGCTCTGGATTGATTTTTATGCTTTGTATTCTCTTTATTTCTGTTTTGTGCTGCACACAGAAATAATTTTGCACTCCAGCAGAAATATCTGTGCAGAGTGGCTGATAGAACAAGAGAGGGGGGGAAAAAAGGGTGGAATTTGAGCTCATGTGTTACTATAATCTACATCTCCAATTAGGTAAATATATCTGTACCGAGTCTTAGTCTTTCTTTGATGCCAGTAATCTGTGACACCTGACAAAAAACATAAAGAGAAAAGTAATTGGAACAGGAAAACAGGCAAGAAAAATGTAACACGAGCCGATGATTATATGTGCAATCTGAATATGCAGCATATGGCGCACAAGCAGGTCTCCTTCTTTATGCACCAGCAGCTGCTCATACATTTAATCATTTAATGTTCCTCCTGTTTCATCTTAAATTATGCACATTTTTTTTGTGCATTTACATGCATGCTTTGCGCCCGCAAACACACACAGGCAAACAAATGAATTATACTCAATTTTCTTTCCATTAATGAAGCGTATACATATGGACTGTGTTTTCCTCTCTTGGTAAGATTTGTTGCTGATGAGCCACTAAAAGCAAACACATCTCACAGCGTCATCTCCTGCCTCGTTCTTTTGGGCATGCCAACAATAACCAGGATTGCATTTTAGCTAACATCATGTAAATAATAAACTGACCACGCTCTCTGTGAACCCACATGACCTGGAGAAAGGCATGGTTTCCACTTTATCTGATCTTAGTGGCCAACGTGCCTTCTACATCTTCATTTCTCTGTTTTTCTGTGAATAAGTCTTCGTGGGATTATTACCATCTTTCATGTTCCCTCTTTTTTGGGCTGGAACTTTTCTATCCCCTAAAAAAAATACTGCAGCATTGTAGTATGTTGAATGAGTCTTCAGTAAGTGTTTGGTTTTTATATTTTCAATATAAACTTGTGATTTTTTAAGATTTTAGATTTGGATATTCCTGACTTGCAACTATCAGACATGTAATTTACAAACCCCCCAGATCATTTAATTATACAAATGGATTAAAATGACTAATATGGCCATGAGGATCAGAGATGGCAGGGGGAAGTTGGCTTGTAAGCCTCTAGGTGTTGAAGAACCCTCCGAGGGAATTTCAGTGAGGCCTTGTTCTTGTATTGAGAAAAAGAGAATGAAAACCAGAGTTTGGGGTGAGGGTTGTGACAACTGAGACAAATGGGACAGAAAAGGATTAGACAAGCCTATACAACTGTTTAAACAGGAAATCTAATTAGGGTGAGATGTGGTCTTGTTCCTGAATCTAAGTTAATCTAAGTTATAACTTCATAAAATGAAAGCTGAACCTCTGTTGTATTTTTTTTATAATTCATAATCATAATCAGCTGATGCTAAAGTGGTCTATAAATGAAATTTTTTGCACGGACACAAGGAAAAGAAGACAGAGACATCTATCTGATGCTGCCAACATGACATTGATTCTTTGCAAACATCTGCAAAGACAGCACGCTAACACAAAGTTAGCAAAGGAGAAACCTGAATGATATTAAAGCCCTGACCAAGCTGCAAGAGCCTTCAACGGGTAACAAATCAGTGATGAACAGTCAGGGTTTTAATCCCTGCAGCTTCTATTTGTACCTGTGCAGGAGAATCACTGTGCAGATCAACGGACAGCTCTTTTTGGGATCGTTTTCAGGTTTGCAGCTCATGTGTTTATGGAAAAATGATTAAAAGAAAGATCCAGTGTGTCACAGTTTACATTATTTTTGAGTTATCTTCTCCAGGGAGTTTTTTTTTAAAGAAATAAAAGGTATTTCTTCTTTGATTATTATTTTAATGTACTGAGTAAGTCAGATTGCCAACATAGATAATCTATATCTTGTTTCTTCCTTTCTTTCTAAAGGGACATGTGGCACAAGAGAAGATTGGTATTTTCTGTGTGGCCCCTGTTAGCATCAGATCCAAAACCTACCACAAACAAATCCGGTAATTATAATGTGATAAGAGATGTTACGGGAACATGTTCTCCACTACCGGCTCCTAATGGGCAGCTGCAACTTCTACAAACATGTTGGTTGTTGTATCAAGAATATGATAAGTTCTTTGGTGTACCAGATATTTTCCGAGATACTGGTGTAAACTTACCTCTCTAATATATGTGAGTCATGTTGTAAAACTGGCGATTGGGTGGTCAGGAATCTCCCTGTAGGAAATATCAGATATTTGATAAATGTGGCAGAAATCCGAGTTCATATCTGGTTATTTCCTCTCGTCATTGCTTTCTTTAAATTAAAGTACATCATTAAATTATCTCTTTCAGTATGTTTTCCTCTATGCCTTTCTTTTCTTTCAATATTAATTTTCCTGGCTGTACGTGGCCCTCAGAGATATTATTTCTAACGAGTGAGCTTCACAGTTTTTGCTGTTTGTTGGCTTCCTCCGTTCTGTTTATCACTGCCAATCAGATTGTAGGCTGTGGAGTGAAGTACCAGCTTTAATGATTCCAGTAATGCTTTGCACAGTTTCTTGTGAAATGTAGTGAGAAGTCTCATTTTCTTGGATACACAAACGCTTAAATATAATGTCTAATGCCCATGAGAGGAACTGGAAGAACATTTCCTGCTGATTAAATCACTTTCTGACATAATCAGTAGCAGAACTCAAAACAATACACCCTGGGCAATTTAGTCCTTTGCATTTTGTTGTATAAACTATTCACTGCATCTATTCACTTGCTTTGAATGTTATCAATCAGTGTGATGTAGCATAACTTAAGCAGCAAGGAAGGTGATAAATAAATAGCATTAGCAGACAATTGAAGTTCTTTTAAGCATATTTTATTGCTGGCATCTCCATTTTACCATAAAACAATCAATCAGGCATGCAAAAATCCCACTGGCTTTATACAAGACTTTGCCCACACCTGACCTCGTTAGTCCCTACCATTGAAACAAATAGGTCAAACCAAATAATACAATTCTAAACAAAGAACAGGAATAAAGTCATGCATGAAACTGACAAACTCATTTACTCAACTAAATGGTTTGTAAAGTAAAACACTGCATACAATATAACTCAAAAGGCTACTTTAAAGAAAACAAACAATACTATACAAAATGAAAAACCCTCCATTTGGTTACACCCAGTGATGCACTCATTGACCCAATATAAACAGGAAGTAGTGGGCGGCCCTTCCCATACACCTGTCTCACATATAGGACCTGAATACACAACATGGACACCATGTTAAGTATAACCAAAGCAACATAATTTACCAGACATTTGCCTGTAAACAGAAGAAAATTCAGATGATCTGATGGTTAGTAGTGTTTGCTTTAAAACACATGCATGGATGTAAAGGATGTAACTACTGCTACCACAAACAAAACCCGGGATGGTGTGTGTTAAGAGAAGTTACACCAGCAATGTCTAAATTAAAGCATTATGGCTGACTGTAAAATAACAGAACACAAAATAACAATATATGCAAGTGACAAATGCAAATGAATTCTGTCCTAGCTACTTTGTCACAATCAGTTAAAGGACCACTAACCACAAGCTACACACACTAGTAGGCCACTGGGCATGTTATCCATGCTGATCATTGATAAACACATTGTAAACAAAGTTGCAGTTTTGACTGAAAATTGTAGTTTTAAAGTATAATTTTAGTATCTAAACCTAACCAAATAATGAAGGTTGATTGGGAGTACGGTCCTTATATCCTCTATAGTCCCCCACAACCATTATTTAATGAGATGATAACAATGGCGGTGGAGGACCCCTACTAGCTATTTCCATGGTAGTAATAACTACTCACAGTGACCACTTAATGGGCTGATTCCCTTTGGAGGAGGTGGTTCAAACCTAATCAAAGTATAGTTTTGAAGTATATAAGCTCTTTTTCAGTTCTCTCCAATGTGTTTGTTTTTAGAGGTATTTTTTTTAACACTTCATCAACAAATTTCATGTCGCTAACTCAGGATTTATGATTCCACAGGAAATTTACACCTCAGCCACATCATAACCGCAAAACCTCTCTGAAATCCTACACCGTAGCCTACGGCGCAACCTGTCATGCACGCCCCTTGAAATGTAACTACATGTATGGTCGATGCGGCCTGCAAGTATTGTGATTGGCCTGTTCAATAGCCTTGATTCTTCTTGAGCACTTTCAGCTGCTTTTATCGCGATCACATGTTGTTCCTCTTCCTCAGACGTCTAAATCATGCCTAAGCCCAAATAATCTAAAGCCCCTCTAAGTGACAGGTCTCACCGCTACATAAGCAAGTTTATTTTTTCGGATTTTTTAATTTCCAGGGCTGTACACTGTGATTTTTACTTGTTTTTGTAAGAAGCACTTCACAGAATATTCCTATTGCAGACCTGGAACGATTTTGCAACCCAGACATTTAAACTAAAATTTGAGCTAAACAACACAATTTCAGACAAAAACAGAAGCAGCTGCGTTAAAACAGGAAACGTAGCAGACAAGTGTGTCGGGGGAGAAACCTGTTTATTGTGTACTTCACACCAAAATGAATGTATTCAGGAATGAGTGTGTGCATGATGCATTAGTTGGTGGTGTGTGTGGGCTTTTCGTTTGACTTTTAGTGATTCAGCATTGATACAAAGCAGAAACATTGGCTTCCTATTAGAGATGGACCGATCCGATATTACGTATCGGTATCGGTCCGATACTGACCTAAACTACTGGATCGGATATCGGAGAGAAATAAAAAATGTAATCCGATCTATTAAATATCACAAAAGCACCTCACAAAACTTGCGACATGACGTAATTCAGCTCATAACTTTAGCACGTCGGGGCAGTATGCGTCATGTGATAGAGCGGCTGTGGCGTGCGAGGCCTGTCAGCATTCTGGTTGAGAATTTGCAGCTTCGCCACCAAACCGTCATTTCATCTCCGAGGAAGTTATCCCAGAGAAGTAAAGCAAGTGTGTAAGTTCATCTCTGAATGTTTGTAAAGCATAACAACCGATATATGAAGCGACTGCCTCTCTCTCTCTCTCTCTCCTGCTGCTACTTCAATCACGAAACTGATTAATGATCAGCTGATCAGCTTTTCTGTCGTGAGTCCGTCTCTCTTGTTTGTTTTTGGTCAACTTTGCGCCAGAAAGAGGAAACCAGCGGCTGAACAACAGCAGCACGTTTAAGCTTGATAGCTGTTGTTAGAATTTATTTAATATTACTTTCTACACCAGGATCCTTTTCTAGCTGACAGCTGGTAACTGTGCAGGGGCGGATCTAGCAAAGTTTAGCCAGGGGGGCCGATAGGGCATTAACTGGGAAAAGGGGGCACAAAAACATACTTTTCTTTCTTATTCTCATTTAAAATGTCTAGCTTTTAATAAATAATTATCTTTATCGTTGATTACGTCGATTAAGCATCACGAAGCGGAGGGTGGGGGGTGGTTCCCTTTTTTTTTTGTGGGAGTTTGCAACCCTATTAGTTAGGTTGCTTAAAGTAAGTAAAGTACTCTTTAAAATACCAGAATAGGGAGGATGGAGCAGGTTTAAGTTTATTAGATTGATCAGTATTGCTGAACTATGAAATAGTTTTTGTATACAGGTATAACAGAATAGCTTTAGTGGGTTTTTTTTAAAAAAAACTTGAGTATGAACTTATACAAAATGCAGCAAGATATTAAAAAACAGTTTTATTGATTAACAAACACACTATATCGGATTCATATCAGTATTGGCAGAAATCCAAATTTATGATATCGGTATCGGACATTGAAAAGTGGTATCGTGCCATCTCTACTTCCTATGTGGTCTATATCACTCAACACATGAAGAAATCGATTTGAACTTCACACAGACACTGAATCGTGTTATTTCTCTAGACTAAATATGTCTTTGCATCTGTGTTTTCACTCTTATTTGTATATATCATATGTGTGTGAATGTGTATGCCTGCATTGTGGAGGGTCTAAGCCTCATTTATGTTTGCATTTGAATGAAAACCTCCCCTCTAAACAATCAAAGAGACACGGTGTGTTGATAAAACGTTGAAATCAAGTCAAAATAATAGAGAAGGGAGAAAAAGCTTTTAAATAATTTCGACTATGACGGAGACATTAGTCATTCAGACATCAGTGCATATCTTACTTTGGGAGAGGAGGGCAAAGGAGCCATCGTTCTTAAAAACATTTCCCTATACAAATGTTATGACAGTCATGTCATTCTTCACATATTTCTAATACTGCAATAAGCCTTAAATATTCTGTCTTGACGAAGATAATCTGTTGGTTTAAGTTTTTGATTACGCGCTTACATTTACAACAGCTTTGACCTTTCTCGCTGCAGTGACTTCTGTATCTCGCCTGTTTACCTTTACTTTTCCAACGCTTCTCTGTTCTTCACCCTGCTCATCTCATTCCTCCTGTTTTTTACCTCTGCCTCCTCAGTAAATCACTCCCACATTTTGTTCATCCTTTAACTGTTTTTTAAATCATCTACATTTTTCTCTCAAGGATTCATTTCTTCAGCTGCCTTTTTGCTACATTCGCACTGAAATTTGTATCTGTTTTTTTTTTTCCCCAACCAATTTTTCCCATTAACATAAACGGAGTTGGCGCGACTAAAGACGGAAAATATTGGAGGAAAGACAAAGCAAAAAAAACAAAAACATTTAGAGACAAATGCTGAGATGAAATAGGAAGGAAGGACAGGATGAGCAGGAGAAATGAAGATGAATTTTAAAATAGAGAGACATAGAGACACACACAGAGAAATGAGGCTCGCTAGAGAAGACAGATGTGAAGATAATTTCTCCTGGGATAAAGGGAGACAATCTGTAATCAGAACTGTAGATATTTAGAAGAAGGTTGGAATTAAAGGTATTAAACAAATGTTATTGAGAAAGACAAGCACTTGAGTGGATGCAGAAAAAGATACACAAGTATAAAGACAAAAAGAAAAAGGGCAAAACCCACAAAGACAAAAGTAAAAAAACTAATTAATCAGAGAACAGAGAAACTTTTTTGATCCTTCTCAGGCTGCAGCAACTCTCCCAGTAATCTGAGGACTTGATGGAGAACACTTCATTTGATGGGTGTAATGCTAGCCTCTGTGACCTCCCAAAGCACTTAATGAGGAAATGACCGCCACACTCTGGGTAATTTGCGCCAATTAATTGCTATGGCAACCACTGATGTAAGGGTATCCGCTGTCCTTTAATCAGGCTGCGGGACTCATCTCAGGTAATGCTGAGAAACGTGAGAATTTATGTACACACACTGACTCATAAAACCACACACAGGCATACTTTCTGTTACAGTTGGCATCACTTAGCCTTTCTGCGGCAAAGCAGACCAATGAACATCGATTTCCTGTGGCCCAGGTCAAGTTTTCCAGTTGTCCTGGGTAACAATGAACCTCTTAAACAAAAATCTCGTTTTACGACAACCTGGGCCTTTCTTTTAGTTTTCAGCACCTCTTAATGGTTGCAATAACATCACTGTAACAAATGCACCAAATTTCAGTGGGGAGTTTTTTCAGGGATGATGCCTGATGTAGGCTTTTCCTGTAGGCGAGTAGCTCAAAGTATCGAAAAGTTCTTTAAATAATGAGTAAAAAGTTTGAATAGGTTGTAGCGTTACAGGGAAGCTGCTGCAATTTTCAGGTTAATTAAGATTCATCCTCTGCACCATGAACATTCATAAATAATTGAAGAGATGAAACAATCCCATCCGTAAAACCCACAGAGGCTTGAAACACCTCACACCAGCCTGATTATAGCTATATGATAGGTAATAAGACAGGCAAGAGCAAAAATGATTGGACAATAAGCGAACCATATGACCATAAAAATATTCCTATGCCCAGCTACAATGTGATGCTCAGTAAACAGCACGAGGGTTAGAGTTATTCCACATTTTATATCGGATGTTGGGAAGATTGCTTCTCTGCAACCAAACCCACCAGGGATGTCACGAATAAGTTCCTTACTCTACAATCTACTGTCTAAACCCAGATTTCATGAACCGCTCGGTCTCCTCATGCTGAAATGAAAAAGGGCTGCAAGCTGTAATATAAGAGCTGTTTTGCTGTGCAAATATTGCACCACTGCAATTATTCAAAATGACAGTTAAAACCTCTTGGAACAAGTTGCTGCTGTTATCAAGGGCTGTTACTGGCTCATTACCTCCTTTTTACTTTTCAAAACGCATTCACATGGCACAGGAAGTGTCGGGGTTTATAGGAAATGTGGTCTTAATTTTGAGAAACAAAAAAATGTTACAAGTAGCACCTTTAATAACCTTTATGAGCACCAATTTAACACCATTGTTCTTACACAGTAAAGCCTAGCCATGTGGTTTGTAGCTGGAAGGACACCAGCTTAAATTCACATATTCACTGGGGAAATCTGGCTCAGGAAATAATCAGAAATGCCCTCATTCTTTATAATATTAAGATGAGAAAGGCAGGTAAACTTTAGGAGTATGCAGGGAAGTTGAATACTTGCTGTAAGATGAGGACTGCGGTTGCGGGATCTGTCGTACGAGCTTGAAAAAGAGACTGCGTGTTCAGCAAGCTTTCCCTGAATAAATAAAGGTTAAAAACAAAGTCCACATCCCAGTGTTTCCACCCCTGACTCATCTCTGCTGGGGTTAGTTGTCCTTGTCAGGCTGCCTGGTGTCTGTTTGGTGGCGTGAAGGGAAAGCAGGCTGGCAATTCAGCAGTTTTGGCTGCTGCATCCCTCCTCTCTTCCTCCTCGTCTTCCACTCTTGAGCTTTCCACATGGTTTTCATTTTCTGTGCAAGCCACAAGGACAAAAATCAGTCCATCTATGGAAGTCCATGATTGCAACAAATATGTTTTTTCTTCTGTGTTTAGGCTGTTTTTTACTTTCTAATCCACTACTGACAGATATTTAACAGACAGAGAAAAGGAGACCCCTATGAGGTTGTTCCTGTCTGGGTTTATCTCCTCTGTGCTTCTGTCCATTGTAGCAGAGGGGAAGTGGTTTGTGCAGTGTGGGCCATGGTGGCTACAAACACCAGAGACAGACAGATAATTATACTGTCAGACTGGGGAAATCCTCCAATTGTGTAATGCCTGCGTGTATGCAGACACATTCTTTCTAATCTGTTAATTGTTTTTTAGTGATATCATTTATCTGTGTTTTACTTGATCAAAAACAACGTTTTCACACTCAAATCAAGTTTGGACAAACACGTTGAATCCTTGTAACCTGCTCTTGACTCTGGTCTTTGTAGCGCTTCAGACAGACATTGGCTGAGTCCCAAAAGGCTGCATTTCCTGGAGAGAACTCAGACGTTGAACCGCACTCATGCTAAACACTAGAAGGATGAGCGCTATGTCTCAGAAGAAATGTCCAAGACAAGCTCCCACGAGACTTTCTGGAGCTGTGCATAAATTATGTGGCTTTCAGCACATGACTGTCAGTGCTTGACCAGACTGGGTGGCACTGTGAGAATGACTACGAGGAACACTTCAGTGCCTTACTGCGACACTCTAGGGACAGTTTGCTTGCATTGAATCCAGGGGTTACACGTCCTCATTGGTATAAAAATTATGTTTATTATATTATATAATGTTTGTTATTGTTTATTATTATTATTATTATTATGACTGTGGGTGAGGAGACGTGGGAACAATCAATAATGCCCTAATATGCCTCAGGCACTTAATAGTGAACGAGAAGTTTTATTGTTTATTCTCTAACAAAAGACTGGCCACTTAACTTACATAAAATGTGTGCAGCTGCTTGGTCTAAATACAAATTGAGACACCCAGAAGCAAAATATTAACTCAGAACCAATCTCAGAGATTTTTTTCATATGTTTATGATTTTAAATTCAATTTAAACATATTACCCTCAGAAAACGAAAAATGATAAATCAGTTGGATGAGGGTAGCATTCTGTCTAGAAGCATTTTCTTCCATAAATAAAAATCAAACACTCAACAATTAAGAGTTGAGCAACAAAAAAAATCAACCTTTAAATAATTTAGAAGTATTTTGTGTTTTTTGTGTTTCTTTTCTGTCTAAACCCTAAATAAGTAAAGCAGTGGTAATGTTGTTATTGTGGTTAAGGTTGTGAAATCAAAATTGTTGAAATATCTAATCTCAGCTGTCATTTGTGTATCTAACGCCCAAAAATGCATTTTTTCTGCCAAGCAACACTCAGCTCTAAACAATCGTCTCCTGTCAGCTTGATCAAACTTTGGCAGGGAAACACGAAGTAGGGGGTGGGTACTTTCAGTCTTTACAGCCAGACTCAGTTAGTGAAAAAATCAGGTTATGAATAATAACAAAGCAACGAGGACAGAAGCAAAATAAAAATAATTAAGGACGAGGGTTTATTATCCATTATATTTTCATCAAACAGTTGGTCAGTCATCTGCAGCATGTCTCATATCTGCCCTCTGACTGGCTCTTATCATGGCTCAGTGACACTAAAGCAACCTCGGTTTGACTGAAACAAATCATTGGTTGCTTAGAGGCTCAGAGGTTCAGCATTCAACACCCTCAACCTCCAGGCAACCACAATGACAAGGTGACTGCACAGGTCACCTGGTGAGAGACAACCTTTCTTTAAATAACTGCAGTCTGACTTGCAACAAACGTGATTCAAATGGTTGTACGAGTATATGGGGCGATCGTGGCTCAAGAGTTGGGAGTTCGCCTTGTAATCGGAAGGTTGCCGGTTCGAGCCCCAGCTTGGTCAGTCTCGGTCGTTGTGTCCTTGGGCAAGACACTTCACCCGTTGCCTACTGGTGGTAGTCAGAGGGCCAGGTGGCGCCAGTGTCCGGCAGCCTCGCCTCTGTCAGTGCGCCCCAGGCTGTGGCTACAATGTAGCTGCCATCACCAGTGTGTGAATGGGTGGATGACCGGATGTGTAAAGCGCTTTGGGGTCCTTAGGGACTAGAAAAGCGCGCTATACAAATACAGACCATTACCATGTGTGTAAATGAAAGCCAAGCTTTTTAATAGATTTTTCACAAAAACCCTGATATTATCCCAAACAGATTGCATGTAATTCCCAGTTTAACCTCATAAGACTCTGTCTTATAGCTGTTTTATCGTTGAGTTGATGCACCAAAATCGCTCAACTGACTGACTGGCAGGGGTTGCTGACCTTGTCCCTGTTTTTGAAGCACTCACTTGATAGTAGAGGTTGGAATCACCATACATCCCTCGATACGATATAATCACAATACTTAACGCACGATACGATATTATTGCAATTTTTAAAATATTTTACGATATTCAGATTCTGTACATAAAGGTAAACTTTATCAATATTCATTTTATCTAATATCAAAGTCTCACACTCAGTCTTTCTCTCATTTCAGTTTTATTGTTGACAAACTGAACGGTTTGTATTACAGTCTAGTCCAACTTAACTGAATCAACCATCTGGTACAATTATAGCTATTCTGAACTATGCAGTTTATGAAAACTATGCAGCCCCTTCAGCAACTGAAGGATTTGAAAGTAAATTAAAACAAAATATAATTTTACATTAAATAAAAAAGTTTTAAACTTAATTAAAATAAAACATGTCTTAAATTAAAATAAGTAAACTGTCATGTTTATTGCTGCCAAAAACAAGTTAAACACATTTGGACAGTGAAGGAATGTCAGGATTCTTGCTCAGAAAAAGGATCAACATGCTCTGAAGTCAGAGCACAAAAACCTTTTTGTAACAAAATATCGATTTCTGCTGTCCCTGTATCGATACATTATTAGCAAACAAAATATCACCATACTACACAGTATCGATTTTTCCCCCACCCCTACTCGATAGCCACAAGTTCATCGTGCATTGTTGCAATCAATTGTTGTGCCATGGTCTCCAACAACTATGACTTTAGCATAAGATGAAACAAGTCTTCTTTAAGCAGCCAATCAAAAAGAAAAACATTTTTTTGAAAAACAATTTAACCTCAGTCAGAGTTCCGACCACAGACGAACTTTCAGCATTTGTTTCAGACAAACTGAAAGTTTTTGCATTCACTGGGAAAGACAAGAAATGAGGAACTGGAGCAAACGCTAATCAAAAGCACCTAATATGTGTTGCCATAATGAAGTCATTACATTTTCTTATCAGCCCTGCTGCAAATGACAAAGACATTTACTGCTTAAATGCTTTACACAAATATAAACAGATGTGACAGAGATTCAGTTTTATATGTTGCCTTTTGTTTTAGAGCATTTTATTTTTGAGCAGTGTTATTTCAGTTATCAAAAGCTATATAAATATAATCTAGAAAACTGGTTGTTTTAACAAGATTTTTCTTTTTAAAATATTTACAAAAATAAAATACACCTACTGTGAAAACATTTTATGTAATTTTGTGGCATACTTTACACTTTATAACTCAACAAAAGTATGACAGTTGCACCAATTTTTTTTAATCATCACGGTATGCTGAGGTGCAAATCTACAGTCAAGGTAATGTTTACTTGGAATGAGACGAGCCTGGTTTGTTTTTACTGATACTTTTGGGAAAAATATTCAAAAGCTTTGATGCAAAATATAATGGAGGAGTGCTCTGTTGGAATGCCAAATAATTTGCATATTTTTCTCATTGTTTGAGGGCTAAAGAAACCATGCAAACAGAACCCAACAAGCACTGACAATGGCTCCACTTAAAGCTACCAACCCTCTGCCTGAAGACTCTTATTGTGCATTATCATGTGTGGTTAGCAGGTCTTTGCCCAATTCATGTGCTATGCACAGCTCTGTTGAAGCTTATCTCTTGTATTTATCCAGCACTGATCCACTGTAGCTCTGCCTGGAAGCTGTTGCCTAGTCAGGAATTCAGGGTTGTGACAAGGTTTACGTTGGCTGAACCGCCTGAAACTAGAGCTCAGCCTTGCAATGCAGTCAAATAAATCATCTAAAGAGAGGGATGGTGCACAGAAAGACAAACAAATAGCTTTTTTACAAAACAGTTTTTCCAGGGAAAGCTTTTTTTCTAAGAGACGGAGCGAGAGGAGCAGAGAGAGACACCGTTGCAGATGAGCAGAAAGAGATACGGCAGGGTTTAAAGATGCTACATACATCCAGTCAGGTACTCTCGAAGTTCATTTATAGAAAAGGCCTTCATTGAAGATTACATTCCTAAGTATCATTATGTGGTTTGTGGTTTCATTCATAGCCTTAAGCTGTATAGCACCAGAAAGACACCCAATCTTAACTCTGTTTAAACAGTGGTAGACTTTCTCAGAATCAACAACTGCTGGGGGTCGGAAGGAACAACGGAGACAAACAGAAAAACAGATGAAGAAACCTAGAAGAGAGGGGACCAGGAGTGATTCTGAGATGCTGATGTGGCTTCACAAAAATCCCACTGAGGCATTTTGTGCATCTATCAAATAACAAGAAATGAAGAATGAAAAAAGTAAGAGGGACTGACGGACGAGAGAAGAAAAACTGAGGTGAAGACGAGAAGGACGAGGAAAAAGCAAAGCGTTGTGAATAACGCAGCACAATGAGAGGGTTATTGGAGCAAATTGCTTCTCTCTTTTCCAATCAGCATGAAAGAATCTGTTCCCTCTGCACAGCAGCCATCAAGAGCACAATGCAGACATCAGAAATGCTCTCCCTTTCCTCTGCAGTCGTTGTCAACATGTTCATGTTACAGAGTTCTGACTGTAACAGTGACGCTGCTCAAGAACAAGTACAACAATACTGTGTTATACAACTCAGGTTCAGATGTATGTCAGCCTTGCTTAAAACACAGAACTAAACTGTTTTGCTGGCTTTGTTACTGGAGAACCATAATTGCTGCTTGGATCTCTGTGGCATCACTGTGACATCTACAGCACAGAAGGTTACGCTGCATGGCTGGGCATACAAAGCGAGCGAGGTTTGACCCCAGCGCCCTGCTTTCCAGATGTTGGTCGGTTGTAGCAAAGCACTGGGTTTAAATATGGAAAAAAATGCAAACGTGCAGAGCTGGGTATTGGTTTCAGTTCCTTTAGGTCAACAAACAGATGCAGGCAGAAACTAAACCAAAACACTTCAGGGATGAGTGTTATCAATCATCATTTTTCACGGCCGTCTTACTTCTTCTTACTACAATACATCACTCTTTTATGAAAGTCTTGCCCTGTCCTCTGCCGCTGCTAATGGCACTATAAGTCTATTAATTTAAGAACAGCTGTAGCGTATGCTTGTACATAAGTCTTTATCTCCTCATTCAAAAGTGCACTAATCTGAACCGAACTTTGGATGAGCATTCTCATGAATACAGCAATTGTTAAATTCTTTATATTTTAAAAAAATGTCATATCGTCAATTCCCACCTGGCGTAATAACACTATCATCCCTCAGCGACTGTGATATTAAATCCTCAGTTTGTATTTCTTTAACATTATGTTCAATGTGCATTACCTGTATGTAATTATAGGGTTACTAAAATTCATATGTGTAACAGTTAAGCTACTAGAAATAAAATCCTTAAAGATCTCACATAAATAGCTTATGTTACGACCTGTCTAAGGGCCAGGCCATCGCCACACAGGCCTTATACTGTATATAGGGCGGGGGTCCTCAGCAGTATTGGTCAAGTTACTTGAAAAAAGTAATCAGTAACTAATTACTGATTACTTCCCCCAAAAAGTAATCCAGTTACTTTACTGATTGCTTATTTTCAAAAGTAATTAATTACTTAGTTACTTAGTTACTTTTTAAAAACACAATTTACAACCTGAATAGGTGATAAAGCGATAGATCTTTCAGCCCAATTCTACTTTTTCTACATAATCCATCATACAAAATGTAATCAAATGGAAAAGTCTCTTTTTAAAACTTGTTTTATTAGTTTTAATCTTTTAACTTTATGCATCAAGCAAACATTAAATTATATGCAACATTCTCTGACTGGAAGAAATTTGTTTAATATTTAAACCTATTTTCTGCACATTCCAGCACATAAAATAAAATATGTTTTGTATGTGTGTTTACACTCAGTCTTTCAAATAGATGCAAGTAAAATACAGCAGAAAATGAATAAAGTCAAAGACTAGCGGTCCTGTTGCTCTATTTTCACCTGTATAACAGGCGGAGGTTTACCCTGGTGCAGGTGTGCAGCGGTCAGTGGAAGAATCCGCGAGTTTCTCTGTGAGTTTCCCATTACGTCGTAGCTACTCGGTGCTTGCTCGGAAGTTTAGGGTTTTTTTCGCTGTAAAAAGAAGTTTTCTTCCCACGCACAACGGACACTAATGTTTTTGTCACTTTTTATGGAATCAAACTCAAAGTAAGTCAGTACTTCCACGCTTTAAACGCTGCACGCTCATACTCTCTCTGCACTCGATATATGATCCATTGTTGATCTGCACACAGCTGTTGTCACGAACGTCGCACTCGCTTACGTCACTGTCATGAGACATTCTCACAAAAAAAATCACGGTTTTAGTAACGCAGTAACGCAGCGTTCCTACGGGAAAGTAACGGTAATCTAATTACCTTTTTGCAATATTAATCCCTTACATTACTCGTTACTTGAAAAAAGTAATCGGATTACAGTAACGCGTTACTTGTAATACGTTACTGCCCATCTCTGGTCCTCAGGCAGGAGCCACTCATCCAAGAGCTGTACATCAGCACACCAATAACAGCTGGGCACCTACACAGGTGAACTACCACACCAGTTAACAGTTACCAGTTTCCACTGCATAGTGCAGACACTTGTTAACACAAAAGACGGTTAATTCCTGCAAAGCTAAAGATATTTTTTCATGACCATGATGAAGATTGTGTGTATGACAAACACAGCTAAATTTTTTATGTAAAATTTCATTTTAATTTTGGATGTTATGTCAGTGTTGTTAATATTCCTGTATCATACACAGAAAAGATATATAGATAGAAAGAGATATTTATACTCATTTACTCTGAAGACAACAGATTCAGACCATCCATGACGTGAATCCAGTAGGTTTCAATGTGTGCAGTATTACAATTGGGATCTTAAATTATTGACCAAAGAAACACATGTACTATGTCCCTTAGTTAAATGTCTATAGGTGATTATCACTGGCCGTACCAACACAACAGTTAAACACAAGGTTTACAGAGGTTTACAAATAAGGCTTTGATGTTTGATGTAAGCTAGCGATGTTACCAAGTCAACTGTCTGTGTACTGACTCTGACTCTGGGCTGTCTGCCCTCAACTTCACCTCGAAGTGTCACAGCCGGGTCATTTGATCATGTCCGCTCAGTCACGTCACGCCCCCGCTGGCACCGGGCAGTTAGAGTTAGCCTGGTGGCTAATTGAAATGATGTTGTATAGATGTATTACCAAAGTGAGAAATGTATTAAAACACAGAGATGCTACATTCAGTTTTCTTTCTCCTTTTACCTCAAGCATCTGAGAACTAAGCATGCCAGAGTAGTAGCAGAGAAACAAGATCTCTGCTGTTCATTCCTTTATTTTTGTTTTTTTGGTCTGATGTGTACAGAAACTTAAACTTTTCTCTAATTAAGACATTCATCTAAATTTAAACCCCCAAGATTAGTGTTGAGCCTTCTTTAAATATTTCCTTTGAAATTTTAATGGAATTAAACACATATACATAACAACATCACCAGAAAATGCAATTTCAATGAACAATAACACACAACATTTATAGATTATTGACTAGATATGTTGTTCTGGGTGGACTCCTTATGCGATGTACCTGTGAGATTTTTCTTTCCAATAAAGGGTAAACAGTAAAAATCCTATAAAAACTGAACTGTGAGGAGACATTTCTAAGAAAGGTTTTCCTTCCAGAAGGTGAACTTTGATTCAAGCCCCGAGGCTGTTCTGTCCAGTTAGTTCTCAACTATAGTTAAACAAAGCCTGATTTTATAGGAAGCATCCGCTGATGAGGGTCCAGAGAGACAAAGATGGACAGTCTGACTATTCCCAAACATGGTTCACTCCACACCCAATTTGGAAGTGATCTGACCGTCAGTACTGATAGAATCCAGCTACAATGTGTTTGACTCATTTTAAATAAAGCAGAACCGGAAAGAGTAATTGGTCAAATAATTAAACCACAGTAACCAAAACACTGTACAGATGTTCCCAGCACATATCTCTATAAAACTTATATAAAGCCATATCACTGCTTTCCAAATAACACTGTCTAGATTGTTTTGCTTCACAAAATAAGTGAACTTGGCTTTAACATGTGAACATTTGTTTGTTTGTTTTTTAGGTTGAATGTACATTTTTTTTCTTTGTCCATCTACAGAGAATAAACATAATAGTCTCCTGGTTAATGTGAATACATGAGTGTTATGACTGAGACTGATTTTGCAATTACAGACTCACAGAAATCCTGGTCTCCGACCACAAATGCACTTCCTCTGTGTGTTTGTCTCCTTTTTCTTATTTTAATCGTATCACTCCCTCCTCCAAGTTCTTTCTCTCTTATTTTCTTTTTGTTCTATATGAAAAACAATTGCAACATTTAGATGTTTTTACACTGGACTCCAGAGTCTACAACACACATTTACAAACATGCACTCAGTGGATACTTTGTTAGGTACACTTCCCTTTTGCTTCCAGAACTGTATTAATAACTCATGGCAGAGATTCAACAAGGTGTTGGAAACATTACTCAGAGAGTTTTGTCTATGTTGACATGATAGCATTACACAGTTGCTGCAGATTTGGAAACTGCACATCCGTAATGTGTCCTCCCAGTAAATCACATCCCAAAGATGCTCTATTGAATTGCGTTCTGGTGGTTGTGGAGTGCATTTCAGTGCAGTGAACTCACGGTCATGTTTACGAACTAGTTTGAAATTAACTGAACTTGTAATGTATGCAATCCTGCAGGCCATAATGAGATAACAATGGTCAGCAACAGTACTCAGGGCTTCATGTCACAGTCTTAACATCTTCATGTCTCATAATCAGACTGCATTGTTCCAACCTTCTATTGTCCAATTTTGGGGAACTTGTGTGAATTGTAGCTGCAGTTTTCCTGTTCTTTCCTGTACTAGAGTGGTCTTCTGCTACTGCAGCTGCAGGTGTTGTACATTTTAGGGCTGCCACAAACGATTATTTTGATAGTCGACTAGTCACCGATTATTTTTGTGATTAGTCGACTAATCAGATCATCATCCATTGGACGTAAAACGTACAGCTTATTGCACCAGGAGCATCTGCTCTTATATAACTATCATTAGCTTACAGCTTGAAGTGTTTAAGGTATGTGCTAACTAAAAATAAAGACAGGATGATTGTTTATTAAATTTTAATGAAATTTGCAGATTGTTTCGGTGAAGTTTCATAAACTCCTTGCTATCTAAAATATAACAGGACACCGGAGTAAATTCTCGAGCATCTCACACTTCTGATAATCAGCTGTCTGCTTGACGTTTATTCAGCTGTGTAAAAACTATAACTTTAATCTCAGCCAAACCGATTTACTCAGGAACAAATAAAATACTAAAAAAGCCAAACAATAACGTTTTTAAGTTATCTAAGTGACTTATATATATTTAACCTGAGTAGCGAAAGACGGCGGTGGGTTTGAAAACGATTAGCCAGGAGTCCGGTGTTCTTGGCTCTAGTTAGCCAAGCCCCCGGCTAGCTATCGAGCTAGTGGGTAACAGACATCTCCGAAAACGTTGGAGCGCTTTTGAAAATATGTGGTGTCTTGATAAACTGAGCAGATATTTGAGGTTTACACAGCTACATTCTCGCCTAAAAACATGTTAAACGTTTATTTTGTGACCCAGAAAGAATAATAAGAGTAATATTAAAACTAACTAGCTGCCGCCATTGTTGGAAACTGAGCAGGGCCGCGCTATGAATTCTGGGACACAGCTTCTTCTTCTTCGGGGTTTAACGGCAGCTGGCATCCTTGTACATGCAGTGCTGCCATCTTCTGTTTCAGTCCGTTATTACACTCTTAAATCCTACTACTTATTCCTGCGTCTTTTGTGATCTTACAAAGCTTCAAACGACGCGTCGACTATTAAATCAGTCGTCGACGATTTTGATAGTCAACGTAATCGTGACTAGTCGACTAATCGTGGCAGCCCTAGTACATTTAGAGACAGTTGTTTGTATACCCTGGTTGTAAAGAGTGGTTACATGAAGCAGTCTGACATTGTCCCTGACCTTAGGCTTCAACAAGGCATTTTCACTCACTGGATATTTTCTCTTTTTGGACCAGTCTCTGTAGAGACGGTTGTGAGGGGAAATCCTTGTAGATCAGTAGTTTCTGGGATACTCAGAGCCACACATCTGGCACCAAGAACCATGCCATGTTCAAAGTCAATTAAATCACCTTTCTTCACGATTCTGATGGTTTGTTTGAGTTCTGCAGGTCGTCTTGACCATGTCTGCATGTCTAAATAGTTTGTGTTGCACGTGATTGGCTCATTAGATAGCTGCATTAATGAACAATCGAACAGATGTATCTAAAGAAGTGGCGAGTGTTTAAGGTCACCGTTATTAGTCACTTCTTCTGTGTTTATTCTAAGCTCCTCTGAGTTTGCTTCACATCTGATCCACACTAGCTCGATCCAGGACCTCTCTGACCAACAAAATAAAACAATCTGAGATAAAGTATTGGGCTCTTCAGCTCACAGGTTAATCATCGGATTTTCTGGATTTTTTCTTCCACCAAGTGTTCAAACAGCCGTTCAAAGTAATCGATTCTTGCCCCAGGAATGCGTACTAGTATTACAGAACGTGAAAAAGATTTTTTAAAATACTGAATCTTTAATATTTTTAAACAAAATAAATTGGTATTAAAAAAATCAGTTCCCTTTAATCTATAGTGAAATACACTGGCGGTGTAAAAGCTGTAAAAGTTTTACTTTTTCATTCCTGTTACACTGGAATAAAAAGTCATTGTGATAAGTAGTTGCTACTATGTTACGCTAAGTGTGTGTGCAGATCCATTCATGGCTCTTTTCCTTTTTTAAATCGGTACCAACAGACTGTCCAAAGCACAAAACATTCTACTCAATTAAATGTCATTACATGTGTGTAACTAATAAAAGTTAATAGAAAGTGTGATTAACTCAGTGTGCAACAGGACTCTGACTGTGGTTGGAGTCTGACTGAGCTGTAAACTCAATTCAAGGTCATGCTTTGCAGGCCGTGTTTTAGTGGAATCCGAATGTGGGTTGAGAGTCTGCGCAGCGACTAAAAACACTATTTATTTGGATTTATTTGATTTTTCCTCTAAGAAACTGGCTGATCAATTAATCAAACAAATTAGTTTTTTCTGGATCACAGATCGCTTTGGGTCTTGGCTGACACGATGATCACACAATCCTGAGTAATTTTCTTCACTTTACTGCCTTAAAACTCTCTCTACAAAGTCTGACATTACTGCGCCTGAAATGCCAAGTTTTCCCCATTATGCGCACGGAGTGTAATATAAAAAACTGTGCTGTACATCTGGGTAAATGCTGCATCAATAAGAACAAGAGCCATCTAGGCTTATGTGTTATTACTGGTGTAAAACTGTAAGTTCAGCGAAGAAAGTTCAAGTAGGTGAAGGGAAAAAAAATCACTTTATTCCACAAGTGTTGCATTAAATTCACTGTGTAACTCTGGGTGGAAATGAGGCTTACAAGAGCTTCGGCCTCCGCTGTCACAGGAGACTACCGTGGAGCCAGAGTGCATTTAGTGTTTCTTTTTTTCCTCTTTTTCTGCTTTCTTTTCACGCCATTTCTCCTCCTAACTCGAACCATTCCACCTTGGCTGCTGGCTACCAGAGAACAGAGGTCGTTAATTGTGCTCTATTATTATAGGAACTCACTGAGCACATACGTGCACAGATGGAAGAAAGGGGGCAAACACACATACACGGAAAAGTACGTGTAGGCATATGCACTGAAACCCACTCGCACACAAACATGCGGCAGAGTGATAGCAAATGAAATACTAAGTGTTGGGTATCCAGGAGTGAAAGCAGGAAGAAGGTCTTAAAACTCTCGTCTCCTGAGCATCCTAAAATTCTTTTATTGACTTTAATTCTGCGTTTGTCTGTGTGAGAACAGGAAAATATGCATATATAAATATTTTTTTCCTGCGCAGTGTGTTCTGGCATTGTTCCTGTGCCCATGACAGCATTTAGTTATAAAATATGTACCAGAAGAGCTTGGTATTGTTTGAGGGCTAAACAAAATGTTTCCCCTAGGATCATGGTATTGACTGAAGAGGCTGGAAGGGTAGGCTAAATTACAGAGAGCACTAGACAGACCTCATCCTGGGGTGTAAAATTATTCTGAAAACAAATGATGTAGCAACATTTTGCCTATTATGAACCCACAAGCATATGGCTGCAGCCTCAAGGAAAGTGCCTGCAGTTCATTTATTAGAGTATGAAGAAAGCCTTTCCTGCATGAAGCCGCAGTGTTTTTCACTTTTAAATAAATAACCTTATTTGTTTCCCAACAACAGCGCGCACATTTCCAAGCTGAGGCAAGCTGATCATTAAACACACACGCATATATTACATTATGCATCACATTTTCACAGATTTGCAGACTTGCTAACCCACAAGACCAAAATACTGTCGCTACGCCCCACACAATGCCGCAGTTTCTGTTATTAAGGGAGGGGGCAGTGGATTACAGAGACTGGTAATCCACCTGAGCAGGCGGGGGATTCTGGGCAGTAGTAGTGTTGATTATGATCTGACACTCCTGTTCGAGGCTAACTAGAAGCATACCTGATACAGAGGAGGCACTTCAGCCACCAACTGTTGATCAGAGACATTAAAAACCCAATAAAACTTGTCTTCTAAATGATGTGATCACAAAGACCACACGAGAATGAAAAAATGCATCTAATTAAGCATCAGTTTACACAAAGGTGCACCAGAAAAGCATAAAATTAAAGAAATCCACATTTATGTGCCAGATTTATACAGTTGCAGTTCAGCAGCTGCGTCTCGATTCTTTCCAGCAATCGCTGTGAATTTCAGGATCTTATTATAAAAACATCTCGACAAACAAATATTTCGACATCCCACTTGCTCTCATTATTTTATTCTTCTCCTGTGGTTGTATTTAATTAAACGTCCCGCCACACTGCTCCTTCCCACACCTTCTCCTTGTTTACATTTTATGTCCTGCATGATGTCAGACGTGACTGTGTTGTTTTTTCATGGAAGAGAAAACAAATGTCTGCTATCACCTCCGTGCAGCCGCTGCGATAACGAACATTTCTCTACTTGTTTGCAAGAATATGAGTTGTGTTAACTTTTTTTTTCTTTTTAAACACAGACACACTTTTCATTATACACAAGAATAATATGTTCCTACCGGGCAGTTTGTTTTGCATCACATGAAACGAGGAAATAATACGTTTTTGTTTACACTGCTTTTTTAACCATTTCTCACAGTATTTCAACGCTCTGCAGAAAGCATCGCTATCTTTAGTTCAGTCTCACACAAACAAACAAAAAAACTCACAAACCATGAAGACATTGCATTAAACATAACAAATATTTGCATATTTTGTTCATTTCAGATAGAGAAATATCACATGATCATCAATTACAACCAAGCAGTGGTGATCTGGGGGACTTTTCTCCCCCTGGACTCTTAGCTGCAACTAAAAGCGGCACTAAAAGCGCAGTTCTTCATTTTGGAAATGCTAATCTGCGCTAAGCAGGCAGCCTTCAGAGCACAAGGTCCAGATTTCTAGAAAGTTTTTCCATTTCACACATAATAAGGTGATTCTCGCAATTTCTTTACATGGAATAAACTTGAATAAAATTCAGCAAGACCTACCGTAGGTGCTGCAGGCTTACCGTGTCTTACCTGCAGGCTTTAACTGTCTGCCTTTGTGCATTACTTTTGTCACAGTATAATAATAAGCTTTAAGCTAATCCACCAAGCATTAAACAGATTTATCTCCACACTTGATGACAAATCTAAAAAAACAACAACAAACTTTAGTTTTATGACTGCACAGACAACTATGCAGTACATTTAAAATCTCTCTTATCTGTAACCAAGTTCATATGATACTGCATGGGGAGGTAAATATCCCCTGCTGGGTGGTTTCATCTCGTGGAAGTTTTTAAAATTCATCTACCCGTGACATGTGAGTCAGTTTTCTAGCTGTGGCAGGAATCAAATCTTATCTCAACTTAAAGGCTTTGAATATGGTTGATCTGATGGGATAGCAAAGGGAGAGCTGAGGTGAACAGGTGGATATAGGTCAGGGAATTGTGTTTATCTGGCTAAAAATGACATTATAACTGTGCTAGAGAAGAAGCTACTCTCAGCTGCTTTCAGCTTAATCACATGGGGTTGCCACAGCAGGTAACTCTGGATGTTTGGTTTGAACTTCCAAAGGATTTTTGTCTCGTCCCAGAATCTGACCACAGATTTTTCCCTTGGTAGGTGAATATGTAAACCACTACACTGTAATGGCTCTATAAACTTACCTTCCATCCTTTTTCTTCTTCTGCACTTCTAATTCAGGGTTGCTGGAGCCTACTGTCACAGGACAAAAGTTTTTTTTAGTTTTTTTTAATTGAAGGACTTCTTGGTCTGCATATTTCTATTTCAGACCTGAGCCTTGTATTCCTTGACAACACAGCATTGACAATCATGTCACACCAAGTCCTTCAAACTTATAATATTGAAGAACTTGAACCAAATGCAAACAGTAATACCCCATGTTAGAGTCAAATGTTTTCTCCACCCATCTATCCACCCTGAGCTCACTGATAAGTTGTAATTTAATAATTTCTGCAGTTAACTTTATTCTTTGCGTTTAGCCCTTTCCAAGGCATTAGGTGCAGCAGGCAGCCACCGTAAAGGCATCAACTTTAATGATTTGACTTAGCGAGAGAAACTGGAGCTCCTGGAGGAAACCCACACGAGCCCCACCCTGGCCAGGGTTTGAACCCAGGGCACCCTCCTGCTGTAAGGCAACAGTACTAACCACCAAGCTGTGGCTCTGTAACACCATCAAAACTCTTCATTCTTTGTTCAAATCATTACTGGTATAGACAGGGGTCCGCAGGTGCGCATTCGCTGTCAAAATAAGACGCGCACCAGATAAGAAGTTGCAACGCGCGTTTGTGTCCATATAAAAGGCTGTTTTTGTCTGCTAGAGTGGGACTTTCACGGCACATTCTGCACCAAATCATTTGTTTGAAGCCAGCTCACCTCCTGCAACCACTTTTCCGAGAATATGCGCTTCGTTTGCGGTTCGGACTCCTTCTGACATTTCTTTGGAGGTGGAGGAACAACAAAGTCATTTCTTAAAGGATTTTGCTTCTTCGACATCTTTAAGAGTTCTAAAGAAATGTCTGTCCTCCTCCAGAAAATCTTATGTACGCAAACGCGCGTTGCAACTTCTTATCTGGTGCACGTCTTTTATTTTGACAGCGAATGCAGACCTGCGGACTTATGTGCAGCCCTGGGTACAGACACCCAATGGTGCTGTAATTTGAACATAAAGGTAGTTTTTAAGGGCTTCTTCTAAATATGTGTTATCTTATAGCTGTATCACTTGTTTGATGCCTGCATAACTAATGATAACCTACTTGAACAAACAACCTTTGGGTTTATGCACAATGTGAGGACAGTCTCCTAATGTCTGGAGCTCAGTTAGTTATGAGATTATGAGGCTTAGAGATTGCATTTCAGTTTCCTCTGTTTCACTTATTAAAACAGGATAATTGTACTCTGCAGGTTAGAAACACAGTAATAAAAGTGTGTAGTAGCTTCACTAAGACTAATTCCTCCAAACTTTAAACATATTACAGTAACATAACCAAACAGAGACACACTTTGCAATTCTGGGCTAATTTAGTTTTATTATTTCACGGGGAATTCCCCTTCATTTTTCTGCAAGACTGTCTGAATATAATTGAATACAGCAATGCCTGCAGTTGTACCATGGCCACTATAATTACTTGTTTCTTTTTGGCTTGCGATGCTGTTATAAAATTGTATGTCAGTGCACCCTGAAATCATTCCAGCAAAAAACTGTTTTAAATCAGTGGAAAAGACATATTCCAAGAGTTTGATTTACTTCAAGTTTTACTTGTAAAAATGATGATAAGTCAAACACATAATATTATTTCTTTGGCATGGTGCCAAATTATGAGAACAGTAACACACTTTGTCATGATACTGAAAGGTGACATTTCCAGGGTTGGACACTTGAAGTCCTTGTTTGGAGTCAGTGTAGGAAATGTGGTATTTAACAGGGCTGGCATAGCGATGCATCAGCGCTGTTGCTTCATAGCTGGGTCCTACTTGGTGTTTGTATTTTCTCCCTTCTCCTATTTGGGTTTCCTCCCTTAGTGTGAAGACGTGCATAGATGTAAGTTTGTGTCAGAGTGTGTGGTCTTGTGATGGGCAGAGATGGGCAGTAACGCGTTACTTGTAACGCGTTACTGTAATCAAATTACTTTTTTCAGGTAACGAGTAAAGTAAGGGATTACTATTGCAAAAATGGTAATTAGATTACTGTTACTTTCCCGTAGGAACGCTGCGTTACTTGTTTCGTTATTTGTTTGCGAGAATGTCTCATGACAGTGACGTAAGCGAGTGCGACGTTCGTGACAACAGCTGTGTGCAGATCAACAATGGATCATATATCAGTGCAGAGAGAGTATGAGCGTGCAGCGTTTAAAGCGTGGAAGTACTGACCTTACTTTGAGTTTGATTCCATAAAAAGTGACAAAAACATTAGTGTCCGTTGTGCGTGGGAAGAAAACTTCTTTTTACAGCGAAAAAACCCCTAAACTTCCAAACAAGCACCGAGTAGCTACGACGTAATGGGAAACTCACAGAGAAACTCGTGGATTCTTCCACTGACCGCTGCACACCTGCACCAGGGTAACCCTCCGCCTACCCCACTCCTGCTTTACAGGTGAAAATAGAGCAACAGGACCGCTAGTCTTTGACTTTATTTATTTTCTGCTGTGTTTTACTTGCATCTATTTGAAAGACTGAGTGTAAACACAAAAAAAATATTTTATTTTATGTGCTGGAATGTGCAGAAAATAGGTTTAAATGTTAAACAAATTTCTTCCAGTCAGAGAATGTTGCATATAATTAAATGTTTGCTTGATGCATAAAGTTAAAAGATTAAAACTAATAAAACAAGTTTTAAAAAGAGACTTTTCCATTTGATTACATTTTGTATGAAGGATTATGCAGAAAAAGTAGAATTGGGCTGAAAGATCTATCACTTTATCACCTATTCAGGTTGTAAATCGTGTTTTTAAAAAGTAACTAAGTAACTAAGTAACTAATTACCTTTGAAAATAGGTAATCATTAAAGTAACTGGATTACATTTTTGGGGAAGTAATCAGTAATTAGTTCCTGATTACTTTTTTTCAAGTAACTTGACCAACACTGGTGATGGGACTATCAACCTGTCTTGGTTGCCCTATATCAGCTGGAATAGATTTGATTCCCTCTCTTACCCTAAGATGGAGAACTTGCTTAGATAAAAGTCTGTTGTATGTATAAAATGCTATTTGCCATCATAGTATTTTCCCACTATCCAGTAAATGCTCACATTTCTTTCAGCTAATGGAGCCTCAGAACCTGAAACAACCCTGCTGACATCTTCAATGTTATTATTTTATTTTGTACCCTGGAGAAACAACTCTTGGAATGATTTTGTTATGATATATTATGGATATATAGCAGTGATGGTATCCGAGAAGGTAGGAGAAGCCTTTTATTTTTAAATGGTTTAGCTCACTGATCTGGTCTCCCAAGCGGCATAAAGTTAAACTCCTGGATGACACAGTAAGCACATTCTTTGATTTAGCTAACTGGTCGGTTAAAAACAACTATAACAATTCTTTATTTTTATTAGGGGACCACAGGGTTTCTTTGACGTACCTTTGATGGGTCCCTAGACTGGAGAGGGATGAAACACATCCACCAGTAGTGACATGAACATACTCAACCGGCAGTTTTATCCACACAGACAGAGTTATCTCACATAAAAGAGTCAAGGCTTTGTTTTAGGTTATCAAGATATTATAAATGGTTCTGTTACGTGTGGATCTTGAACCGCAGTATAACCAAGTGCAGGTGGCATTAGCACTCAGACATGTGGCAGTAAGGTAAACACGTGTTTAAATATAAAAATCAGGGAGTACACATAGGCCATAGAAGGTGAGGCGACTCTAAGAGCACACATACACACCTTCCTTTGCTTTCAGTGCACATCTGAAAGTAATTCTTGGTGTGTGTGTGTGTGTGTGTGTGTGTGTGCTATAAGAAGCCTGTTGGATTCCAGGGCGACCCCCCCCCCTTACCGGGATGGTGAAGAAAAGGGGAAGAAGGGTGTGTGGTGGTAGTAGTGGTGGGGATGGTGGAGGTAGGTAAGCGTTTTGGGAAACGTCGAGGGAACAGCAATTAAAATCCCCTTTTCTCTGTCCTTTTGATGGAATTCCCAGCAGAGTCAAGTCAAAGCGGGATTAATCAGCAGCCCTCGTCCCCCTGAAACTTCCATCCGTTCTTTCTTTGCCCCTTTTTTCTTTCTTTCTTTACAAGTGTGTGTCATTTCCTCATTAATATCCTGGGAAAGGAAATCGAGGGATCAGGCAAAGCAGTGTAAACTTTTTTCCCTCTCTACTACTAAATAATTTTAACAAATGTGTGGCTCAAACCGTGAAGAGCTGGGCTTCCTCTGCTTGTAAACTAATGCAAAGATTATCACAGAGCTGAGCCTAAATAGTCATTTGTAGAAAATGTTGCGCGTCTGTATGAACCCGACAATGATTTGTGTGTGTATATGTGATAAAGACTTGTGTGCTTGCACATGGGCATGCGCCAGCCCTCCGACTCTTCCCCCTGTATTTGAATGGCCTTGTTATCAATGTAAGCCATGCATTGTATTACAACCTGTAATTTAGTTTACATTGTGCTTAGGGAGGCAGTAAATTACATGGGTTTCTGCTCAAAATGAATAGCCGGCCCACTTCACATTTGAGACAAATGTCTTTACTTTTGCTACTCCGTGCAGATTTTTTTGCTAACAGTGCTCTGAAACATATAATTTTGTCCCAAACTCCTGGCTTTTAAAAGCAAAGTCGAGTGAAATCTAATAAGCCGCTCTCTGAAGGGGCTTTCTCTTGCTCTGTCAGATGAATGCTTGTTATTTAGCTATTCCCGCTTACTTTTTGGATAATATTTCTGCTTTCGAGCCCTTTCACACTCATCCCCTCCATCTGTCTTTCGCTCTCTCACTCTAAAACAAACATACCAACAACCCCCAAGAAAACACTGTTTGGACGTGCATCCATTTCATCACAATAATTGAGTCTGTGACTCGCACACTTCCACTGATCTTTAACTGTATCAGTTAAATTTTGCCATGAGAAAAGAAGACTGCTACTACCAGAGATGGGCAGTAACGCGTTACTTGTAACGCGTTACTGTAATCTGATTACTTTTTTTCAAGTAACGAGTAAAGTAGGGGATTACTATTGCAAAAACGGTAATTAGATTACCGTTACTTTCCCGTAGGAACGCTGCGTTACTGCGTTACTAAAACCATTATTTTTTTTGCGAGAATGTCTCATGACAGTGACGTAAGCGAGTGCAACGTTCGTGACAACAGCTGTGTGCAGATCAACAATGGATCATATATCGAGTGCAGAGAGAGTATGAGCGTGCAGCGTTTAAAGCGTGGAAGTACTGACCTTACTTTGAGTTTGATTCCATAAAAAGTGACAAAAACATTAGTGTCCGTTGTGCGTGGGAAGAAAACTTCTTTTTACAGAGAAAAAAACCCTAAACTTCCAAACAAGCACCGAGTAGCTACGACGTAATGGGAAACTCACAGAGAAACTCGCGGATTCTTCCACTGACCGCTGCGGCACACCTGCACCAGGGTAAACCTCCGCCTACCCCACTCCTGCTTTACAGGTGAAAATAGAGCAACAGGACCGCTAGTCTTTGACTTTATTTATTTTCTGCTGTGTTTTACTTGCATCTATTTGAAAGACTGAGTGTAAACACACAAAATATTTTATTTTATGTGCTGGAATGTGCAGAAAATAGGTCTAAATATTAAACTAATTTCTTCCAGTCAGAGAATGTTGCATATAATTAAATTTTTACTTGATGCATAAAGTTAAAAGGTTAAAACTAATAAAACAAGTTTTAAAAAGAGACTTTTCCATTTGATTACATTTTGTATGATGATTATGTAGAAAAAGTAGAATTGGGCTGAAAGATCTATCGCTTTATCACCTATTCAGGTTGTAAATCGTGTTTTTAAAAAGTAACTAAGTAATTAATTACTTTTGAAAATAAGTAATCAGTAAAGTAACGGGATTACTTTTTGGGGGAAGTAATCAGTAATTAGTTACTGATTACTTTTTTCAAGTAACTTGACCAACACTGGCTACTACACAGTTTTACTTTCTTATCAACTTGCACTTTGGGAAACATCGTGTTCATTCTGAACACAAAGGCGTGCAACATCTGGAAGAGAAATACAAAAGTAAAAGACAGAATTCACAAGTTTTATGCTTTAAATACCTAAATATGTAAATGAAATAATAATAATAATATTAATAACAAGGTCATTTATCACCCTGAACCAAAAATGGCACTTATCACCTTAAAACTTACTGATGTGATTAATTGAAATGTATTTAAGGTTGTATAGTGTCTAGAGATTTTCTGTATATTTAACTCATTGCATGGCAATTAATTTGGCTGTTTTCATGTTCCTACAAGAATAGCAATACTAATTTATCATCAATTACTCCACGTATTAATACTAGCAGAAGCTTTTGTTCAGTTATCTAAACTTTTAGCACATTTGCACCCGAACGTCACAAAGTCTGAGCATGCTGTCAGTCTTTGAACGGTTGCAGCTGTTTCTGGAAAGTTACGAGCATAAAACTGAAATGCTTTGAGTTTTTCCTCTTAGTTATTTGGCCTTTTTTTGATTAGGTTTTTATTTATAGCTTATGTATTTTTATTTTTTAGTTCCAACGTATAGCACTTTGTGCCAGCTGTGGTTGTTTTAAAGTGCTTTATAAATAAAGATGGATGTAACAGCGTGTTTCAGCGCGCGCAAAAAGGGCCCAAATAAACAACGGGAAAAATTGATTCTCGACCCACTGAAATAATCACATTGTGATGATGTGTGTTGAAAGAGGGAGGCACACAAACAGGGAGAGGAGATACACTCTTTTCAGTTTGACATAAATTTAAAAAACAGGGACGAGAGCACCAAGAGTGCAATTATACGAGCAAAAACGAGCAATCCTGGGTGCCAAATGGAGACGATCTGGCACGGTGCAAAGATCAGCCCTTGTGTGAAAATGGCTTTAAGTATGTACTGTGGCCCACAGCCTTTTTGGAACATCTCATATATTTCCAGGACTGTGAACTGACCTTTGGCAAAAGCTCTTTCTCTTCTTTGTATTTCCTGCATTAGCTGTAAAATAAAGCAAACAAGGATAAAAAAAATTGACCACAAAACATTGCTTTTTTTCCACAAACCTCAAACTATCAAACATTTTTATCCTCCAATCAACTTACTTACTCTGGCTGAAATCTGCCTCACCAGTCACCCCCCCTCACATTTACTTTTGCAACTCTGGATTATCCTCTTCATCCTCCCATCCCTCTTTCAAACCTCCCCTTGTCCCTTGATCCACCTCTCAGACTTGTGCATGCATGATCCTCTCAGACATTTAAATCCTCTCTTCCTTATTCTTCCCTCCTGTGTGCTATAATTTCATCTCTATTTTGACTTTATCTGATCACTGCTATCCCTGGTTCAATCTCCCACATCCCCTCCCCATCGCTCTTTTCATTCCTCCATTCACCCAACCAATTCTACCATGGCTTTTCTACCTTTCACTTTTAACACAATTCATCTCCTTGTTCTATCCTCACGAAGCCCCCGACCCCCCAATATGGATTTTTCTGTGTTGTTTTCTCCATCTATCGCTCTAATCTAATTTATTTCCAAAGCATTACCAAGGAAACTACTCTGTGAAAGTTGTTTTACAGATTAACACATGACATATTTCCATTCGTTCCTCCACCCTTTCAAAATCTTTCCATCAATCCAGTCATTCATCCATCCGCGTCTCCTCATTGTTTCACACGAAATATTTCCCCGCCTCAACGAGTGCAGGTGCTTTCCATTACATCCACACATATACGGCGCATACAGTACGAGCGCACACACAAACTTTGAAGTGCTCTGCTTCGTCAGATCCAAACCACAGGAAGGGAGATGGCGGATCAGAGATAAGCGAGCAGCGTGGAGCCGTTCATGTTCACTTGTGTGTGTGTCCTGCAATGGGAGACTCCTGGTGAGTCGGTCTTGCCATTTACCAGCAGGCTTGTTGCTTTGATGTTATGACTTCAACGTCTCAGGATCGTTGGAGTGAAGAAAAAAGTCCTAGTTAGACTTATTTCATTAGAGATCAGTCACTCTATTATTTCAAGCAGAAACTGAAATCATGTTTAAATTTCTCAAACCATAAAGCACATAGAAAAGGTAAAACTTTCATGCTTTCAACCAAAAGTTGACCTCTTTTCAAACTTCAAAGACGTGGCTGTGAGTGTTATCAGAGTAAATGCTTACATCAGGTCGGGTCGTGACGCTGCGCTGGGGCAGTTATAGTAAAAGCAATCTTTACATAGGAAGTACTAATTAAAGAGAGAACAATTAACTACTTAATTAAAGTAGTTAATTGTTCTCTCTCTGATAAAGCACTAATTAAAATGATTATGATATTTAAATGGGGCAAGCAGTTAGACTTGGACATTTAGTTTCAAGTATCAAACCAAATGTCTCAGATTTAAAATCTGCCTCAGCAGCTGTGATATATTGATTGAAATCTTTGTCTACAGCCTGTCATGTTCACTTGTCACTACATAACTGCTCGGTTGCTCAACTGCCATCTGATGAAAGATGGTGACAATTAACCATCTTAGAATAAACTAACTATTAGGGGTGGGGGAAAAATCGATACTGTGTAGCATGGTGATATTTTGTTTGCTAATAATGTATGGATACAGGGACAGCAGAAATCGATATTTTGTTACAAAAAGGTTTTTGTGCTCTGACTTCAGAGCATGTTGATCCTTTTCCTGAGCAAGAATCCTGACATTCCTTCACTGTCCAAATGTGTTTAACTTTTTATGGCAGCAATAAACATGACAGTTTACTTATTTTAATTTAAGACATGTTTTATTTTAATTAAGTTTAAAACTTTTTTATTTAATGTAAAATTATATTTTGTTTTAATTTACTTTCAAATTCTTCAGTTGCTGAAGGGGCTGCATAGTTTTCATAAACTGCATAGTTCAGAATAGCTATAATTGTACCAGATGGTTGATTCAGTTAAGTTGGACTAGACTGTAATACAAACCGTTCAGTTTGTCAACAATAAAACTGAAATGAGAGAAAGACTGAGTGTGAGACTTTGATATTAGATAAAATGAATATTGATAAAGTTTACCTTTATGTACAGAATCTGAATATCGCAAAATATTTTAAAAAATTACAATAATATCGTATCGTGCGTTAAGTATTGTGATAATATCGTATCGAGGGATGTATGGTGATTCCCACCTCTACTAACTATGTGCAGTAAATGAAAGTATGAAGTACTGTAACGCTTTCTTCTATTTTGCAGGAAGTGCTAGAGGTAGTTGAGGCCTATCAGAAAAAGAAAATGTGATGTTTTGATATCAACTTCAATCTCAAGCTTACAAAAGTGTTGGAAATCAGCCCCATCAACGTCTAATTTTGTTGAAGGTGACCTTTGCCCTGCCCCCGTTCTCCATTCCAGAAATGGCTGGAGGATATTCACAGAGGAACAAGGGTCAGACATCAAACTCGTATGCACACCTGGGAGCTGCCCAGTTCAAGTGTAATCTTGTAGCGTTGACCACAGAGCAGCTCCCCTGGAGCACCCTTGGGTTCAGTGTTTCGCTTTAGGGCAATTACATTTTGTTCAGGGGTAGAAAAGAGCTTTTTTTCATGAGGGAGAACAAAGAATTTTCCTTTCCTGAATCTCTGTCCTCCCCTGAATCCTTCTGCTGGGTGCTTGACAGAGAGTTCTGGGACTGAAAACTATCAAATGTTGGTTTTTACACACTCTACCTTAACCAGACAACCAGGGCTGTCTTTCACTTTCCTCTGTAAACCTCTGTGAACATCATCTTCTCTGTTTCTTCCAGTTTTTTCTGGTTAATCTCTGATCTATTTAGTTTTATGATCTTTATCTAACATGCAGCGTGTACACCTTCCTAATATGGTTGGATAAGTTTAAAAATACAATACAAAATCTAACAATGTGCTGGAAACATTCCTCAGAGATTTTGTCCACACTGACATCATTGTGTCACACGGTTGCTGCAGATTTGTCGCCTATACATCCATGATGCAAACCTCGTCTTTTTCCAAAATGACTCTGTCACATCGAGACCTGGTGACCGTGGAGTACAGTATACATGAATACAGCAAACTCACCGGGAGTTTCAAGAAACCAGATTGAGAAGATTTCCGCTTTGTGACATGGTGCACGTGTTGTGTGTTCTGCATAAACTGAGATCAAAAGCAGTCATTTAACTCTGACCACAGACATCATCACAGTATTTTCACCAATAGAACTCCCACAGAACCATTTTCCATAAACTCTAGAAATGGTTGTGTGGGAAAATCCCAATCCAATCAGCAGCTTCTGAAATTCCTCAGCTCAGCCCGTCTGGCACCAACAACATGCCACATTCAAAGTCACTTAAATCACCTTTCTTCCCCATTCTGATGCTTTTGTCTTCAAGATCATGTGGACACGTGTCTCAGCAGGTCATTTTGACCGTGTTTATTTACCCGAGTTCCTGTCACTTCGATATTTCTGTTAACAAGCAGTTGAACAGATGTACCTAATGAAGCGGCTGTGAGCAAGTTTACTGTTAGAGTTCTGACTATCAGCAGGAACTTACTCAACCTACATTTTTTAACATTTTAACATCCAACAGTATAAATACAAGTCAAGTTGTCATGATTCAAACAATGTAAACTATTTTAATGTGCCATTACCACCACAGCAATTGAAGTGAAAGAAGCAGTCTCTCCCTACTTTAGAATACGAGTGGCCACACAGCAAAACTGTGTTGTTTTTTTTGTCATCTACAATAAAAGCACATTGAACAAATATTTGTAATATTATGATTATTAGATTTTGAATATAATTTAATATATATATTTTTTCAGGCTACCATGAGGAAATCTCCTGGCAGAGATGAAAGGAAGCACACACACTGAGGCATGCACCTCCCATACCAGCAGAGAGCCTGCATGTTTGTAATCATATCTTAATAAATGGAACAGATAGCATCACAGGTAGAGCACTGGGGATGGAAATGAGACGCTGATAGGGTAATAGTATTACCCTAGATTCTGTAACACACACACACAGTCAAACACACATATTCCCCCACACCTGTGATGCTATTCCCCCAGTGGATCAGGTAACATGCAGTAAATTAGCCAGTGATCCATGCTGGCAGTTGAATGGGGTAAAGTCAGCTCAAATTTGTGTCAGAGCATTTAACAAGTGCCTACTTTCATTAAAGGTTTCTCTCTTCTGAAATGATTTCTTATGGTTTTTGTGCCCCGTGTGGCCTGTTTATGATTAAATGTCCCGTATCATAATTATTCTTTTATTATAAAATATTCAGAACTTATGGTAGTTTTATGATATTTAAGCTTAAATCACTGTAATTTTTAAAAAAAGGCCCGATTCTTTTTCTTTTTTCAGTCAAACGACCTTAAAAGTTGAAAGTGTTTCTCTTGTATCACACCGACATTTGTGTGCATAAGCACACACACAAAACATACACAGACACACACAGGCGCATACTCTTCCCAGCTTTGGCTTTTATATCCCACCGCGATTTATGCCTGTTTTGATTGGCCGTCAGAGCAGAGTCAGCCGGGTTTAGAAGTGGCGAAGAGGAATGTGTCCACACCAAGCACGCACTCGCACACGCATGCACGCACACGTTTTTGCATCACCTTCATATCTCTGAAAACATACACCCACACCTTGCAAAAACAGAGCCGTTCTTTCTATTTTCCTGTGACACGGGCGCAGACTGAAACATATCTGAATGAAACGCAGGCACTGACGCTCACTTCCACACAGCAGGCAGGAATGTGTTGTTGTTATACGGTGTAGTTTTGGAACTGCTCGTTACTCAGCACCTCCACACTGATAAGACTACAGCTATCAGATAGAGAAGAATGTAGACGCAACCCAAAGGAAAGTGCAGAGATGGATGGAAGGAGGACAGACAGGGAGAAAGTGGAGAGTGAGGGAGATAGGAAGTAGAAATACTATTCAGTCCTGTCTTTTACTTCCTGGGCAGATAAGTTTATGTAGATTTTAAACTGAAAACCTTTGAGCTATGCTAACATCTGACTCAAGAAAGTGCAAATACAATCAAAGTGCTAATGAGATTTTCACGGTGAGAAGTTTTAAGCTGATCTGGTCTTTTGTCTGAGCTATTGCCCAAATTTGAGCTACTATTCAAAAGAAATGACTGCACCACATTTCTCAAATGTCAGATTTCAAACTCTAAATACATATTTTCATTAAAGACTCCATACAGGTGTGTAAATATACTGTGACAGGAGATAAATATCAGTATTGAAAGTCATGCTAAATCGCATCTTAGCTCTCTTATTTGCAGCTCTGATGCAGGTTTCTGTGTATTCAGTCATCAAAACAAATGATTTTTTTAAACTTTATCACTGAAAATTACTTATTTTTAAATGTGCATTTACTCTCGTATTCAGTGAAAGAATAGTTACAATAATGCTTAATGTCTGGTAAATTGCTTGATGGCTTTTATAGATCAAATGCATCAATATCACAAATAATATTGTTGTTACTCAGTAATGAAACCAGATTTGGCGACATTGCCCAAACTCTGCTGTGTGCTGTCAGATGGTTATTTATAGACCTTATTAGACATCTGGCATCCAATCAATCTAGCGTCTCCCTTCCCTGCCTCCTCCTACAATTTATCCTTTCATCCCCCTTCCCTCTCTCCCTTCATTTGTATCGCGACCTCTGACCATTCCTTGTTAGGGCGGAAAAGGAAGAGGTTAACCTCTGCACTGAATACACACACGCTCAGACACATGCACACTATTTTAGTGTAATGGAGCCTTTAGAAAGGTTCCTCGAGGAGGTGTAGGTTTACAAATCAACATCTAAATAATTAGCTTTCACTTTAAATTAAGTGAAGATGGCACAGGCTTCTGCAACACACTTTCAATTATATATACATATAATGATATGCACAGAAATAGCTTCTATTAAGGCATTAATGGAACTTCATACTCATTGTCAGATCAATTAAAAGTTGCTAAGTTAAACATATAAGCTTAAGGATATGGGCACATTTTAAATGGTTGAACTTTTTATGTCTGTCTCGTCCATTTGTCGTCTTGATCTTTTGTTTACTCAGCTTTGTTTTTTCCTGTTAGACAAAGAATTCTGTGTCTCTGTGTGTGTTTGTGTGTAGGAGGCTTTTTAGTGACTGTGGCCGCCGCACTCACTGTGAATAGAAATATTTTAGTTGGTTATTTGCCACTCAGAAAATAACTATATGTATATCTCTCTTTCTTACTTTCCCCTTGCATGTTTTTCTCTCTTTTATCTCCATCTGATTTTTAACCTCTTTTAAAGCACACATTCATACATCCCATTGACATAAATGTTGGACTGAGTGCTAAAAAAATAATAAAACAATTAACAATTAACAAACTGAGTTTTAGTCCTTGGGTAGCGTTTCTGCCAACAGTGAGGAAATGGCTAATGTGTCTAATGTTTGTGGCTGTTACACATAAATGTAAGCACCTTTTTCCTGCTGTACTGTCTGCAGACAAATGCTGTTGTGCCTGTCAGTAAATAGCTCAGGGCTGTGGTACAGCATACTTACACACACACATGCAAGGGGTCAGCTGTGCAGATGTGCTGCTGCTCAATCAGTAGTTTAATCACAGAGGTTAGAGTTTAATGACTTATTATTACTGAACCTTAAATCACACAAACACATGGCTGCCCAGCCATTATAGCTGGTGTATGTGTGTACTGTACATGCAGATCTACAGCAAATAACAAATTGCTCTACAGAACTGTGCGCCTTTTCTAAGCGTTTCCAGGTCTTGTGTTTCACGAAATGCACAAAGGCGAGATGTCGAGGCCAAATTACACAAAATAAAGAAATATTTCCTCTATAATTTTGAAATGCATATCACACACTAAAAGAAGGAAAGTCAGGTTTTCTTTCAATATTTCTGAAAGAGTAAAATACACTGTAAGAGTATCACTAACTCAGTCTGTCCAGAGACATTTGGATCTCCCTGAGCAAAAAAATCCTTCTAACACACAACTAAGGTTTCAGTTTGATGGCGTGTGCCTCTGCGCATGATTGTGTGCATCAGTGTGATGTTCTAGAAAATAACACCATCAATCAAACACAACACGGGAAGCAGCAAGAGAAGAAATATCTTCACAATGAAACAAAGGTGGTGAAGCAACATATGGCATTATTTAACTGCACTTTGAGAAACACAAGTGTGTGTGCTTAAGAAAAGAGCTGTGCAATATTTAACTTTATTCAGCTTTAAGTTGTGGACTTTATGGGGACAATGGTCTATTAGAGGCCCTGGAAACTTTTTCTTGACTTTCATCATAACGTACAGTCCATTCAGAAAAATTCTTAAGAGTTACTGTTGAGCTCAATTGGGCTAATGGGAACAGATAGTTTAAATTAGGACTCAAGTAGGTGTGCTAGGTTCAAGGTTAAAATATGAGTTAATTTAGCACATTTAAAGTAAATGACCCACAGGAGCAGAGTTAAAATTAAGTCACACCAAAGCTAAAACTAATCAGTGAGTTAAATGTAGCACATTTAACTGTATATTGTGTGCGGATGCCTATGTGAGGAAAAAATATCATATTTCAAAAAGTAACTCTGAATCACACAATGTGCCTTTGATATGTTGGAGGTGGATGTGTCCAGTCCAACCTTCACCCAGGGAGAACGTGGTGCAGCCAAAGATCATGGAAGTCAACAAATTATAATAATACGCACCAAACTATAAACAAAATAATCTGGGGTATTGTGAATATGTTGGTTAATTAATTTCATCTTTATTTTAAGGGTAGCAGTTAAACTACTTTTCAGTGCACATAGACGATGAACGTATATGTGATGAAACCCACTGATCTGCAAACTCCTTTTAGGAAGTCTCAGCCAGCATCCTTTCATTGTTGCCATCTTGATGTTTCAAACCAGAGAGCTGGATCGCATGTTGAAACTGAGGCTTGCTGCATGTTGTTTTGGGTAAGGGACTTGTTAGTCAGTGAGCATCCCCTCGTTTAGCCTCCTTTTTGACTTGAAGAAGAACAAAATGAACTTCGTGCAGTTTTGAATATGGCTTGAAACTAGTGATTAAGCCCATGAATTAATCAGGTCCTTTAGTGACCAACTACAAAATGATGAACAATGTTAAAATCCCTTTACATGTGAATGATGTATACGTGTTAATCCCGTAGGAATTTAAGAAAACAGGTAAAGCCTTAATACCTTCCCTGTTTTAAATGTATGAATCACTAGACATCTCAGAATAACTTCATTCTATGAAGAGTGGAAAGTTTGATTTTTAATATATTTTTCAATTAAATAAAAGCACAGATTACTGTAATGATAGCTATATAAATCCAAAAGGTATAAATTTGGATTTATTTTGTTTGACTTGTGCTACAACCTTTGGTTATAAAAAAAACAACACTACTGAATGTAGTTTGTTGCACAATTTATAACATGTTGAATGTTAGACAAGAATGTTCAGATGTTACAGAGTAACAGTTCTCTTCGGAATTGTGGTTATTACAACGCCAACCTGTTTGGAAAGGGGATGTAATGATAGCTGCTATTGTTGAAGCTACCCACAGGGGGCGCTCTGGAATCAATAAGATGTACAGAATAGAAGAAGAAAGTGATCACTGTAGAAAAAACAATAGCTAGCTGAAGCTAGCACCAGGAGTAATTTTGATGTTTTATTCATAGAAGAATAAGAATGTTACAATTACTTGAATATTTCTTCATTAGTGCACATTGCATTAAGTATGTTCTAAAGTAAAACAAAAACTCAAGATGGATACAATTGATGCTGGAGTTAGACTAGCTGGCCTAGACTGAGAGCTTAAGTTACTCCTGAAGTAGTTAGATGAAAAGACGAGGATAGATGAGGGATCTCTTGGTCAGGGTTTTCCCTACCCCAGCTAGGAAACAAAACTCACATGTGGTCCATTGCGGGTACACACGTACACACATGTTATGATAGCCCCCTTCGAAAGTTGGCTTTCTCTTCTCTCGCCCTCTCTCCATCTCTCGCACACACACACAAAGGAAGTGTGTACACAGTGTATGTGGAGATAATAGCTTTGCAGGGGCCACAGCAGAGCTCAGCCAAAAATCTGTCTGGCTAAAAAACCCATTAAACCACACGTTCTCTTTCACACACACACATATGAGGACGTACTTCATCACAGGCATTAAAAAAAATTGTTAAATTAGGCCCACACATCACCTACATTAGTACCCGTGGGCACTCACACAGCTTTGTAGCATGAACCATTAATATGCCATCAGATATCAGACCAGTTAAATTGATGGGGCCCAGTGTGAAGAGAAGCCTAAATTTTCCACCAATTATTCTTTAATCTATCGAAAGCTGAGGAGGTGGAAGAGAGGAGGAGAGAAAAGGAAAATACATGCAAGGAGAAGCGAGAAACGGCAGGAAGTGAATATCGCAGTATTTGCATCATATTAAATTAACTTGAATGTATTAACTATGATCGATACTTAAAAAAATGCTGTCCTTAATTTTTTATGTATTTATTTTATTACATGTTGTTAGGTAAAATATTATGATAAAGTCAGAATAATCTAGAGTCACTACTTCAGGCTTATTTTTACTTTTTATACCACTAATACACAATTACATTCATCTCATGGCATTTTTCTATTGCAAGTTAAAGATGCTACAATAATAGAGAGAAAACAATCAGACAATTGGCCCTTTCACACAGGAAGTGACATGTTTATTATGGAAAGAAGAATTAAAGTGTATTAAAGTTGACAACGTTGAGAAGATGTTACTCATATTTCCTTAAAACGAACCAAACGACCTTCTATGAGCAAGCGCTTGGCATTGGAATATATTTTGTCTTTTGCATGTGCTGTTAGGTTAAAAAAAGGAATTTTCCTGTGGCAGCACAATATTAATGCATCCTTGTTTACCTCTCTGAGCATGGATGCGTGAAGCTGTTGCTTTCCACATAAAGAACCACAAAAAGATGCTAATTAGTAGCACGTTGTTTTGCAGACCATAAAAACGAAAACATTGGTACGAGAGAAATAAAGAGGGAATTACATAGAAAGAAAGATGATGGGCATTTGTGAAGGAAAACAGAAATATACGAGGGATGTGGTGAGACTCAATGACTAGAAGAGAAAGAAAGGAAGTTTTGAGATTAAGAAGTGGGCAGAATGAGATGCAGGGTTGAAAAGGGCACCAAAGGCAAGAGAAAGAGTGAGAAAAGAAAGACAAAACGAAAGAAAGAGTGGGCCTAGTTATGTGGTGTGAGAAGTTCAGCGGCAGCCAACTCCATTCACTTTTGAAATGCTTAATGTCTCATTTTGTCAGGCACTCTGGATGTTTTTGGTTTTTCCGCTTTATGCACTACAGCGGGGACTCTAGGAGAAAATGCTTAAGAAGGGCTCATGAATCAAAGCTCCTGAACAAAATTTTAAACCCTCAACCTCAAAAGTTAATGACATGCATCTTAGCGCAGAGAGCCCAAACAAAGCCTTCAGAGAGTGGTTTCATAAGCATTGTTTGTCCTAGGAAAATAAGATGGTATCTCCTTCATTTTGAGTGTTTCAGTGTGTTGTTTTTCTGATGGCTGATTGTTATTTATTTGTTCACACAGCTCTTGTTGCCTTCAGCGACAGGACAATTTCCATTGAGCAACAATGGTAATCATACAAGGTCAACCCAATTAACATTTATGTAGCATTTTCAATGGGGACAAGTCTGAATTGCATGTGTCACATTAACGGAATCGCACATACATAATAGGGTTGTGATTTTCTCTCGGGGTCTCTGTGAGTCTCTCAGCTCGTTACAAACATGCATTAGATAGTTAGATAGTTGCCTATGATGCATTTTTGCTGTTCCTAGTCCAGGAAACATCGCTCTGTTGAAAGGTATGCCCAAGGACAAGTGTAAACTATCACTCACTGCAGCATCAGGCAGTGCACGCACCGATGCTGTGTTGGAGCTCGTGCCACAACTCCGTCGTTTCCACAATAAAAAGATTCGTTTTGGTGACAAAAAACTGGCACAATAAGGCTATGTCCACACGTACACGGGTATTTTTGAAAACGGAGATTTTCCGTTTTTGTTTTAAAAAAATAATCCACACGTAAAGGCAGAAATGAAGGAAAACGCTGCAAGGAACATGCCAAAGCAGCAGGTGGTGCTATATTCCTAACCGTGCAGAAATGTTGGCCAATCAGAAGTCTAGAAGCCTCGGTGGGAAAAAGTAAACAAAGCTGGGGCATAGAAGCAGAACAGAGTTGTATGTGTGGAGGGACAGTAACTGTGTGTGTATATGTAAGCATTTAAACACTGCAGAGAGTACAAGTAACAGTATTGTAGAAATTCATTTCACCGAAACAATAACGTGGCGCACAGTGTGACGTCAAAAAAGGCGCACACCTTTGACACTGCGTTTTCTCTGTTTTCTCCATTTTTCTCGTCCACACGTAAATGCAGAAACGGAATTTTAGAAAATATCCACCCTGGCAGGCGTTTTTAAAAATCTCCGTTTTCAGTCACTGAAAACGCCGTTTACGTGTGGACGAAAGGTGCAAACGCATAGAAAAATCTGTGTTTTCAAAAATACCCGGGTACGTGTGGACATAGCCTGAAACTGCTGGGCTCGACATTGGAGCCATTGACGTCAGAGCCAATGGATGAGGCTTCCACAAGAACTTCATCAATTATTGGAGGATGCAGTCCACAAATTCTGTCCACTGTGATTTTCTTTCCATTGAAATTACTCTAAATTCTGCTAGTAACACTGTTTAATAACAGGATCTCAGATTTATCAAAATGTGGGCTGGTTTTCAAAAGACCCCAAGGCCAGTATTGGCAGAACCAGCTCTTCATCACAATGAGGGAGAGAGCAGACATTAGAATTTGTGATTAGACTTAACTGGATTCATGTTGACACTTGGTGCCACAAATGCAACAAGCTTTTACACAACACATTGTGATGGTCCTTTGGTTTTGTGCTCATTTTGAAGTTTGAATTAGTAGTTTTATATTTGAGTTGAATTGCTGTATAGGTTTGTTTCCTCCGTTTTTGTGTTTAAGTCTTCAATTTTTCTGTTTATTTTATTTCCTGAGGTTTATTTATTATTATTTTTATGTATTATTTTCCAATGATGAGTCTTCAGTGTTGTACTAATGCTCTTGGGTTATTACTTTGATACTTAGGGGGTGTCCAAATTCATATACCGCATCCTCCTGAGGCCGCATTTGCAGGCCGATTAGGTCACGACGACGAAGGCTGTCCAAATTCATAGACTCCTCCAAATGCAACCATCCTCCTTTTCCCCAGATTTGAAAGATTGATCGGGTGTATCCTTCGTGGCCCACCATATCCCACAATTCATAGCGCAGCCCAGCCAATTCCAGTTTCCAACAATGGCGGCAGCTACTTAGTTTTAATATTACTCTTATTACTTTTTCTGGGTCACAAAATACATTTTTAAGATATTTTCAGGTGAGAATGTAGCTGTGTAAACTTCAAATATCTGCTCGGTTTATCAAGAAATCACATATTTGCAAAAGTGCTCCAACTGATATATTTTACATAGCAAGGAGCAGACGGTTGAGTTTATTAAACTCTATCGAGACAGCTGGTGACGCAAACTGAAGGCTAGACCGTCCAATTTCAGCACCGCTCACTTCCGGTCTACCCAGCCTTCGGAGGACCTGCCCACGATGACCGCGAAGGCCGGGTCCTCAGGAGGATGCAGCCTATGAATTTGGACACCCCCTTAGTTATCACTTTTATGATTCTTTGAGTTTCACTTCCTCCCCTGTCTCGTTACCTTGAATGTCTGCACCTGTGTGTCTTCCCCAGCTGTGTCCACTTCCCCTAATTAGCCTGTGTGTATTTAAAGTACGGTCTCCCCTTTGTTCCTTGTCAGAGCATCTGTCCTCGTGTGTGCGTTCCCTGTCACTTGGATTCTGTTTGGGTTTCCTCTTTATTGAATTTTGTATTTTAAACTGTTTTCAAACCACAAATATAAACACCCTTTGTTAAAGGTTGAGTCTGCATTTGGGTCCAAGACCTGTGGTTTGACAAAAATTGTATAGGTCACTTTAACTGTCAGCACTTTTGTTTGCCTGAAGGAAGTTGAGAAGTATGAAGGTAAAACGTGCTATGTTTCCAGTTGTTCCCTGTCTCTATAGAGACAGGGAACAACTGGAAACTGGAACAATTATACCATTATATCTTGTTTTATCTTAGATTGTTTTGTTTTTTCATGTCATTTTCCTGCTTCCCCTTCTTGATTCCCCTTCTCAGCTTCTCTAATTGTAATCCCACCCACCAAAAATGTGAGTGTTTTAACATGTTTTAATGCTTTGTCTTGTTCTACTTAATCTGAAAAAAAAAAAAAAAAGTCAATGATCACTGTGGGCCACTCTTGGTTTTTATCATCACTATTCATTTTGAAGCTCAGTTTTTAAAACCTTACAATGTAACTACAGCCCAGCCCATGCAGCAATAAATTTATGACTAACCTTATCTCAGTTGTTCTCCTGACTGAAGTTTGGTCCGTTTAGAGGATTCTGCCACGCGATTACATTTGTCTTTAAACATCGGGAATCCTTGCATTAACTTTTATCGAATGGAAAAAAGTTAGCGTTCATCCTCCAGCTTCACTATGTTTATAATATGCTTACCATAGCCATGTAGCTAGCCACCATGTAGAACGTCATCATATACCAGTTAGTCAGCAATCAAGGAGGGAAACCAGTGACCCTACAAACGTCACTGTTTAGTTTTGTCTTCATTTGTGTCTGAAGCGATATCAGAGCTGTACGTTTTAATTTTTCTGAAATTTCTCAGTCAGAACATAGTATATTATCTTTTGGGTGGAAACTAGCGAGCTAACTTCTAACTCTATTAAATTTCATAAATTCTGTTTTCATAGATGCCTGAATGTTAAACGTAATTGTTACACCTGGTAGAGGAGCCACACTGATGATTTTTATTAAAGATGAAAGAATTTCGACAGTTTTTAACTCTCAGTGATGTTGCAGTGTTCATCTGACTTTGGGACCTGAAGAGTTTGGACCCGGAAATGGCTAATGACCAGATAGCCCAACTACTGCTGTATTTTATTTTATTTTTAATCTAGGGTATCCGGTCGTTAAGTCTGACGTCACTAGCCGTGTCTGGGCCTAAACTCCGCTGCAGGTCCATATATCAAACGATCACTATGGCATTACTGAGAGTTGAAAAACTGTCTAAAGTCTTTCATCTTTAATAAAATGATCAGCGTTCTGCTCTACCAGGTGTAACAACTGAGTTTAACATCCAGGCATCCATGAAAACGGAATTTATGACATTTAACAGAGTTAGCAGGAAGTTAGCTCGCTAGCTTATATCTAAATACAATATAGCATGTCCTGACTGCGGGGTTTTGGAAACTAATTAAAACGTACAGCTCTGTTATCACTTCCAACATAAATGAAGACAGAAAACTAAACAGCAGTGACGTTTGTAGGGTTACTGAAGTTTGGCTAGCTGGTATATAACGATGTGCTACGTGACCGCTAGCGACACAGCTATGTTAGCATAATATAAACTAGCTAACTTTTTTTCCGCTCGATAAAAGTTAACGTGAGTGTTCTCGGTGGTCAGGAACAAATGTAATCGCATGGCAGGATGCTGTAAAAGGACCAAACTTCAGCCAGGAGAACAACTGAGATAATCCATCCACAATACGAGGTTAGTCATTCATATACTGCTGCATGGGCTGGGCTGTAGTTACATCCTAAGGTTTTAAAAACTGAGCTTAAATAAATGATTAGCGGTAATAAAAGCCGAGGGAGGTCAACAGTGATCACTGACTGTTTTAGGAGCTTTTTGAGATTAAATAGAAGAAAATACAAAACATTAAACATGTTAACAACACAAAAGCCATATTAAACGCAGACTACTTTAGGCCCGGAAGTAGGATTCGTCACGTCATCACTTAACAACCGCATAACAGTGCTTATGACTTTTTTTTTTAATATTAAGGACTATAGTGCATGGTACTTTGACAAGATATCATGCCATTAAATACACATTGAAACAGTGGAGGTCAGAAAGTTTGATTATATTGAGTAATGAAAACAAGATGTGGATAAATGTGACAAACTGTTTAGAGTCCTCCTCCTTCCTTGGTTTGCTTAGTCACTCTGTCAGACACTGTGTCTTATATGGTGAACTAGTGAACATTAAAATATTTAGCAAAGGATGCAACTGTGCATCATCCATGATCGCTCTTAATGCAAGTCTTCTGTCTCTCTTTCCTTCAGATGCTTGTAAGGGATTGAGACATTCTTCATCTGGGTGTACTGATATTGACTTCTGGATCACAGGTAGGAGGGCAAAAGAGGAAAAAAGGAACAATGATGAAATGAAATCAGAAAAGCCCAGTGTCTAGGTCATTAGTTTAATTTGCCCTTATCTCTTTTTACCTGTGTTTCATCATTGATCTGCTCAGTAAATGTAATATAGTCTTGCCTATCAACTTGTGTGTTGTCAGATCATCTGTTGGTTCTGTGCGTTCCCCATTCTTCTTGTACCTTTTTTGTTGGAAAGTGTTTTATTTTACTTTTTGATCAGCCAATACAGCCTTGATTTTTGTTTTGAATCTCTTTGTATATCTGTCTGTACATCCTGTTCTCTCCTGCTACTCCTGTGCAAATGACAGAATGCAAGATAGTATTTAAGCAGCTGGTGAAGTCAAGAATATAACTATATCCCATGTAGTGGCTTTTTTGATGACATTACCAAAATGTACAGCCATGTTTATTTAGACTTTTAACAAATTCCAGCACAAGACAGGTCAATAATCTGTTTTATTTATTTAAATATATTTAATTTCTTTAGCCTTGTTAGATTAAGAATTTAATAACTGCTGTCACAGGTAATTAAAGATTGTTAGCAGTTTTAAATGTATTATAAAACGCCATTACCATAAGTTTCATGTTAATTTTCCACGCCTTAGGTCTGTTAGCTCTGCAGCACCAACATCTTTCACCAGTATTGATGACTTTACTAAACTAATGACCAATCAGAACAAGAAATGAATAGTTTTATTTCCCATTTTTCTGTTCTATAGGCTCAGCCTCTAAACTTTTCTTTGGTTTGGTTTGCCATCCTCATTTTCTGTTGATGGAAAGGGCTCTATGTGTGTGTATGCGTGTGTGTCTGTGTATGTGTACCTTATTGTCACAAGAGTAAATGGATGCACATGTGGTTAGGAAATTTAGTGTTGATACACTTTTTGTTTAGATTATGCTGAATTTAAGGGTCATAAGTCATGGTCATGCTTACCCACTTTCAAATTTTGGGATGTATTTTGCTAGGACAGGCGACTGACTCTGAGGTTTCTCTGTGCAGAGGCTTGGCTTACTTTCTTTAACAGATTGCTCACTACTGTGCCTTTTTGGGTACATCCAGCAAGGAGGAAACCTCTGTGTAGACCCAGGAAACTCTGTTGGGATTTGGTTTCCCTGTATGCCAGAGGGCACCTGGCGGAGCCCCAGGAGGTGCTTGAATTAGTCACTACAAAGCTCCTCTGCTCTAGTGACGCAAAGCTCATTTTCAAAGCAGCTTCTTTTCTTGACATCACAATCCTGCACCCGCACCCTAGATTGGGGTATTAATATTGCATAATGAAGTGTTCATACAACAGTGGTAGAAGGTCCAATATCCCCAGTCTTGAGCAGAAAGACTGATGATGATGTGTTTTCCACCTCAGCAAACCTATTAATGCAAGTTTGTGCAAGGCACTGAAAAAAATAGATGACTAACCGTGAATCAGTCGTTTCTGGAACTGAACAAACACCAAAATGCAAACCATTAAAATTTAAATTAGATATGGGATGGATTTCTAAAAGCTTTGGGAATTTTTGAAAAACCTTCAAAGTAGATTTGTTTACAGAGAATTAATCAAATATTAAACTAGTCACAAGTCTCTCTTTTGCTCCCACTGGCAGGAAAAATGATGTTTTAATTAGAGTGAGACCAAGAATGAGATATTGAATTGCTCAGTTTGAGACCTAAAGTATTACAATATTTATGAACTCCCCACAACAACACTGATTCAATTAGAAATGAAATTATTTTATAACTGCAATTGATGATAATCCAGCTTTATTTCCTTCTACCAATAGAGGGCAGCAGCACTACTGCAACACTCTGCAAGTCTTCATACTTTATCTGCTCTGAAAACTCCTTTAGCCTTAGTCCTGCTGTCTGCACCAAGAGCTGTGTGCAAGTCTGTGTAGTGATGAAGAGTAGTTGGACTATTAGCAAGAGCTTTAACTTTTGCCTGTGGCCACTAAGAATATAAGTTTAACTCAAATATTGAGCTGATTATATATGTATATATGTATCACCTGTCACAACAAGCCTCGTTTCACCCCCACAGTCATTGTGCACTGTGTGGATTTTCCAACATCATAACAGATAAGTTCAGCTTAATTAAATGTGATCAACTATGACTGAGCTGTCATCCAGCGTTTTTGTCATATGCTACTTGTTAAAGCATCTATCAATGAAGTTGACACACAACACACACTCCCGCAGGATGATGCATGATAAATATGGCTGAAAAAAGACGCGCCTCAAAACCAAAACATGTTAGCAAGTTCATTAAGTTGATAAATGGGCTGTAAAAATAAAAGCAGAGCTGCTGAGAAATCAGCTAAAATGAGTACGCTGCTTCCGTGGATAGTTTTACTCGAGTTTGGTTTACAGACTTGGGGAAGATAAAGGACGAATCAAAGTTTGTAGAGCTCTCCGACTCTCCTGACATCAACTGAAAGAGAGAGAGAGAGAGGGAGGGAGAGGGGACGAGGATTTTGGGGGAAACCTAAATACAAATCTGTTTGCCTCTCTCGCTCTCACAATCGCCAGGCGAACCAGTCTGTTGCGCCACTGCGCTTTCAACTTTTTTTTGTATGTGTGTGATTATAACTCCTTTACCACTCTCACTTTTTACTCCCTGGCAGCGGAGGGATGTTCCTTGGAAGGAGGTTACACCCCAGCTGAATATTCTCACCTTGGAAGGTTTAGAAGCTAGGCTCATAAGTTCTCGGAGAGTTTGGGAATGGAGAACATTTGGGGAAACTTTTACGCATTGAGCTGAGTGACGCACGAATAGATATTTAAAGCTTTTGTCTAGCGTGTCATATCTACGTTATTGTCTTCTTCGTCACTGGCAAAGGGATGTTTTAAGTAGACTCGTAGTTACCGAGTCTCTGGAGAGAAGTTTTCTGAATTCGTGCAACAGCGAACTTAATTTGATTTCGGCTTGCGTTTTTCTTTCTTTTTTCCAAAAATTCTGCCACAGAAAAAACGTCCTGTCTTCAACTTACACAGGATCCGCACTTCCACGGTGTCTCCTTCACCCCCCGCGGATTTTCAATTAACGTCTGTTGGAAGTAATTTCGGTGGATTGTTATAATGCCTCCGACCACGCCGGAGAAGCGCGCCGCGCTCTGCCGGGTTTGGGCTCTAGCTTTCGCTCTGCTGGTGTGCGCTACATCGGTGAATGGATGCCCACACAAGTGTAGCTGCTCCGGATCTCATGTGGACTGCCAGGGTCTGGGTTTGAAGACTGTGCCCAAAGGAATACCGAGGAATGCCGAGCGCCTGTAAGAGCAGTTGTTTTATTTCAACTTATCTGTAATTGCATCCATTTAACCAAAGTTCATCATAGAGGGCACTCTGACCTTATTATTCACCTTTTCTCCCTTTGCATTACTCCCATGCTCCTGAATTGTGGATAGTGCATTTTAAACTTAACATGCTCAAAATATTCCCGCTCACTTGATATTTGGACATGTCAAACTATGTCTGGACACATTTTTTAAAAACATCTCGAAAACTTAGTCGTGCATTGTTAAACTTTCATCGCTTGCACATAACGGTATTTATTTCATACAGCAGGCTACTGTAATAGCATCCATGTGCATCAACATCCCATTTAGTTTATTAAATTCATGTTTTTATATTATCTTACAAACCCCCGTCTTGTATGTAAAACTCTGGTACTATTTCTGGTACTTTTTTTTTTTTTTTTCTATCGCTGTTGCCATGATTTCTACTCAGGCTATATAAAGTTGGGACATAACTTTTATATAAAAGTGGATAAAGCTTTTTTTTTAAGAGTATGACTGGCTTTATGTGGCTTTTAAAAATCTTAAGGAAACTATTGCTATCAAAAATCCTGTCAGCATATTACTCAAAGGGTACGTCTTACTGTAAAAAGCTGCAATACCTTTAGTTTAAAATACTATTTTATTCTAGCTTAATATATTGCATACACAAAAGTCACCTGCGACCCCCAATGAACAGAGGTCGTTAAGAAAACAGTCACCAACTATGTTTTTAGAGAAAGCTTTTGAAATTTTAAACGGGTCAAAGAAAATGTGAGAAAATCGCCTTAAATCACTTTAAATTGTATTCTTTCACATGCCTGGGTAAGACTTTCTAAAGTTTTGTAGAATATGAGTAAAACTGAACTAGATCCTCAGTGTTTTTCACTTCAAGAACTACTGTTTCTTTCTTTCGTTATTCTTAGCCTGGGTGACGGTTTAAAATCATATTCATTCCTTAGGCAGGGACAGAACTCTGACAGGCGCTGCTGCCACCTCCAGCCTGATCTTGACACGTATACATCAGCGCAGCCACACACATGCACTCACAAACACACACCTTTGCTATTAAGGTATGGAAGTGATTATGCATGACAACAGAGCAGCCAAAAGCCCTGCAGGGGATCAACAACAGACCTAACCTGAGACAACAAACACAATCAGTAGGCTGCTGAGGAAAGTGGGGGGTCATGTTTGTGAATGTGTGTGTGTGTGTGTGTGTATGTGGGGGGTACTGGTGGATATGAACATGTGATCAGCATGTGTGTGCGGGTTTTTGCTTGGCTGAGTTGTTTCATATGTTTGTGTGGCTGCGTGTTTGCACTGGCTGGTGTGATTGCTTTTCTTGTGTGTGTATGTGTGAGTGTTAACAATGAACCCCCATTCCTCTGCTATTCAACAGGGCTGTTGTGACCTCCTAGGACCTGTTGGCTTTTGCACAGTAATCCCCCGAAGACATTTAGACCCAAGAAAAATAAATAATTAGATCAGGTTGTGATGGGGAGGTGGGATAACGGGGTCTTCTGCGGCTCCCTGGGGTCCCCAGGGTGGAATATTTGGGGTAGCAGCGCCCCCTCCCTCCCTTTTCAGTCCAGAAACTCTGTGTTTATGTTTCTCTGATTTATCCAGGTCAGTGTTTCAGATGTAACTTTGGCCAAGAGTTGCTCTTTGCCTCCCTCTTTTTCTACCTTCATCTCGTTCTCCCTCTGCAGATATATTTCAGGGAGTCTGAGTTGGGAAACATTCAAATGGATGAGATTCTAGTCCTAAAGGTTACAACAGACACTTTGTTTTAAGAGAGATGAGCATTATTGGCCTAAGCAGGGATTTGATTTTGACAGTTGTGATAAAGTTCATGTGGACAACAGATTCTTGTAACAAAAAAAGTTAAGTAAAAAGTTGTAAATTTCAAAAAGTTTCTCAACTATAATTGAATACTTCCACACATCACCACTGACACATTTACAGATTGCAAAAGCCTAAGGTGATGATTTCCATTGGCAGAGATTCTTTAAGACTATAAGTTTTTATTTTTTCGTCCATATTTCAAGACTTTCCGGGCTTTTTCTATGGTATACTAACACAGCGGTCCCCAACCCCCGGGCCTCGGACTGGTACCGGTCCGTGAGTCGTTTGGTACCGGGCCATGAGAGTTGAGGCTCAGGTGTGAAATGTATAGTTTTCAGGTTTTTATCGGTTTTCAGCGTTATTTTGTTATCGTTTTTATCGTTAACTCGGTTTTCCTGGGTTTTTCACGTGTGTTATGAATAAATCTTCTTTTTTTCGGTACCGGTACTAGTTTTATTTTGTTGTATTTATCCGCGACACCTTAAAGGCCGGTCCATGAAAATATTGTCGGGCATAAACCGGTCCGTGGCGCAAAAAAGGTTGGAGACCGCTGTACTAACACACTCGTCATTGTGGCTTGACATTATGGTATAACAGACTTTTTCATGGTGGCAAAAACTGGCAATAAACTTGAAGTGAGGTGAAAAGTCACAATTAGGGATAAAAGTCTTTAGGATTTGGGTTAAAAAAAGAACTTTATGAATTGTTCATGCTTAAAAGAGTTTAACTGATCATTTTAAAATGAAATGGACCATATACATTTAAATCAACTCGCATCATCCTAGTGTAGAATATAGTTTTACAACTATATTAACTTTGCTTCTGTCACACTTACTATGGCCAGCACTGTCAACATCCCATTTTAGATACTGTAATCTCTAGTCTTTAATTCTTTGCCAAGATTTTCTTTCTTTGGCTACAGTCCTAGTAGTTAACTGTGTAATGTTAACTTGGTAGAACACATTTTAACCATGGTTAAGTTTCAACCATCGGCGTAACTTTGTGCTGAACATTGGGGGGGGGGGGGGTCAAGATCTCTGTCTAAATAAATAAATAAATCTGGGTAAATTTCGAGATGATTAAATGTGCAACTATTTTGCTGGCAATAACTGAAATGAGTAAAGATAACATAGCCCCCCTAACCCCCCTGGAAATTACGCCCATGGTTTCAACATTGCTTTAAATATTGTAGCATGGAAATCCTCCATCTTTTTTCTAATTTAAAACTTTTCTTGTCTCTGTCGCTGAAATATTAGAAAATATAATGTGTATCTGTTACCTCACAACACTAGAACATGCGTCAAGGCCGCAAAACATGTAGCATTTAATTAAGGCGAGGCTTTCACCTTATCTTTCCGGGAAAATGTTTTTCAACTTCTACATTGCAGCACCCTCTATAGACACATGTATCGAATCAAAGTAACTTAGAACGATTGCTTGAAGTTTTATGAAACCAAATGTAGAAATTCACAGCAGAGTAAAGCACAAGTACACATGGAGTTAAGAGGATTTCATGATATGCTGTCACATTATATAACACTGAAACATTTCACAGTGGTAAATTTCCTGAGGAACGGTGGGTGCCTGGAGTGAAGAGAATCAGTCACGATGCACTGTAAAGCATGAAAGCACTGTAACGCTCATGTAGCTTTCACAATATGCCCCCACTTAGCCTTTTTATTACACACAGTGCAAAAGTTTGAATCTAGTTTCTTTCTGCTACATGTGAAAACGAGTAAGCCAGTGCCACAGTCCACCTGTCATAACCACAGAATCAATCGCTTTAAAAGCCTGGTCTTCCTCACTATTGTAAACATTTGGAAAGGTTAACGAGAGAAAAACTGTGGTGGCCCCAACTGTTCACTTAACAGACACACTCACACGCTGCCAGCCTCAAAGATTACCTCGGGCCAGTCAATTCCGTAATGTTCTACTTGGAAAGCCACTTGAGGCCTCATTTGCATCTAATTTGAGTGGAGGGTTTTTGGGGGTGGCTTAACAGGCTTAACGAGGTTGGGTAAAGTGAATTGAAACATAAGAACGGCTTTTCTCTCTCGGGTTCGGTTCACACCTGCCCTACAGGGTCTGCATAGACACACATACAAAAAAGCACAAACACTTTTTTTTTTCTTCTTGAGATTCAAATTCCAAACTGTTGCTTCAACTGCTGCGAAAATGTGGGAGAATCAAATGCCGTAAACTCCAAAGGGAGCTTCCAATCGCTCGAGCTGCAGTTTGTTTTTTTCTGCATGTGTTTGTGCAAACTTTGCATGTTTTAATTTTGTCACAATGTGCATGTGTGCATGGTTGCATCCTCGTATATGCACTGTGTTTGTAGTTGAGTGGCAGCAAGTTTCCTCAGCCAGCTTTGCACAAGCTAAATTTGAGTTTAACAGTCTAGTTTTCTGTTCCCTCGCTAACACCACCAGTAAATTTTGGCACGATTTGTACAGGCAACACCTTCTGTGCTTTCTCTCTTCTCAGCTAGTTCTTTCTTCCCTTCTGCTCTTTTATTTCCCTTCCCCTCCAAGCTTTTATCTTTATCCCACCTTTGCTTTTTCTCCTACATCTCTCGCTCTTTCTGCCCAACTTCTTTTCTTCTCTACTTTTCCTTTGCTTCACTCCTCAGTTCTACCACTTTTTTTCTGACCTCCACCTCCCCCTCCGACACACGCACTCACACACACCATCAGTTTGCCAGCAGCATCTCTCCAATAGAGTTTTCACAACCCCCATTTCCCCCCAACGTGCCAGCCTACTGTACCACAGAGCGCATAACAGTAGGATCCCTGCTGCTGCGTGTGTTTGTGTGGACACACACACTTTAGCCGCTGCTGCTGGCTCTTATCAAAGCTTAGTGTTGATTGGCCAGTGGACGCTCTAACCACCACACCCTCGGCTATGAAATGGCATTTCATGGTGGGGCTGGAATTTTGTGTGTGTGTGCGAAATCTCTGAATACTTTGGTTCTACCCTGCTCATGGAGCAGACCAGCTAATTTGTGCTGACATAGTTCTAGTTCCCTAAATTTGGAATCATTTGATTGGATCAATCTGCAACGACTAAAGTACTGTGGTGTAGACTTCCCAGCTACTTTTGGCTCTGTCTTGAATATTTATCTGACATCATTGCAAATAACAGTGTTTTGTATACAGCTGCTAGCCCCACCCAAAGAGTCTGATAATGTTAAGTTCAAAATGTGTTCCAACAGTTTTGATGTGTTCCATGAATCTTTAGTTGTATTTCTTTGTTTTATGGGAACCAGGAAACTAATTATGATGTTTGCGCAATATTTCTGCATATGAATGAACACAGCCTTTGGCAACTGTTGAACAAAAGCCATCGTTAAGTGGAGACCGTTCTTTACTGTTATCGTGGGTATGATGATGATGTAATTTGTCTGAAGAGCAGCCGAGTGTTATTGCAATAGCAGACAGAGCTAAACTCAGAAGTAAAAACCACAGTGAGCTTGCTGTTTTCCAACAGCCTCTTAATGTCACGCCTATCATCCATGGCCATCTTGTGGTAATCACTTTGTGCCCTTCTAACTATGTTTGATTCAGTTATGGTATGCCAAATGGCACAAGTGAGGCTAACCAACATTTAGGCTCCATTTCTAGGTCAGTGGGTGATATTCTTTTCCTCAAGTTTCTCCAGCATGCGGGCACATGACCTTTCTATATAATTACTTTAAGCCTGTCAAAGAGGGAGCCAGCTGGCGTTGATAGTGGGCACTGCCCTTCTGGGAAATGGATCAAGCCGGATGCTACATTAAAACATACAGACATATTCAAATGTAACGAACAAACTAAACACACGGAGGTGCACGTACTGGAGTGTACTGCACTTGTGAGGGCTCTTACTATATACAGTAGGCTCTTACTCTAACCTTAATCATCAATACTAGAAAATCCAGTTTTGAACACAAAGTTAATCCTAAAGCCTTATTGTTGAAATGTGCGTTGGTTTTTCTGTTTTTGGTCTATTCTCAGCACATTACATATTGTATCAAATTATGCCAAAGCTGAGACGGATAAACATTGTTTCCTGGGAGCATAAAAAAGCTTCTATAATGACTCAGGGGTGGTCAGTCCATTTTCTTTCACGTGAGAAACTGGTACTGATATGAACAGTGTTGGGGAGTAACGGAATACATGTACCGCCGTTACGTATTTAAAATACAAAATATGAGTAACTGTATTCCGTTACAGTTACCGTTTAAAAAGGTGGTATTTAGAATACAGTTACTTTGTTGAAATAAATGGATTACACGGCGGTACTTCCCTGTTTCATATTGTGGCGGGTCAGGACTGTTTGGGTTTTGTTTGACAGCTACGTTCTGTTGTTCCAGGTGGCAGCGCTACGGTTGCCATGGTTACAGGGTGACGCTCTCTCTCTGCGTGTTTCCTGGGTGAGAGAGGCCTTTTTGTTGTTGTTGTGCTAAGCTAATAGGCAGAATGCTACAGGTATAGCTCTAAAGAATGTAGCATCATGGGCAGTGTAGTCCGTGCTGCAGGGAGAATGGACTGCCATACCCGTTATGTGTCTGTGAGCGAGGGAGGGAGAAAAAGGAAAAGTACAAGCTGTCATCGAGCAAAAACGGGAGCTGGAAGCATGTAAATATAATAATAACCACTGCAGCCAAGAAGAGAGCCTGACGAGCCCAGTTGTAAGTAAGCTATTAAGACTCGACTGTACACCGTGTTCGTATTTTCCTCCAAAACAATAAGTTCTGTTGGAGCAGCCTTTCAACGCCTCTCTCTGTCTCTGCTAGCAAAGTTGACCCAGACAACAAAGTAAAGCTAGTTTTCGGCTACGAGCCGACACAGAACCCACCGTATTAGCCAGAGGTCCCTTTACTACGGTTCGGAGCCGCGGACCTTCAGTAACAGTAATAAATCACAGCAATAGAACATTCATGTAGTTGTAATCAGCATGATAATATTTGAAGTAATCCAAAGTATTCAGAATACGTTACTCTCATTGAGTAACGTAACAGAATACATTTTGGGGCATGTAATCTGTAATCTGTAATGGAATACATCTTAAAAGTAACCTTCCCAACACTGGATATGAAGGACAGAGCCAAGAAGCTTATAAAGAGATAAAATTAATATTAAGCAGACTTGAGTTGCACTTGTTGACACAGTCCCAGTTTCTCATGTGACCCTTTGGGGAAATTGATTACCTACCCCCAGACAAGCCATCAATAACTAACACATTTCATTTGGAGTATTAACTGGAAGAGAACATGCCTGAGCATCCTTGTTAACCAAGCTGGACCAGAACAGGTCTGTTAACTGTGATGGATGTGAACAGCGTGGGTGTTTATTTCACAGTTTGCTTTCATTTCCACTTGAAAGCAAGTTTTGTTAACCTGGGGGTTGCTTTAACACCTGTGTGATTAATTGACAGCTTGTTTTTTCTTCTTCTTTTTGCGGTACTAATGTCTTAGGTGACCTCAGTAATTAACTTCTGGTACGATTACAGACGAATCCTGATTTGATGGTGACTGAAAAAATAGGCTACATGTGATTTTCTTTTAATCTTCAAACAGCTATTTGATGCAGTAAGAAGCAGCCGAAATGTCCTCGGTGTTAAAGTCCCAAAACGGGTCCTCACAAACTTAGTGCGAGAGAACATGCAGGCATGAGAAGGTACATAATTTAAATGAAATGCATATTCATAAAAATCTAGCCTGCAGTCCCACACATACAGTGCACACTCATCATTAGGCAGGCACAAGCTCACACAGTTCACTCTCATGCATTCACCAGAAATAACATGAAACTGGTTAGATGGAAACTTTGACATATAATGAGAGAGAGAGAGAATTTGTGTCACATAGAAACAACCCAGAGTCACGAATGACCTTCTGTGACTTTCTGCTGAATGAGAAGTCCTCAACTTGGAGGACTTCAGAGTGTGTGTCATACTATAACACTAGTTTAGATTTGTGTGTGTGTGTCTATGCAGTGAGCTTGGAGTTGTTTGATGTTAACAAGCTACGCCACTGTTTTGTTAGGCCACTGTCACCAAAGCAACATTATTTCCCTTCTGCACGGACTTTATTTTCTCAGTGTGGGTTTCTGTGTGTACTCCTTCACTACACCTGTGTATATACATTTTTATGTAGTTATTTGTGGGTATGTGGCAGAGTAAGAGTGACTTCCACCACAGTGTTCAGTTTGCAGGCCACTGCTCAGACTATTTATGTGAGTCTGGAAGCTTCTGGAGAAACAGGTCACTGCACCGTGCATGCATGCATCAGTGTTTCTGTGTCTCTGTCGTTCATGTCCTCTTTCAATCTCTCATTCATCCTAATCTCATTTTCTTATCCTCTTGTTCACTCATTCTCATTTTTTTCTGACCTGGGCCCCATTGAGGAAGCAGCAGGGCTTGTTCTTGTCAAGTGGCCTCTCCGCAGCCAAATTACCCCTCCACCCGCACCCCAGCCCGTTCACTTACAGTACAGCAGTAGTAAATCGAGACAAAAGCAATGCAAGCCTATAAACTCTTGCAAAGAAAAGAGCTAACCAAATACAGGGCTGGTTTACAGCCCCTTTGGCTCGTGACTCTAAAAGAAAGGGATGCTTTCAGGCGTCTCCCTAATGTGGTCAAGCCTGTGTGGTTAACGGCGACACCAAACTATGAGATTTCTCGAGGTGGATCAGTATTAAGATAGAACATAGACTATGAAGGAAGGGGAAATAAATTGGGACTGACAGAAAACAACCCAACTGATGATGGAACACACAAGGAGATGCATTACTCTCTCAGATTTCAACAAAATCTAATCAGTCTGGGGTATTAAATGTGAAAGCTGCATAACAAACAATTTAAAAGACTGAGACATAAACAGGAGAAAAATGTCGTGTAAGAGATGAAGATGACTTTAAGGGGGGAAACAAATCCAATAAAGCTGAATCAGAATGAAGCAGTGTTAAAAAAGAAAAACCCGAAATTGAAAGCACAGATGAGATAGGAGGGAGATGTATTTTGCATCATTCAGACAGGATTCCCCTTTATGGAGTGAAAGCGAGTGTCCTTCAGTAAAGGAAATATTTAACTGACTAATGGCTCTTTTATCTCCGGTCTCCCTGCCCTTGTTTGTACCTTTGTTCTCTCTTCTGGTGCTCTTCTTTCATTATTTAGTTTCACTTGGCATTCCTAGAATCCAGCAGATTGGACAGCTCTAAAACAAGCGTATTTATTTGTACAGAGAAGGATTACCCAAATATGGGTTAGCAGGCATGACTTAAAACTGCTATCAAAATGTCCCCATTCTTAGAAGTATACACAGCCAGCAGAGTCTAATAAGCCCCTTTTCCATTAGTGCCTACTCAGATCGACTCGTCACGGCCACGACTCGACTTACATTTGTGATTGTCCTCATCACAACGCATCCGAATTAATACCCAACAAGAAAGGTGGATGTGGAAGAAAGAATCTACCTGCTTTTCATCAGACTCAGGGAACATGGCTTTGTTTTTGTAGCCATTTCCCTCGTTCCCTGGTTTTTAAAAATGGCAGTTTTAATTTTCGTGAATGAGACGGGCTCATGACCAGCCACTTTTTTTTGTGGGTGCTTTTTTTGGGGTGGCTGTAGCTCAGGTGGCAGAGCAGGTCAGCCACTAATCAGAAGGTCGGTGGTTCGATCCCAGGCTGCATGCCAAATATCCTTGGGCAAGATACTAACCCCATGTTTGCCTACTGGTGGTGGTCAGAGGGCCCAGTGGCGCTAGTGTCCGGCAGCCTCGCCTCTGTCAGTGCGCCCCAGGGTGGCTGTGGCTACAATGTAGCTGCCATTTCCTGTGTGTGAATGACTGAATGTAGTGTAAAGCGCTTTGGGGTCCTTAGGGACTGAGTAAAAGCGCTATACAAATGCAGGCCATTTACCAATCGGTGGCATGCAGTCAGATGATGTCACATTTTAGTACCTGCTCGGATCGTTTGGAACCCTAAGCGAGCAGGTACTAAAAAAGTATCAGGTACTATGACCTAATGGAAAACCCTGAAAACCTTGGCGAACCGTGTCGAGTCAATCCGAGTAGGTTCTAATGGAAAAGGGGTTATAGTGATGTCTTGCTCTAGCTGCAGGAAACCTATTGTAGCAGACAAACGTTTGATTTCTTGGACAACCAAACAACAAACACTTGATGCAACGACTGTAGTTACAGATTTAACAAAGAGACATAGAAAAGATGTGAAATATATATAGAGATGAATGATTAAGGCAGATGGAATGCCTTAATTATTCATTGTGAGCGAACCATTTTTACTTGTCCCAAGTACAAATGGTTCGCTCCATTTGTACTTGGGACAAATGGAGCGAACCAATGAGATACACTTACAGATGTACAGTACAGGCACTTGATCATAAGTTAAAAAAAGCTTTCAAAGCAGAGCCAGAATTTTAGAAAGTAAAGGAATGAAATACTAATTAACCTGCTCTGTTATTTTTCTTTTAATATTTTTAATTTACAGCGTTTTTAAACAGATAAATTAGGCTTCAGCACTTTTGCTGACAGATATGAAACAACGCTCATGCTGACATATTGAGTCTTTTTATTTCTCTGTTTTCCTGAAAGCCTTTAAATAACCTGCCTTGTGTAATTTAAAAAGAACCTGATCTCAGCGCTCTCAAAGGTACTGTAGCTCGCGTTTGCACTCATTACTTACTTTTTCTTTTTAATTGTGTGTATATGAGAATGAAGAATATGAGACTGCCCAGAAAACTCTTGAGTGATGATTGTTGTACATCCCAGAGAGCAGCTTTGTAACAGGAGACAGTTTATTGCCTATTATCATCACTATGACAAAGATTCAAAACAGCAGTAAGTGGTTGCACAGGAGACCAAATGTTCCACAAACTCCCCAAGATTTCCAAAACTGTTGTAGGTAATATACAGACTCCAAGTGTTTGAAAGCTTGCCATGGCTACATCTCTCTGTGTTACTGACTCTATGTTGTACATGTAACAACTTAAAGAGGAATTCCTCATAGTGAGCACACTGCATAAATGAAACAGTTAAACAGCACATAAGCATCTATCATTTTGCCGAGCATATTGAAGACCTGGACCATTATTTGTAGGTGCTCCAATTAGCTGCTGCATGATAGTTGATATTTTTCCTTTATTATCTAAGATATTACATGATATGGGGCGATCGTGGCTCAAGAGTTGGGCGTTCGTCTTGTAATCGGAAGGTTGCGGGTTCGAGCCCCGGCTTGGACAGTCTCGGTCGTTGTGTCCTTGGGCAAGACACTTCACCCGATGCCTACTGGTGGTGGTCAGAGGGCCCGGTGGCGCCAGTGTCCGTGGCTGTGGCTACAATGTAGCTGCCATCACCAGTGTGTGAATGGGTGGATGACTGGATGTGTAAAGCGCTTTGGGGTCCTTAGGGACTAGTAAAGCGCTATACAAAGACATTTACCTTGATCCCTGTTACTCTCTTGATTACTGTTGGGCTAAGTCTCCTTCTCATTCTTGTTAATCATATACTCTTGACTGTATTTGATGTGTTTAATTTGCCCACACGTCTCCCTACTGGCACATGCACCAGTCTATGTGTGTTGCTCCAGTTTCCTATTATACGTAAAGATTATACCTTATTTTTGGTCTAAATGTATTTATGACATCTAAAGTTTTTCCTCATACGCTACCACTGAATTTATTTTTCACTACTGTTTTCACAGTTCCACAAAGGCTTCTAGTAAAGTCTGCACAGGCCAATTAATCTTCCCCCTTTATTTGGTGTGCGTTTCACTTGCTACGTAGATGTGCTCCTTAAAAGTGAGAGCAGAAGAGAGCACTTAAAGCTGCCTTAGTTTGCATTGGCCAAATGTAATATCTAAACATTTGAAGTGGATGGATTTCAGCTATAGCAGAGCCAATTTCAAAGCAGCATGACACCTGGCGAGCACAGAGCTTAGAGGAAAAGGAAGACGGCAATTAGGATTCCTTGTGTAAGTGGTAGATTTAGAGAATGAAATTGAGCACATCTATCTATGAGTGAGAAGGACGGAGAGTAAAAATGGAGGAATGAGAAAGTGAAGCGGCACAAGAGCTTTTGGAAAATAACATGAGATTAGCACAGGAAGTGAATGCATTTGGAAATGAGGTGTGGGACAGAGGTCGACAAAGGATGAAAGTGAGCGAAAGAATGAAGGGAGAGGAAAAAAGGGGAAAGAGGAAATGTCACAGTGTCGGAGACTGATAAAACAGAGAGGAAACTTCAGTGCTTTATCTTTATTCCCTATTGTCCCAGATCGAGGGGAAAAAGAGGACAGAGTTCAAGAAAACAAAATCAGAAATACAGGGTCAAGGTGAGAAAAAGAGGCACAGCTAATTAACCAAACACCAGACATGTCAAAACATTTAAGCTCAACACTGAACTCTGATCATCTTTTACCACAGTGGCGTGTTTTTCATTTATTAGTATTTTTGAAGTCGCCTGATATTTATCGTTTAACATTCCTTTCTAAAAGTTATCTCTCTGATTTTTCTCATTGTCAATGGTGTAGCCAACCAATAATATTGTCCTGAAGGCAAATCAGTCCTGCCGCCTCCACCTCACACACACTATGCATTTGTCACCGTAAAGTCAACCCGTGTGTCGCTCTAAGGCAGCCAGACTGCAAAGTTCACTTCTCAGTGGTCTAGAGTGAGATGTGGTGGGGGGCTGTCTCTGCCTGTGTGTGCACGTCTTTGTTGAATGGGATATTAATTCCCTGGACACCTGCTGTTTGCATTCTTGTCTTATCCCCTAGTTGCAAACACACACATGCTTGCACGGCTTACTTCTGCCTGTAATGGAAACAACGGTTAGAGCTTTTGTGCTAACGTATTTCATTAGTAGTCTGAATGCTGGTCAGGAAACTTTTGATGCTAAGTTAAGCTTTACTGCCAGGTGGGCTGTACACCTAAGCTTTAACACACCAGGTGCATGAGGACGGCAGCCTCATCAGCTGTCTTTGCTTTGTTCATAATGACTTCACATTTACTTATTCCAAGGAGTTAAGTGAATAGATTTACTAACTCATGTAAAAATACTGTGGGTCGTGCATTTTATTGATTATTTCTTTAAATTTTTGAAGTGTACCAGTAGCACCATTTAGTTATAATGAACAGAATTCTTTTATAAAAGAGGGAATTATTGTTTATTTAATATTATGCTAGGTATGACTGGTTTTCTTACCTCCTAACAATGCTGTGCTTTTTTTTGACAGCTTTTTCCGATGACATCACTGCCAAGCAGTGTGCTGTGCATCCAAGACTTTCATTTAATTTCATGCCACTTGTCTGTGTGTTTTTTATGGCAGCGGTGTAGACTCCAGTTTTTAGGCAGCGAGGTTTGATGGGATTCTGCCATTGTGCTGTACCTGGAACTGTATACTCAATAATTGCTTAACTGCAAAGCAATCTCCTTAGTAAGAGCAGAAGTTTCCACTGTGAACATAAGAAAGATGGAGATAAGGTTTGAGAGATTAGAGAGAGAGAGAAAAGAAAATAAGGGTAGGAAAATTGTAGCCGAGTGTAAAACAGTGAGAGATTGAGATAAAAGAGGAGAGATTAGGGATGGAGAGGAAAAACAGATGAAGGTGAAGAAAAAGTGTTTAGTCAACTGTGAAACGGTGAAAGATAAGACGTGAAAGATTGAGACGGGGAGAGACGAGAGGGAGATTACTGAGAAGAAAAGTGGAGAGTAAGGCTGGGAACGCTGGGTAAAGCTGGCTGTGAGGGACTGACAGACGGACATTAGAGAGCGATGATCAAAGAGAGATTTGAGATAGATGAGGAGGAGGATGGAGCGTAAATAGAAAACTGAAAGATTGTAACCAAGGGTAAGCTACACATCCACTAAACACTTCATTAGGTACACTTTTTCATTATGGTGGTGGATCTCTTTTTGCCTTTGCTCTTCATGCCATACATTCAACAAGGTGCGGGTGATCGTGGAGTCCATTTGTGTACGGTCAACTTCATGTCATGTTCAAGAAATTAGATTGAGATGATTCAAGAGAAACAGTTTTACTGACAAGAACATGTTTGGTGCACCTGCTGGAATCAGCCATCAGAGATGGATCCCATGTCATTACACAACCATCAGCAGTCCGAACCATTAGTAGAATAAGATTAACCCGTGTGAGAATTTTAGTCACGGTTTCCTGTTCTCAGGCGACAGGAAAGTGGCAGCTAGTGTGGTCCATCAACCCATGCCACTTGTCACTTAGGCTGGTCTTATCATACTGTAGAAGATAAGGGGAGATAGCAGAGGGTACAGCCAGATTTATGGTCAAGCAGTGGTAGTGCATTCGCTGTCCTTTCCACTCAGGGGATGCCCATCTGCCTACAGTTAGCTCTTGTCAGATGGAGGCAGTGTAAAAAGCATGTGGTACACCCAGTCTGTAGGCTACTCTTACTTGTGCTGTTGTTAGTCCATCAGCCAGCGAACCTCACTGTTACCCTCTTCTCTATTCCAGCCCATTTGTCAACCAGTAAACATTTGTCAGATACTTATGTCATCCGCTTCCAATGATGCGCAGTCAATATCTTCGCAGGGGTAGGGTGAAAACCTCTCACCCTTCTGTACAGCCAGACTATAAGTGTGGTGGAGTAACAAACACGAACAAGAAAAACAGTTTATTTCTGAAGCAAATCAACTCTTTCCTCATGTTTCTCCACTTCCAAGAAGGCTTATCAAGTAATTGTCAGTGCCTTGCATTTCAAGGAACTGGCAAAGCCAAACACTTGGAAAGCTTGTGACAAGAACCAGCAGCTTATAGTCTGGATAGTGAAGCAGCTCACTGTCGAAATGTTATCTGGTGTCTCGAATGTCTCACATGAAACATTAAGACGGATGAGACTCGGCATCAACGTGAAACTTCATTCTGCTTTCTTTGTCTTTCTCAGTTCATTGCTTTAGTGAGCTATACATTAATGCAAAAGTATTATACCTAAGCGGAGGATGTTTATGTCAAGCTCGTTTCTCAATATGTCAGTTTATTGTCGGAAAGCAACAGTTAACGTCAGCTAGAAGTGTGGGCTGCACCCAAACCAGAGACGTTGTGAATAAAATAGCGGTTGCTTCCAAACCCCTGGGCATCTGACAGACGATGATAGATTTAAAATCTATTTTAAACATGCAGTTAGAGCAGGGCGATATGACCAAAAATATTTATCATGATATACATTTGAAAATTTGCTATAACGATATAACTGACGATATAATTGACACGAGACAAAATACTGTACAACTTCACAACTTTATTAGTGCAAAAAAACCCCATCAATGTATTTTCACTTAAACAAGCAGCTGTTTTTTTTGTGCATTTAAGTTATATAAAAATTTAACAGTGCAAATGCAAATTCCTTGCTGACAGTTTAACCAAAAGGCATTTCCAGTGGAAATTGGTCGACATATCCTCATCATAACCATGTATAATATCCAGAAAACTTAACAAGAGGTTATACACACAATACGGTAATATTATGTTGAAGCACAGTACGTATCACTCCGCGAGGCTCCGCCTACGATAGCCGTAATGCTCCGACAATCCATCAAGCGGTGCGGCTTCGTAGCTTAGCAAAGTTGCACTAAAACATTTGACAGATTTTCGAGCGCCGTGTACATAAAATCGTTTCGAGGTCAGTAAACACAACCAGAGTTCATACATAAGGCACACGGGATTATAAGGAGCTCTGTCGATTTTCAGAAAAATCAAAGGACTGATTTTAAGTGTGCCGTATTTTCCAAACAACACGGTAATAACGACGGCCCGCTAGCATGCGCTACCAAAAATAGTGTTTTGTTGTGTATCTGACGGACAAAAGCTAAACCAGTTCCACACCACTGAAGTTGCAGCATTTTTACAAACCAGTTCTGGTTCATCTGTTTCATTTAACGATCCGCTTTCGCTCTTCTCATTCTGCGTCACCGCCATGTGCGTATGTAAACAAAGGCACTGCGCATGCGCGTTTTACACATTTCATTTTCCTATCATTGCCCAAAATTACACCGGTATTACCGTGAACGGTATGATATAGTTCAGCCCTACATGCAGTGTTATATCGTCCCACAAAACTCTTATTTATTATTTGTTTTCCTGATCATGTGGTGGCCGTTTTGTTCCAGTAGTCATGAACAACATTGCCACAGTAACATTTTGGTCTTCACCAACACCTGAGTAAAACAATTTGGTTGTTTCTGTGCTAAATGTTCTTAAGCATTCATCACCGAAACATCTACTTTTCATTTTATGCCGTTAAGTGTTGACGTGTTTTATAAACGCATTATTGTGCGGAAAAGAGGCGGAGGGCAGGGGTGAGAATGAACATTTGCGGTTGTAAATCAAATCCACTGAGTTGAGAGTTTCTACTATTCTCTGCAGAGTTTTTAACTTTTCATTAAAAACGCTCGCCTGCCTAAACCACACAAACCCCTTCTCTAGTAGTATGAATGGACATTTTCCTGCTGTGTGCCATTTATGAGAAAGAATATCTGTGGAAAATATTTGAAGTTCTTGTGTGAAAACATTGTGTGATCATGTGCGATATTGCCATCTGATCTATTGTTTGGATAAAATATTCACATCCAAACCCTTTTTAGGGTTTCATATTTTTGAATGTAAACACAAGGACGTGACAGGGATCTCATTTCTTGTTGCTTATGATTTAAGCCAGCTTTCCTACACTTCATCTGACGTGCCGTCATTTTTGTGACATCCCACTGCTGCATATGACATATTGTAGTTATTCATTACTCTGGAGCCCTTTCAAGAACACCCTGTTGGACCAAGGACCCCATTTTGCGCTCTGGAGGACTGGTCTGGCCTATAGCAGCCCTCCCTGTCACAAGCTGGGGAATGGCTCTTATTAGTGGCCCTTGCTATGTCAGCTCGAGGAAGCCTTTTGAAACCTAATATCGTCTTAAATCAGATTTATAAATGTTTAGGTGTATTATGAAAAACACACACGCTGCCTGCGTTGGCAAAACCTAGTTCTGTTTGTGTGTGCGTGTGTGTCTGTGGTTCTGAGAGCGAGTGAAAGCTTTGGAGGAGCTCTGTGTGTGAAATAAGAGAAAATTGTGTGTGTGTTGTTTGTCTGTGCCCTTTCTTTCTGTGTGTGCGTATGTTTTTTTTCCTTGCCCTAATTCCTGCAGTGCGACAGCGTTTCAATAAACATCAAACTCGTATAAAGGGAACCAGTCCCCCCCCCCCCCCCCCCCCCCCACACCCACACACACACACACACACACACACACACCACAGGCAGTCAGTTCATATTGCAGTATGTATACATTTTGTGCCCGTAGTTAAAACTAATTGAATGACAGTCAGGAAACACGATAAGCTTTTAAACTGTGACAATGGAAAGAGAGAAAAATTTTTTTTAATTGAACAATTTGTTTTCCAGTAAATAATTGTGCATCAGAACAGAAGTTTCTGTGTTTGGTTTGCTTGTGTTTGTACTCGTATGCATGTGTGTGGGCCTATATGCTGTCATATATGCCATATATATCCTTCTGCCACTTGGTGGGCGCTTGTTTGCTTTCACAGTTGTGTTAAAGTTACATTATACTCACAACTGAATGTATGTTTGACTGAATAAGTCATTTTTATCCTGTTTTTCTCTTTCTAGGGATTTGAATAAAAACAACATCACCAGAATCACTAAAGTGGACTTTTCTGGCCTCAAGAACCTCAGGATTCTGTAAGTTTCTTTCCTTTTTTCAATTAAACTTTTAGTCAGTAAAACATTAGGCTTTGCTCACATTCCCTCCGGTTTATTTGAGGACTTTAACTTAATTTAAATCAGTCAGGATGTATGAAAATGTATAATTCAGATTGCAGTTACCTGAAGTATTTTGTTATCTGCTGAAATCTTCTTGATGTTGCTTCTTTGAGCTGTGAGAATACGAATGTCTGATTACACATTAAACAGTGCCTTTGTACCGGCTAGCTGTGCCACTAGTTCCCTAGCACACAGTCTGTATAATGTCTGATTGCACCCATGCGAGAACAGAGCAGGTAATTGTCTAGTGAACTTAGAGCGGGCCATTGGGAATTATGCATCCTGACTTCTGTATACTCTACCCAGGCAGCTGCTTGCTTAAACTAACCTAAATTTTTCTAGCAGAACCCTCTGAAGCTGACTATCTCCTCTTATGTGCTGCATGCAAGGAACCGGCACTTCCAGATAGTTGCCATCATTAAGTCACTTCACTTTTTCCTTCTTAGGTAGTAAGTTGGCTAATATTAAGTTGAATCTACCAGACACAGTACCATCAGGTCTTTTAATCTGTCCTCTCTTTAATACCTAATTGCGACTTGTATTTGTTTCTTTACAAGGAATCCCATTAACAAAAAAGTTCCATGCTGTAGCAATTAAGCAAATGGTATATTTACCTAATGGGCCCGTATATGGCTATAGGGGGAAACAAGTCTCTATAAAATAAAGTTTCCCATCCTAATGAGGGCATTTAGAACAAGAGAGCATGCAAGTGTACTATCCAAGGAGTTGGATTTTGCAATTACTGGATATTTACAAGGTTAAATAATAGAGTAATGGTGAGCTGACATGCCAGCAACAAGCAGCACGACTTCCATTTACTATACAAGCAGCACAACAGCGAGATGTTGACCTGGTACGGATACGATGATGGGAAACGAAGTAAAGCAGCTCATACTGAAAGAGTTAGTCACTGTTCCTATGAAAAAAAGAGAGATTTCAAATTAGACTCTAAAGTCTTTCTGAATAATGCTGGGAATGCTGACTTTTGCAATTCTGGGAAAGCTGAAATTTCAAAGCAGTAGCATTAGCTTAGAGATATGCAAACAGGCGAATTTGAATCATATCTGTTAAACTGAAGCACAAAAAACGCTTCAGAAATACTGCTGGTCTTAAAACAATACTCTCTCATATGTAACAGAAGTTTTTTGTTATGTACACACTGACTAAAAACAAGATTGCCTGTAGAGCATTAGGGGTGTGCAGCCTGAACCAATTTCATGTGCATCACTGGAGATTTCAACCCTTCTGATATTTTATCTGTTCAGAAATGATCTTGTTTCTGAGGCATGGAAAAGGGAGCTAAATCACTCTGGCCACCATTACAATTACCAACACTGAGCAGGTCCTTGTTGGGAAACGTATGAAAATCTTTAGTATAAAGTGTATATATTGTATTTTTTACCTTTCTGGCTCATCATATCTAAATAACGACACTTAGTTGAGATTGACTGCTCACGTTCTCTCAGCTGTCCTAATTAAGTTCAAGGGCTCCCTCACTCCTTTTCCATAAGCGGCTAAAATCAGTGTGTATGTGAGAACTTTAATAACTATAATCACCGCTGGCTGCATGCAGCTTCCCTCCACACTCTGTTTTAACCAAACCAGCAGATAAAAATACACTCCCAGTACAAATCCGCTAAGGAATGGAAACGAGTTTCTACATGTGAGTGTTTGCGCTTGTATTGGCATCTGTTTATTCCTGTTCCTAAATATAGGACCAAAGTGGAGTTTGGAACGTATGTCAGTCACTGGGTCAGGATGCATCTGTGCTCGAGTTTTTTAAGTAAAACACAGAAAAATTAAAAATGTAAGTGTTTGCATTCTGCATGCATGAAACACTGTGAGAAGGACCCACAGAAAAAGGCAGTGTATACGTGTGTGAGCTGAGTGTGGCAAGCCAGCAAGTCGTTTCATGTGGTTTGTGATAAACTGCTGTGACTTTTCTCTTCTCTAAATCTCTGAAGCTTGGGAAAGAGGAGATGGTCGGGAGAAAGCACACTTTCAGAGACATACATATTCTAGTATTTTGGATCCTACAGCCCACATGGTCACCAAAAATGGTCTTATCTTTGCTTTAATAGGTATCGCTGTTATATACCAGAACTCTATCCCATTCATTCTCTCTCATAGACAAACATAAGTGCCTACTTCTGAGATTCCAGTCATTTCAGCCATATGTGCCTCCGATGGGAGAACTTGTTTAAAGCCGCTAACATTTTTCCCAGGCTAGGTTACAGAAAAAAACAGTATAACTCCTAAATACCCCTGCTTACATCTGAGCTGTAATTACTGATAATTTGTCCTGCAGAAGGACTTGTCTGCCCTCATGTAATCTCACTTCTGTTTAAAAACATCCAAACAGCTAAGCGATCTGTTTTTGCATTTGCACCACCAAAGACCACGGGGTGCGTAAAATAAAAATCTTATAATTAGACTGATTTGTGACGCTTCAAACCTTCCAAATCAATCGATCGCACGGCGAGCTGTTTTCTGATTAAACATGTAATATTGTTTTCTGTTCATGCGAAAACATCGAATTTGATTCAGGGGTTTGAATATTCTTTAAATTTGCACGACACAGCTTGCCTCTGCATGCACGCTACGTGAACAACACTTAGCCTAATATCTTTGGCAACCTCACTTTGCAAGATTTCTTCCAGATTGTGGCGAAATTGAGTAATTCCAAACAAATTTAGATGTAGGTGAAAACTTGTACTTGATATTGAACGCTTGGCCGGGGAAATTCAGTGCGGTTTCAAACATTGTGTGTGTAAATAATAAGTGAAGTTAATATCCCCTGAAGTATTTCCTTATTTCCTTCAGAGGCCGAGTTCTCGCAGTTTGCTGTAAGGTAGCGTGACATCATTGTTCTTTTTATAACCGTTGACTGAAGTTGGAGTTATTAGACACTCCAGTCCCCACACACATGAATTCAATTCTTGTTTGCTCTCTTTCCCCCCCATCTTTCTCCAATGTCTCTGTGGATGACTAATGCTTGATACAGACCAATATAAAAACAATACCTCATCTGAGCGATATGCCAGCATCGACTCCCCGCACCATGTGTTTGGCTTAACATCCACAGCCTTTCTAAACTTCATTCAATAAATCAGCGTGCGGTTGATCTCTCATTTGGACAAATAAACTTTGATAGTTATTCAGAGTTATGCCTTGATTTAGCTTTCCCTGGAGTACACAGGAAATGCTTTTCTATAAGGACAGGAACAAAAAAAAAAAAGCGCTGCTATGCTGGAATGAACATGCTGGATTAATCTTGGCTTGATTGTAAATTATGATTGATGCCGGAGTCAGAAATGTGCACATGCTTATGTGTGTGTTTGGGAATTCTTGCTACCAGTGCATAACTCCCTACCTGCGTTAAACGATCCCACACATACCTTATCGTATGTGTTTGGGGTGTTTCTGTTTAGAAACTGATCCAGAATGCTCAAAAGCTGGAGCTATTTTTATTTCTTTCAGTTAACAGCAAATATTACTGATGATTTTTTGGAAAACATTTTTATAAAGCAAAAAATGCTCCCTGTAATCAAGAGATATTTTTCCTAGAAAATGTTTCGTTATACAAAATGAACAATATTATGAGAATAAGCCAATTACCATCGCTTGGTGCGCCAGTGCTTCGAAAGTGTTTCAAGATGCTCTGACTTTTTTATTTATATGTTTACATACTTTATATATATGAATGTGCGAGCGTTTGTCTGAGCCTGTTATCTTTCATCCAAGTCCAACATATCTGTGTGTCTCTGCGTAGAGTCAGTATGACAGGCCATGGATTAATGCCTGGATATGTAAACGTTTTGTTTGAAAGAATATTTAAAGAAGAGGCATGCCAAAACAACTCAAAGTCCACATGTTAGGCCAGACAGGACTCTTTTTGAGATGACTTCTTTTGTCTTTGGTTGTCTCTCACTTGATCCAGCTTGTCATTCTACATCTTGCAGTTTATATCTGGCTTGTATCTTCCTTTCACTTTTCTCCACCTTTGCTTTTCAGTGTTTTCTTTTCTTCCTCACATCATTCACTTTTTTCCCCCTTCAGCTTCTTCTTCCCTGTCTTCCTCTCAGGACATGTCACTCCTAACATCCTCAGACAGAAAATATAAACACACATATCAGTTGAGATGTTTTCTCTCCATTTCTCTATCCCATCTGGAAAACCTTAGTTTGCCCCCAAAACATGACAACACTGAGAAAGCAATGAAGGGGAGATATGGGTTACACTGAGAGCACCGCAGAAATGACTGAAGCGAAATGGAGAAGATATCAACGGAAGAATGGGAAAGAGATGGTTTGTTAATTGTTTCTTTTGGAGTGGTAGGCTGTAACATTTGTGAAATACTTTGTGTCACAAAATGTTTGTTTCATGCCAGATTCATGTGTTCAGTGCACTGATTGCTTGTTTATGTAACCGCTTTTTTAAAAGTGCAAGTGTCTCTCGAGTTGTTTGCACTGGCCAGAAAAATACATTTATCTGCTGTTTCTGGCTGGAGATGAACATTCCCAATTCCACGAGTGCCTCACAAATTGATATTTAAATTGAATCATTTTAAAGACAGGCCTAATGAAACACTGGGATTTTTCCTGCCTTGTCGTGATCACAAAGAGTCACAGAGTATATTTGCGTGTCTTGCTTTTGCATTTTTAAAGTTACAAAAATAACTACAACATATTTTCTTTCTGTTTCCTTGCCTGTCGCCACAGTCATCTTGAGGACAACCAAATCACTGTTATCGAGAGAGGAGCCTTTCAAGACCTAAGACTGCTTGAGAGACTGTAAGTATGCCATTATACACTGTAGAGCAGGGCGATATGGCCAAAAAAATACATCACGATATATATTTGAAAACTATAATTTCTGCGAGACAAAATACAACTCCACAACTTTACTAGCACAAAAAAACCCATCCACTTATTTTCACTTAAACAAGCTGCTGTTTTTTATGTGCATTAAAGCTATATAAACATTTAACAGTGCAAATGCAAATTCCTTGCTGAAAGTTTAACCAAAAGGCATTTCCAGTAGAAATGGGCCGACATATCCTCAGCATAACCATGTATAATATCCACTGAAGTTAAAAAGAGGTGCTTTGCAACATTAAACTGCAGTGTGCCAAATAAAAAAGTCAAATACGTATTTTTCGGACCACAAGGTGCACAGGATTATAAGACACATTAAGCGAAACAAAGCAGTCAGATAAATCAATCTTTATTCAACTCATTCTTCTTGCTTCCTCCACTTCTGTACATTGATTCATTAATACTGTATTCTATCACAGCTGCTCTATTCGCGTGTTGTTGCAGTATGTTAATGGCTAACCTCGTGTTGTGGATGGATTATCTCAGTTGTTCTCCTGACTGAAGTTTGGTCTGTTTAGAGCATCCTGGCATGCAATTGCATTTGTCTCTAACCATCAGGAACCTTCACGTTAACTTTTATCAAGTGGAAAAGTGTTAATCCTCCAGGTTCACTGTTTATGTTATGCTAACATAGCTGTGTCGCTAGCGATCACGTAGCACATCATTATATACCAGCTAGTCCAACTTCAGTAACCTTACAAACGTCACTGCTGTTTAGTTTCCAGTCTTCATTTATGTTGGAAGTGACAGCAGAGCTGTACGTTTGAATTTTTTCAGAAATCTCTCAGTCAGAACATGCTATCATGCTTAGGTAACTAGCGAAACTAGCGAGCTAACCTCCGCTAATTTCCTGCTAGCTTCCAACTCCGTTAAATGTAATAAATTCTGTTTTTATGGATGCCTGGATGTTAAACTTCATAGTTACACCCGGTAAAGCAGCAATGCTGATCGTTTTATTAACGATAAAAGAATTCAGACAGTTTTTAACTCTCAGTGATGCTGCAGTGATCGTTTAACTTTGGGACCTGAAGGGACGGGGTTTAGGACCCTGATTACACCCAGATTAACGAGCACCTTAGTCCGACAAATATGGCAATAACGACGGCCCGCTTGCATGTTCTACAAAAAAATGTGCTTTTCTGTGTATCTGACGGACAAACACCACACCAGTGACGTCGCACCATTTTTAAAAACCAGTGCTGGTTCATCTGTTTCACTCAACAATCCGCTTTCCCCCTTCTCTTTCTCCGTTGCCTTTTTCTGCTTTTTCGGCCATGTGCGTATGAAAACTAAGGGACTGCGCACGCGCGTTTTACCCATATTCTATCGCTGGTATTACCGTGAACGGTATAATATGGCCCAGCCCTAATACACTGCTTCCTATAGTGCATATGTGAAAAGAGGTACCATACTGCGAGGTAAAATAGGTATTTTATGCATGCAAAGAGCTCCATAATAATAATGTGATCTGTCACAAAACTTTTTTGCTGTTTTTCCACTTTGACAAAATTGCACACACCTTTGATTTACTGCTCCTTACTTGCTGTTCTGTGCAGCATATTCACTGACAGAGATTTCAACTGATTGATATCCAAGTCCACTTCACACACTTCCTAGGAATGTGTGTATCTGTCAACTCACACCAAGGCTTTAGTAAACAGAATCAGGGTGTTAGTGTACAACACAACACTTCCCACACATACACACCTGCATGTTTATGAGTCCTCGTTAGAGTGATGATGGGAAGAGGATTCCTTTATGTGACACAAAGACAGAATGACACAATTTGAGTGTTAGAGGTTTTTTTAGGAGTGGCATCCTCATAAAAAATATTGTGTACAGCGATTCTAAACCCAAGAACGGGCTTTGTAATGAACGTTGAATTCATAAGCTGAATATTTCTTCATTCAATTTATTTCACCATCGATGCAATTTTATTTGCTATCTGAACACTGTAAATTTGTCATTATCTTCTTTCAAATTGCTTTTGCAGTCTGAAAAAGAATGCCACAACATTATTTATTTTGATTAACAAATGTGTGTCTGTTGTAAAACCATTCACGAGAGTAAGAATGGGAAGGAATTTACTTCACACGTGGATGGTATTTTTCGGTATACATGCTGCAGAGTGGAGAAGAGAGATAAAACCGTTAGATCACTGCAGCTGTCAGCAGAGCTCTCCTAAAATCCAGATATGCTGAGCGACAGAGACGTGTATATCTTCCCTTTAAATGGAGATCACACATATGATGTGAAAGCAGAAGGTCACTGCCCACTTTAATGTTAAAAGGCTCTTTAATGCAGTGTGTCAGGAAGGGTGAGAGGTTACAGAGGAGGGGGAGGGAGGATGTTGGGAGTCTTAACAGTTGTTTGCCAGAACTCACATAGACAGCAGTTCATTTATCCGAGTCACTTCAATTAATGTTTTTATGCCATTTTAGCCCATTTAATAAATCAGAACCTATTAAAATAAATGATCAAATTAAATATCTATGCTTGTTTGAGGATGACATTTGTTCTCCAAAATGAATCTTTCTAAAGAGGGAAAAACTGCTGCAGTAGATTAACGGTAATAACAAGGGCCTGCATTTTTTACTTTACTGATAGTAAAATGGTTTTTAAAATGCTTACTTGACAGGGTCTCTGATGTTGTGTCTGCCAGGGTGAAAGGTCAGGGGTGAGAGGCCCTGACGCTGAGTCCATGTGATTTATGGAGTCACAATGTGAAAAACATGGGGCTTATTTTGTCATCCCCTTGGGTCAGAGCATCCATAAAGTCTGAAATGCCAGAATTCATAGCCATTTGTGCTTAGTTATAAATGAAGGATATTTTACAAAATAAACGGCATTTATTAAGAGGTGTCGTTTCAAATTATTTCTTTTGTTCTTTATTTGAGGAAAAAAAGCCCTGCTCATTATGATTAGTAAGGTTTAGTCTCCAAACTCTTTCATTTTTTCTGTGATTCTGAGTAATAGGAATAATTTGCCAAAACATAAAATATGAATGCCACAGACATGTGGTTTGGTGTCATTTCAAAGGTTCTAAGTAGGAAGAAAACCTCATCATTAATGCTTAAAAATACACAAAGAATTATTCTCTTGAAACTATATCTGTGCTCTGAGCAAATGTCCTTTAATGACTCGTAGCTGTAATAGTAGCTGTGCTGTACTCACATGCTAGCAGGTATTTTCTACCTTATTTATTTCAGGTGGTGTGCATCTCAATTATTCTTTCCATTGGTGTACACAGGAGTGAAAGCCACTATCTTATTATCATTATCACAGGGTTAAAAGGTTGGTGTCTGTGTCTTCTCCAGCACAGATCCTACTTTGTGACCCTGCGACCCTCCACCCTTCTTTTCTTTCCTTTTTCCCTTCCACGCCTCGTTTCTCAGTCTAATGCTTTGGTAGCCTGATAACACTTTCACTCCCTCAGCTTTCACTGTCTTCATTTATCTCTACTTTAGCCAACCCCACCTTTTGCACACATGCATACACAAGCAAACAGCTTTTATCCTAAAATGCCTCGTTCTGCTACTGTCTCTTCTTTTTGGCCTTTGTAATTTAAAGTCATGTGTTTATCTAATTTTCCAATGAAAACACTAAGATAAGGAATGCTATTTTGCATATAAAGCGTGACTAAAAAGATTTTTATCCCACAATAGCTGAGAAGACGCATCAGAGAGTTTTTCAAAAGATTGCCGAGAATATAAAACCACCCACAGGTGGCAATAATCAAACATCTGAGCAACGATGTGGTTTAAATTGGAAAGTAAAAACATTCTGTATGCGAGAGCAACACTTATAGATTGTCATAATTATGTGGGTGCCTTTAACTTGTTTTTATTACATGTTATTACTTTTCCCTTGGTCATAAATCTCTGTAGAGGTAAATGTTTCTGTGTAAATGCATATGTTCAAGTCTTTGGTCACATTTATTGTATTTTAAACAAATATGTATAGCGTTTTAATTACCTTGTGGTTGCATCCCGGTGTTTAATATGAGGTGCCAGACACGATAAAAATGAATAAAAAGCTAGCATTTCTTTCCCCTCTTGCCTCCCCACTCTTTGTTGCGGTCATGTTTTTGTTTTTTTTCAGAGGCAAACATATTTGTCTCATTTTCTTTGCACTCCCTCGCATCCATTCCGATGGATTCGTTTTGGCAATCCCACTCCAGAAATATTATAACATCTGTGAGTCCTTATATTGAGAAAATGACTGTTGTTTCTCTTACTGATAAATTCAAAAACTGCAGCTTAAAAGTAGCCAGAAATGCACAGGAGGAATTGACGGTACTGAACAGGCCAGTCGCAATAGTGTAGGACAGCGGTCTCCAACCTTTTTTGCGCCACGGACCGGTTTATGCCCGACAATATTTTCACGGACCGGCCTTTAAGGTGTTGCGGATAAATACAACAAAATAAAACTAGTACCGGTACCAAAAAAAAGAAAATTTATTCATAACACACGTGAAAAGACCCAGGAAAACCGAGTAAACGATAAAAACGATAACAAAATAACGCTGAAAACCGATAAAAACCCTGAAAACTATACATTTCACACCTGAGCCTCAACTCTTGCGGCCCGGTACCAAACGACTCACGTACCGGTCCGAGGCCCGGGGTTTGGAGACCGCTGGTGTAGGACACAAAAGTTTGTAGGATTTCAGAGCAGTTTGCAGTTCTGAAGTACTCACCTAGCATAGATTTAACACAGCGATATAAATCCTCTGTAAGTTTGTAACTTTATGCTAAAACATGCTTGTAGCCCAAAATTGGTCCATCTCACACTATCAGGTTAAAGCATATGCAGTGATGATATTGCTAATGGACTTTAAAGAGTCTAGAAACTGATGACCTGTATACACAAACCATAGTGTGATAACCTCATGATCACAGGAAGTCAGAGGCTTTTCCATGAGTTTAAACTCGCTGACCTTTAAGGTCATTCAGTCAGCTTTGTGGTGATTGTTCAGTCAACACAAAAGCATGGATGCGACTGATTTATTAGACAATGTTTTTGCCCTTTTTCTCTTCCCAATGACATGTTTTCCTTCATTTTCCTCCTTCTATTTCTCCCTGCAGTCGTCTGAACAGAAACAAGCTCCAGTTTCTTCCCGAGCTTCTCTTCCAGTCCAATCCCAAACTAGGACGACTGTGAGTACACTTTGATTTTATTTTTATTTTTTCATCTTCTCCCCATTCATGATCTCTCTCTGACTCTCCTCCGTCATTCCGTTTCCCCTTTTGTGCCGCTTTTGATGTGTTACGTGATCCGTTTGAAAACACGACCGTGGTGTCAGAGGTTTTATCCTGGTCGAGGGTCCGGGTCTCGCGCCAGGTGACACAGTGCCGCTCTGTGCTCCTGTCGAGAGTTGAAAAAGGCAGCGAGTGTCAGATGTGTGCGTTTGTGTGAGTACGCTTGATTTTAAGAGGTGAAAGTGTGCCTGCAGTGAATGTTTTGCTTGGACTCGTGTGGAATTTTTATTCAGGAATATTGAGTTTTCCCAGAGTGTAAGAGTGTAAGAGCAGGTCATACTGATGCAGCAAAGCCTCCCACTTGTCCTCCTCCTCTCTCGTCTTCATCTCACATTCCCAGACATACTCTCTCTCTTTGTTTTAGTCCCATTGGTGCATCCATGCTGTCTCCCCATCTGTGCTCTTTCTTTCCACTCAGGTTGTCAGGTTCTCTATTTGTTTGATCCTCAGAGAGGATAGTCGGCTTAGGTTGAAGGTTGAAACACCTTCTAAACTTTATAGCTGTTTACATTGGGCTTCTTTCAAGAGAACTTGGAGTTAGAGTGTGTGTGTGGGTGTGTGTGTGGGTGCCTGAATTTAATTGTGTGTATAAGTGTTATTGGGTGCGTCTATAAGTTTGTATACCCTACTGGATATTTATTTGTGTTACATGTGTCATATCGATGCTGCGTTTCAACATATCAAGTTTATGTGTGTTCAGCGTGTGTGTGCATGCCTATGGTGAGAGGTGTTAGGATAACAAATATCAGCGCTAGGACATTAATCTTCTCACTTCTCTCATTCTCTTTTATAATGTTTCCATGAGGCAGAACCCATTGGAAGCTACTGTAACAGTTCTTGTGCGTTTTCTTTCCATGTTTTTTCACCTTTTTGAAGTGTAGGTTGAGCAAAAAGCAGGAATTAAAGGAATACTCCGGTTACTCCACAATTACAAATTCGCTGGCGAGAACGAGCACGTTGATTGAAAGGTTTTGAGCTCCCTCCTTCACGGAGAATGACAGCTATAGTCAGCTTAGGTTTGCAACACTTAAAGCGGATTTGAGCAGCGAGCCAGAGCCAGTGTCACAACATCAACATGTCCAAAGAAATGTCAAAAATTAGATTTTTTTTTTTCTCCACAAAATAAATTAAATGTACTTTTCCAGTGCATATATTCACATCCTCATACTTCCAACGCTTTGCTGGAAGTATTTTGGGCTGGCACCGGAGACGTGGATTGTGTTGCAGGAAAGTTTCTGTGGACATTTTATGACATTTTGATTTGTTGGTCCACTATTCAAACCCTTTCTTCCGTAACCGCTGTGACTCAAAGAAATGTTACAAGCGTTTGCAGCAACCTATCAACCTACAGGCAGCAACTGTTTAATACTCAAAAATGGATTCCTGAAAGTTGAGCTTCATAAGGAGATTTACTTGCTGTTTACAATCTGAAAGACTGGAATAAACATTACGTACACAGTACATCATGCCTTTTGTCCACTGCAGGCTTCTGCCACTGTTAACACAGGTGTTAATTAATATACTGCTATCTATTCAGCTTAAATCAATGCTTATTTATCATTAGAACATCTGTACTCCTTTGTTTCAGAATAAAAGATTTATAATGTTGTCAGTTTCAGTTTTCCTCCTTAGTTTCTCGCACATATTTTGCGTGTCATATTTTTGTGGTGATGTGTGATATATTGCTGAGGCAGAGCAGACTGCTAAATTGTCATCTACGTCAGCTGTGGCTTCCAGGATCACACACAGCTAAAAGTCCTCATAAACGCCAGGGACACACACAGTGACACATGCGAATGGAGACGAATACAAATATTCCATCACACGCACATTTTCACATGGCATTTTTTTTCAACCCTTTTGCCTTTTTCTTTGTGAATGACAGCCTTATTTCCTCCACCTCCTGGCTTACAACTGTACAAAACCCCTAATTGCTCTCGAAAGCTATTATTTATCACCGGTCGAATATGGATCCCTATAGAGCTCTCAGACAACTCAGGAGAGTGGAAAGGGTGAACGTGTTCCAAACTTAACATTATAAATCTCATGTTCTTTATGTCCCTACTTTGCCATCAGCACAATCTAAATTACAGTGTCTGGAGTTTCCTCCGGCACTTTTTTTCTTTCCACTTTTCCTCTTTTTTTAGTGCTTTTTCTCCCATCCTCGCTGTGTTTTCTAAGGAAGTGGTGGTAATGTAAGCACCAAGGTATGTAGAAGAGAGCCTGTGTATAAGAGGGAAGGGCAAAAGAGGAAGACATGTAGGTAGAATTATGGGATAGAGAGAAAGTCAGATGGTGGGAGACTTGCAGAGAGAGTAACAGCAGGAGAGTAAGGAGGAGGAGACAAGGAGGTTTGCTGGTGGCTTTCTGGTTTGGGTTCGTAACCTTCCTCTCTGTCAGCCTTGGTTAGATATTAAATGATGGCAGTGTGATAGGAATTACCTCTTAACCCTCCTATTAAAGCTCTGTGGTCTGAGGTTTGGAAAAGGGCGGAGTTGGAAGGAGCTGGACTAGCATTAAGTGAAAATAGCCACGGGTTAGACGTTTCACTCTCGAGGAGGGTGCAGGGGTTCGGATAAGAGGTATCAGACTGGATAATAGTTTTTAGTCTAGTCTTTAATCCTGCAGGACTATGAATCAATCAAAGAGGTTGTCTCTTAATGGAAACTTTTCTAATTTAGCCTTAAGTGCTGTTGCTGAGTGCCTGACAAAGACTGATGGACAACACGTATAACGGAGGTCATGAGAAAGGAGGGAGATGGATGGATGAAGGGATGCTGGTGGAAGATAAAGGTTTCTGTAGATGGATGAAGGAAGTGGAGTCTGTGGTCCCTCTAGGTGCTCGGTAGGGGGGGAGAGAAAACATAAATGGGAAGGTTGAGATGGATCGTGGACTGGAGTCTGTGGGTTTCAGTGTGTGCAGTCTGTGGTCGTTTCCCCCCACAGTTTGCAGAGACTGCGGTCTCGCAGCACATGCACACAGACACACAGCTCGAGCTCTGAGTAAAATACATTTGCGAAGAGTGTAATGAATTTTTGGTTTGAAATATAACGTATTGACAATATCTCAAATGGAAAAATGAAAGCTACTGGTTGCAGGGCTTTTGTGCCTCATGCACAGTGCACCGAGTCAGGGAGGTTTACTTTGTTAAGTGACTTGATGGCTGTTGGTCTCCTGTCTAATAATGCTGACCCAGACTGAGCCTCATCCTGTTATCTTCGCTTTCTCCTCTGGGAGTTTGTGTGTGTGTGTCTGCATGCTTGTTTAGCGCATAAAAAAGACTTGAATTAGCTCTGGCTCACAGCCCACGTTACTCATAAAGCAACAGGATCCCACCCCCCCCGCCATTTAAGCAGCTCAGGTTACGCTTGATTGGTTTGCATAAGGCAGAAGATGAAAAATGAGAGTAATGTTATACTAAAGAGATATTTCCCGTTTTCTTCATGAATAAATCCCTAGAGCTTCAGATGCTGAGTATTTCACAGTGTTGAAGGTGATCTCTGACCATGTTTCAACACTTATACACTGTGAAATACTGTAGAAGCTTTGCAAATTTTAATGTAGCTCCTGCCATATAATGGACATTACAGAGTTAGTCAGCAGACTGTAAATCTCTTCTGCTTGTGCTGTTTCTAAACAGTATTTTTGGACACAGTGTGACAAAGCTAAAGTACATAAATTACATCACTTTATCACATAAGCAACCGGAAAAGATTTGCTGCAAATTTACAAAGACAAGATTGCATTAAATTTGTCTGCAATAAAACAAAAACGATTAAAGCAAGAAATAAACTAAAGATTTAGCTGGGGGTAGAATCTAGCTCTTATAGTTGGTTAGCATGCGTCAATATGAAGCTTGTAATGATTATCTTTCATTCCAGTGTTATAGATTGTTTGCATTTGTTTACAATACACCTAAACAAAAATAGATAAATATAGTAACACGCTACACATCCAAGTAAAATCCCAGCTGCAGTGTTAAGCAGCTTCATTCTGCTCTCTGCTGAGAACTTCAATCTATACACCTAAAAACCACAAACCAGGTGAGAAATGTGGGTGTAGTGATGGATGCAGACCTAAACTTAGAAAAACACATTAAGACAATAACAAAATCAGCTTACTATCACCTCAAGAATATTTCAAGGATAAAAGATCTGATGTCTCAACAGGACCTGGAAAAACTAGTCCATGCATTCATCTTTAGCAGGCTTGATTACTGTAACAGCATCTTTATAGGTCTACCTAAAAAATCAGTCAGACAACTACAGCTCATTCAGAGCTCTGCTGCTCGAGTCTTCACTAAGACCAAAAAAGTGGACCACATCAGTCCAGCTCTGAGGTCTTTACACTGGCTGTCTGTCCGTCAGAGGATAGACTTTAAAGTTCTGATGCTGGTCTATAAAGCTCTGAATGGTTTAGGACCAAAATACATCAGTGACCTCCTGACCCAGTATGAACCTTCCAGATCCCTCAGGTCATCTGGATCCGGTCTTTTGTCAGTTCCCAGAGTCAGAACCAGACACGGAGAAGCTGCATTCAGCTTTTATGCTCCTTATATCTGGAACAAACTCCCAGAAAGCCTCAGATCAGCTGAAACACTCAGTTTATTTAAATCCAGGTTGAAGACTCACCTGTTCTCAGCTGCATTTGAATAAAGCACCAAATCCACACTTTTAAGCTTAAATTTCAAAACTTATATTTTAACTACTGATTTTATCTGTTTTGATTTTATATACTGTTTTGTTTGTTTGTTTGTTTGCTTGTTTGAATCAATTTTAAATCATGCTTTTTATTTGTTTTTGTTTCTAATGTCTCTGTAAAGCACTTTGAATCACCTTGTTGATGAATTGTGCTATACAAATAAACTTACCTTGCCTTGCTGACGGAGCGCTGCTGCTGGGCTCCGTCATTCTCCTTACTGCACCCCATAAACTGCATTACAGCAGGATATCAGCAGCCAAACATTCAGACTAAAAGGATCTTTTGGAGGCTTAATAGAAAGAAGGAAATTTAGTTTATGTCCAGAGGGAGGCCGGTAAGGAATTTTATCCAATCCACTTGTCCTTCAGAATGCTTCATCCCTACATGTTCACTGTACCAATTTGCATTACAAAAATACCTTTAAAGGTTTAGCTAAACAAGACGGGGGAAACCAGAGCTGTGGAAGAGTGAAATTCAACGAAGCAAGGTTAACAGAGAGAAAAATCGCCCGGATGACTCTAATGATCAACAAATCATGGCATGGAAGATTCCCACTTTAAATCCCTGCGCTGATGACTGCATGGTAATGAGATATTTTCTTCAGCACCATTCGGTTACTCTTGTGTGAAGCAGTTTACCTCCAAATGCTTCAGTGATTCTCCCAGATGTGAAAGTGTGGTCTTAACTCTCCACAGTTACTGTAAATACAATATACGAGTGAAGCCAGGGGAAAAGACGCTGCAGAGAGAGAAGAATGAGAATGGGAGGGAAGGCTGGAGAGAGCAGGGGGTCATTCGAGATGTCTTTTCCTCCTAATTAAGTTAATGGAGAAAGACGAGGAGCCTGCCTTTAATCTTGGCTAATTGTCCATTTAGAGGCGACTGCCATAGTTTACCTGCTGGAATGTTAGGTTAGTGTTACAGGAAGTGGATGAACTTTGTGTGTCCAGTGATTGGTTACGACAGACTGGGCCTCACTGGTGATTGGTTGGAATGATTTGGAAGGGTGAGAGGTGAATATAAACAGTCTGTACTTACATGTGTCTCCTCTTTTTGGTTATTATCTCGTTCACTTATTGACTTTATTCCTCTTTCTTTTTTTGTGCTGTGTTGCTGTTAGGGTTAGAAATACTGCCCTGCACAAACTGAACAAACAGCTTTGATGTTTCTTTTGCTCTCTGGGAGTATAAGATTGTTTTCGCGTCACTAGGCTCCAGCCTTTTGTTTGGTTTTCACGCCACTGTGTGCTGGTGAGAAACAAATAAGTCTCAGATATATAAACAGATAGACGCACACACAAATACATCTCTCTCACGCCACCTCTCCTGCTGATTTAGAAGTACAAGCGCTGGACGGAGAAGGATGCACTCTGGTCATTCTGTGTGTGTCAGACTTTATACTGAACCACAGACCCATGACAGAACTTCCTAATAATTAAACATGACCCAGATGTACAAACTGCGGTGTGTAGCTGGACCACAAAGCTTGTAGGACCTTATACACAGCACCAAGGGCAATATTCACCAGTAAAATGAATGTGCATTTCTAACATGTATATCAGTCGACCTTTATATTTTGATGAAATCCTTTTTGAAGCAATTGGCACAAAAGCAAAAAAGCAAAGGATGTTCTTGGATAAATCTGCACCTGGAGGCTCATAGGCCCCAGGAAAGAGCTGCACCACTGGGCTCATGCTGGTATTCACTGGTATTCAGGGAAGGAAAGGCTTTTACTGAGGGAACCTGACCAGAGCGCTTCTAAAATAGGTCTGCTTTTAGTGGCTTGTGTGTGTGTGTGTGTTTCCCACAGCCCAGACGGCAGTGCGATTTTGTCCCAAGACATATTTAGATAAATACACACTGCTGTGATATTGAAAACCGAAAGAGAGAGAGAGAGAGCGAGGAACAGAGAGATAGGGAAAGCATGAGAGAGAGAGGGAGAGAGGGGGGATGATAGTGGGATAATTTGGGAGATTTGGTTACATGAGGAGACTTTCCGATAATTCTTTCATACTTTCTCTGTTAACAATACTTTCTAATTTGTTGCACTGAGCGTGTTTGCATGTAGCTAAGTAAGTGGTTGTGTTACTGTTGGCTTATTGTAGCAAACTGCTTTAAATAAAATCACAGCAGGAAATTATATTTTTGTTTTTGGTTCACTGTTTCTGGTGCACATACTCATACACATGGCTGGGTCTGTCATTTCTTGTGTGTTTAATCTTTGTTTCATCTTCGTGCTCATGCTACCTTATGTTGAGAATCGTCAGTCTTTAGGATTTCCTACATAGAGAGTGAACATATGAACAACTTTATATTGTTTGTATTTCTAAACTTTTCCTAAATTGAACAAAAACTACTTAAAAAAATAAAAACAGAAGAATGATTTTGATCTCCAAATTCATTTTTTTGCTCATATTTCACTCCATTGTACAAGTGTTTATATTCATATAAAGTCTCTGACACCAATTCTTAAACATGCAGTTCAAAAGCATAAAGTGTTTAAGTTTGCTTCTCTTGCTGTGAAAGCGCTGGAAAGGCCAAGTCATAAAGTGTGTGTGTGTCTAAGCCGATGTGTATTTTCCTTTGCAGACGTGTGAATAAAATAAGCCAGAGTGTGTCTTAGTGGGGCAGCATGCACCATCCAGGCGGTCTTAAAGTTCACAGCAGCAACACCTTTCCCTTGTAGCTGCCTACTTCAGCAGCTTGCCAGTTAGCTAACATGCTGCTGGGCCAGAACCTATGAGAAGTTTGTGGGAGGTTGTGTGGTTGTTGACTTTTTTCTTTCTTTAAGTTTTTACATAGCAACAGATTTTATATGTTTGTACTAAAATAGCACAGGGACTGCATGTGGTAGTAATTTCACCACGCAAATGAATGCAGCTAGTAAACCTGGATAAAGATATCTGGTTTTCCCTTTGACCTCCTTACTCTTACAGAGGAATGGTATGCAGACACATGTAGGGTAAAGCTCGTGTTTACAGTCTAGGTGTTAATTCATATGCATGTAGGGATGGGAATGGAGAACCGGTTCTTGTAACTGGGTCCCAGTAGTCCAGTTCCTTGGATTTGTTAGTCTCGATCCCGCTTCATGCACTCGCACTACAATCAGCTGATTTCAGTTCCCGTGTCAGAGGAGGAAAATAGCGACGGGCACTAAAGCATAAATATGGACATTTATTTTTATTGCACAAAAGGAGAGATGAATGGCAAAGTGGAAGACTGCATCCAAGAAAGAAACAACCACAATATGCCACCAACACAACTTTGGTTCTTTGCCAGCATCCGCTAAGACAGCTTGCTAACGCTAAGCTAGCTAAGCTAGCCAAGAACCCAGAGTGACAGCAGCCAGACCCTGAACTTGAACAGGTAACAAGCAGATGCAGTCAGGCTGCCTCCTTCTCCACCTGTTCATGTTTCTAAAGCAGAATCACTGTGAGGTTTTCATCTTTGCTTTGTGTGATCAGCTTTGCTTTCTGCTAATGGAAGGATCTTAGAGACGCCTTCATTGGAGATTTGAGTTGGTGTGTGGGGTTGTGGCCCATGTTTATATTGTTGAATGCTGACTATGAGAAGTGTCTTTTAGCTATTTTAGAGAGTAACATGAAAGTAATGTAAAGAGTAGTATAACAAATTACTTTTTCCTGTGAGTAATTAAGTAGCATACTGCATTACTGTTCTGCATTACTTTTAAGAAAAGTGTTCTGTATAATAATGACTTTTTTGTTTAATGACTCCAACACTGACCACAACAAAGAGGGCAAATACCTCAGCAAACATGCACAAACATGTGACGCACAGCATGGAATTAATTTGCATTAATGTAATTTCTTTATTGCTGCTTAGCAACGGTGGTGACTCTCAAGACAGATCCAATGAGAATCCAGTGACAGTGCATAAGTAATCGAATCAATGAGTGATGTCAAAATGAGCTAAACATGGCAACACAGGATAGTAATTTGTGTGACTGCATATTTGCTTATATGTTCGTATATGTCCTATTTTCCCGTGTGTGTGTGTTGGTCTGTCAATCTGTACTTGCATTTAAGAAGAGACAAACTTGATATAGGCCCAAATACACTCACACAGTGTTTGTTTTATCCTAATTTAGCTTTACATGAGAGCACTAATCTAAAACAGACTTGGCTCACTGGAACGATGGAGGAGGATGACAAGGAGATGAAGGAAGAAGGGGAGAAGATAGGAAGAGCAGCAGGGGCACGTGATAGAGAACAGGAATTATATGTTTACGGGAAAAAAACACAGGACCGGGTAACAGGTGAAGATGGTCGAGTGAGACATAGCAAGGTTGAGGAATGAGACAGAGATTAGAGTAGCTGGAGGAGAAAATAGGGCTGTAGATACTCTCTCTGAATAGGAGCTTTAAGAAAATAGAAGCTTTTGTTGATTGTTGACCTGCTTTTTCCCCCCTTCTTACAGCAAGCAGTAATGATCTGGCTCTGATTTGAGATGCTTTATTTTTCCTAAAGGATATTTTAAAAACCTGGCAACTAACGTCTGGCCTTTTCTCTCTCTCTCTGTGTATGATTGTGTGTGTGTGTGTTTGTGTGTGATAGGGTGGGTTTCTGTAGTAAAAGCACAATGGAGTTGTATACACCCGGCACTTCATTACTGACAAAAGACAAACCACTAAACAAATATAATTCCCTCCCATAATTACATTCATGTGTATAAGCTGATAAAAAGGACAGATTCTTTCCTCAGCACTGTTCACTGCTGCTTTTTTTTTTCTTAGTGAAACTCAAGACTTCTTTTTTTTTTTTTACATGGCTTCCAGGGCAACACAGTAATATAAATGGGTAAAAAGAGAGGCTCATGCTGTAAAGGTCAAACTGAAATTCTGTGATGATTACTACAGAGGAAATAAAAAGTGCAGGAGTAATAAATAATAGGTACGATTATCCCATGGAAGATTTTTTTCACATGTTTGAACAGGTTTCTTGGTGTTAGCCTGTGTTGTAGAGACGTCGTGGTTTGAGTTAATGTTACGCTATTAATCATGTCATCCGAACATCTGATTTCAAAATAAATCTCTCAAAGTGTTACAGCAGCTGAAACCTGACCTGCAGACTAACTGTTGTTGTAGAGCTGTGGTGATGTCATCTGAGGGTGTCTGTCTTTAATCTTCTGGGGAAAACTGTTTCCAGGTTATTTACTGTAATCTGACAGGTGGGGGGAGTTAGTCGGTGTAAATTGAAGCTCCAGCCTTAGTGTGGGGCCCAAAAAAGTGATGAAATATCTCAGCGTGTGATTACTCGTGCCTGCAAAAAGATAGTAAGCAACGTCAGATTCACCACTGCTTTGTGGGCTGGATTCTGTGCTACAGGTTTAAAGTTGGTAAGCAACAAGATGCAAATAAGACTTTTAATTTATGCACACTTCCAGTAATCAATAATAATATAGAACGTGATGTGACTTTTATGAAGTGAGGTAGAAAGCAATCATCTGATGGATGGCTGTGTGGGGCTGCTTGACTTTAAAGCAGGTCACTTGAGTTTATGGCCTGTCACAGATCTGGGAATAATGGTTTCCTCAACCACAAGCTTTACCTAATAATAAATGCACTATATTTGCCATGCACACATGCTGCAGAACACAAAATCTTTGTTGCAAACGTTAAATAAAAATAAGAAAATAGTATAATCTACCGTCTCCTGGCTCGCAGATGTGCTGTCTGAAAACATGCAGCTGTCAACAAAACAACCAAATTATTAAATCACTGTGGTCACAAGGCTTTACATTTTAGTTCATATTATAGAACCTAAGAGTGTTTCATTATAAGAAATGAATAAATATTGACGTCATTATTTTTGATCGGATTTCTGGAAGTCTTCCCTCATGTCACTGTTTGCCGGTCTAACTAATAGCAGCAAAATGAAAATTCCATATATGGAAATTCAGCCTGCTCAGTTTTAATGAATGTTAATCCCACGTGAGTTAAAAATTGATACTTTGCGCTATTAAACCTCTTCAGACACCTTGACATGCTGCAAACACAATGTGCAAAGTGATTAACGTCAGGATTTTGTGAATCGGAGTCGGTGAGAACGTCTCAGTTTGTGCGCGCGTGTGTAACATTTCACTTTGTGGGAGGTCTGCATAGCTCGTGCTTTCTTTGTTGATCATTTTTATGGCTACATATGTAGAACTATATGTGGAACTGGCTAATGTCTCTCTCACACACACACCTGCAGACACATGGATGTATCTCGAGAGTTATGGTTTCTGTATATGGGCTCACAAATGAATGTTTGAACACGTGTGTCTTCTAGTTAGACTTGTGATTTATTCTGTTTAAGTGAGGTCTGATTGTTACAAATGAGCCAAAACTGTTAGTATTGCTCTGGTATAATCAGAGTTATACACACGCACACGTATTCACAGAATGGCCCAGAAACACTGGAGATATACACATTGACCCACACACTTTGGAGACGCGAGTAAACACACATCTCTTCATCCGTCTTGCTGTCACACAAACATGGTCATTCAGGGACTAAGAGCTTTGTAAGGTGGTGTTTCACAACTGAATGCCAAAAGAAGATTTTTTTGTCCTAATGTAAATCCCAAAACAGTATTTAGACTATGAAAAAATCAACAAATTAAGCAAATTTGCTCAGCAAAATAAAAATGAATAAAGATCAGCATTTACAATGTATTTACAAATTGGTATATATTCATGTGAAGTCCTTCTGTTGCAGATTTTATCTACAAGAAAACCATACACACGGTAACTAAAGCCAGAGAAATATTTTGGAAGTAATTACTTAACTACAGTGTCATACAGTGACCTGCGTTGTGTGATTAACTCAAGGTTTGTCTGGTTGTCATTATGTTATTGTGTCGTAACATGTTGGCTATAGTGAGCTAAATAACTCTGGAAGGTTTAACATCATCCATGTATGACTGCAGACGATTCAATAGCAAAAATAACAAACATAAGCTGCTACATGCAACATTTTGTCATCAGTAAATCTTAACCATACTGAGGCTGAAACATTTGAATAAACACAGCAAACAAGAATCCTGCCAAGACGATTGGCAGCCACAACCCATCCTCAGAACTGAATTGTTTGCCACCTTTTTGATTTTGTTAGAGATGTGTTAAGTTGCTTTATTATACAGAACTAGAACATGGTGCTGCTGCCCTTCACTGCAGATTAAAGTTTTCAGCACTTCAGAATACAAGTGATGAATCACTTTCACCCCTTTAAATATTACCATTTGTTTACATTTGCATGGTGGCTATGAAAAGCCATTTCAACATATGGCATTATAGAAAATGTTTTATGTGCACATCTCAATTTTAACCTTGTACTGCAGTTACATACAAATTATGGTGCAGCCTTTAACAGTTGGGTTACCTGTTGCCTTGATTTTGCTGATATTTCTACACAGCAATAGTGAAGCATACACAGATGTGTGTATTCCCCAACAGGTTGAGTGCATGCTGGTTGTAGCTGGCAGCCTCTTGCAAAGAGGGTGTTGTACTAAAAACCTTCCTGTGATTGATTTGGTTGTTTGCAGCTAGTTTGCATGAAAGACGCAACTTGTCTGCAAACAGTCTCCAACTACTGGCTGAGCAGGATTGAAACTCTGAAAAGTTTGGAATTGCAACTGGAAAAGGGAACTTCCTTCAGAGTAAAAGTTGGAACTTTTGAAATGTGTAAGGCACAGTGTTGGTCAAGTTACTTGAAAAAAGTAATTAGTTACTAATTACTGATTATTTCTCCAAGAAATTAATCCCGTTACTTTACTGATTACTTATTTTCAAAAGTAATTAGTTAATTTGTTACTTTTTAAAAACATGATACACAGCCTGAATGCATAATAAAGCCATAGACCTTTCAGCCCAATTCTGTTTTTCTGCGTAAGCCATCATATAAAATTGAATCAAATGAAAAGTCTCTTTTCAAAACTTGATTTATGACTTTTAATCTTTTAACTTCATGCACGTTGCATCAAGCAAAAATGAAATTACAGTCTTTGACTTGAAATTTGTTTAACATTTAAACCTATTTTCAGCATATTGCAGCATATGAAATAAAATATTTTTGTGTTTACGCTCACTCTTAAAAATAGATGCAACACAGCAAAAATAAATAAGAGCCAAGATTCAGCAGCACTAAGTCCTGTTGCTCTTAAGTCTATTTTCGCCTTTTTAGCAGGGAGGTGTCTGTGAATTTCATATTCCTGTGGCAGCATGCTAGGTGCTTGCTGAGATTTGAAGTTGTAGAAAGGAGTTTTCTTCTCATGCAGAGTGAACAGCGGACACTAATGTTTTTGTCACTTTTTAAGGAATTAAACTCAAAATAATGTCAGTGCTTCCACGCTTTGAACGCTACACGGTCGTACTCTCTCCTGCACTCATTATCCGTTGTTGATCTACACACGTCTGTTGTTGCACGCTCATACGTCATTGTCATGAGACACTCTCACAAACAATATCACGGTTTAGTAACGCAGTAACGCAGTAGGGGTGGGGGAAAAAATGGATACTGTGTAGCATGGTGATATTTTGTTTGCTAATAATGTATGGATACAGGGACAGCAGAAATCGATATTTTGTTACAAAAAAGGTTTTTGTGCTCTGACTTCAGAGCATGTTGATCCTTTTTCTGAGCAAGAATCCTGACATTCCTTCACTGTCCAAATGTGTTTAACTTTTTTTGGCAGCAATAAACATGACAGTTTACTTATTTTAATTTAAGACATGTTTTATTTTAATTAAGTTCAAAACTTTTTTATTTAATGTAAAATTATATTTTGTTTTAATTTACTTTCAAATTCTTCAGTTGCTGAAGGGGCTGCATAGCTTTCATAAACTGCATAGTTCAGAATAGCTATAATTGTACCAGATGGTTGTTCAGTTAAGTTGGACTAGACTGTAATACAAACCGTTCAGTTTGTCAACAATCAAACTGAAATGAGAGAAAGACTGAGTGTGAGACTTTGATATTAGATAAAATGAATATTGATAAAGTTTACCTTTATGTACAGAATCTGAATATCGCAAAATATTTTTAAAAAATTGCAAAAATATCGTATCGTGCGTTAAGTATTGTGATAATATCGTATCGTGGGATGTATGGTGATTCCCACCTCTATAACCCAGCATGCTTACGTGAAAGCAACAGTAATCGAATTACTTTCTTTCAATAGTAATTCCTTACTTTACTCATTACTTGAAAATAGTAATCGGATTACAGTAACACATTACTCTTAATGCGTTGCTGCCCCATCTCTGGTAAGGGACAACTTTTACTTTGAAGGGGAATGGTCAATGGCCACAGCAGCCCCCCGCAACCACAAGCCAAGTGGTTCATAAGCATTTTCCCTGGTAACAGTTCTTTAGACCTCTGTGACCTGTGACACTGCGGATTACGTAATGTACAGTTTTACTGCTGTACCCCAAGGGGTCATCTCTATGTTTTATATCATTCATAGTAATTACAATAAGGAAAAATAAGAAGCTCTTTAAAGCTGTTTTGCACAGTTTTTGTGCAGATTTTTGAAAAAGAGGGAAGAGAGAGAAAGCTCAGATAAGGAATGACACAACATTTGAGATTTAGATTACATGGAAGAGCACCAGAGCTACGAACAGTCTGACTGTGAGACAGAGGAGAGGGAAATGAAGATATAGGAAATGAACGAGTCAGCAGAAACAGAGATAGAAAGAGAGCGAGAGAGTGAGTGAGAGAGAGAAACACAGAGAGAGAGAGAGAGAGAGAGACAACCACATGAATGGGGTAAGTGGAGATTTAACCAGACCTCGTCTAAATGCAGAACACCACAAAGCCACTTTAAAACCTGTACAGATATATTTATACATCACATACAAACGCTCACAGCAAACACTGTGGACTTGAAAACACACTGACATTATGAGCAGATACGGGACAGACGCCCCTTCAGTCGGCTTCAGACATGGTTTTTCAGGTGTCGTTATGGGACTTTAAAATGGATCTTGATTTGTTCGATTTACTTTTACCTTAAACATTTACTCCTGCATTTACATTGTTTACAAATATTATAATTGCGCCTCCACTCATGTTAGCAGGGATGCATTTGAAGCCATGTTTACAGCTAAATCTGTATCCAAATCTGCAGTTACGCCCAAACAAAGGCATACTTCGACTTCGACAGGACAATGAATGAAAAGCCAGTTCAGTGGGAGCGTGTAAGAAGTGCTTATTTTTAGGTTTGGAAAGATAATTAAAGATCCTAAAAAGGCCATGACAGTTTGTGTATGTTGCTCAAATCATGTTACAAACAGCAGGCTTATCGTGTTTGTGTTGAACATTCTTCTCACGGCTTAAAACGCTTACAGACGTCATCGTGTGTTGTCAGTGTGTGCATGTGTAAGACAGAAAAAGATTAGGAAAGGAAGGAGGAGCACATCTTTCTTTGAAAGAAAGATATTAGGTGTTTGTTTATGCCTGTATCAGCTAAACAAAGGGAACAGGAATGTGCATTTTTGTGTTTAAACATAGAAATATGAAACCATGAATAAAGTCCAAGCAGTCTTCTTCTTTTCATGTCTTTTCCTCCCTTTTCTTCTTTGCTTTGTTTTGCCTTTTTACGCTTTCACATTCACCCTTGGTTTTAACATTTGACATCAGAGAGAGGCTAATACTTTGCAGACTTTGATAACCTGTCAGGTGTTTGCTCGTCTGAGGGGCATTTGCTTTTTTAGTGAGTATCTGTCAGAGCATTTTTAAACTATCACCAGGATCCAAACAGGAATGTGTCTTCCTCAGGTATCAGAAGTTTTCTTGTTACTTTTAAATATCTTTTCAAGCTTCTTCAAGGAAGCTCAATATGAGCAGAACTGTTAAACATAGTCAGCTGACAAATGAAAAGTGAGTATCTGAGAGATGGGAAGGTAATAGAAATAAAATAAATCCTTAGAAATTAAAGTAAAAACAAGCACTTTTTTCTCAGAGGCAAAGAAAGAATGTATGCTGTGCCGCACACATCGTTCTCTGTAAAATTGTCATCCTGAATTTTGGTCACTTTTACAAGCACAGCGTCACGCTCGTGGTGCAGCCCCATGGCGTTGTGTGTGTTTCAGAATGCCTGTCATACGTTTCTGTTTCAATCAAAGACAATAGGCTCCAGCGGCTTGCCCGCAAATTTGTAGCTTCGCTTTATAAGGCCACCGAGCCACCACATCCCCTCCAGCATGAAACAATAGACCTGCTTCACATCCAGCATAGATTAGCTGTTGATTACACTGCTTTTATACTACTTTTGCAAAGCTGCTCCAGCTCCATATAAGCTTTTGAAATCCTGCAGGGAATACAAAGAGAAAAGGGCAACATTTCTCAAGTTTAGTGATGTCACGTGCATTTACACAAAGTTAGGCTAAAACTCAAATATCAGCATGCTGTTAGCTGTAATTATAGCATCACGCTTGGTAAATTGTACACTCTGGACATGCTACACCATGGTACTGAGATACATCATATACCAAGTTTTGCTAAAGTTGAGTTGCTGATTAGGTAAAAGCACATGTTTAAGAGGTGGATACATAAAACAATGAATACATTTTATATAATCAAATGTGTGACAGAGTTTTGGTGCCACAGATGAGTTCTTTCTTTCTTTCTTTCTTTCTTTCTTTCTTTAACTCAGTCAATCATTCTGCTCACCGAAGCACAGACCAGACTGTTCGTTATATTTTGGATTAAATAAAAACCTTGCACAGGCATTACCCAAGCTTGAATCAAGCACAAGTGTAGTTCCCTGTTAATAAAATGTGTAGAAATTGATGATCAGGGGAAACACCGACTTTTGTGGCAACAAATGGCAATTGCAGGATTCCTGTGCATTCATTTCTGATGAGCCGTTAACCTAGAGTGGTGAAGTTTACTGGAACACACAATTAATCATCATAATCATCAAATGCTCCACAGCTGGCGATCCAGGGTTACATTAAAAAACAAAACAAAAAACACAATGTTAGCAAAGTTTGTACCACTAGGATGTGGAAGCAAATCAAAGAAAGCTGTACTTCCCCACACCAAACTGATACTTAAAACAGATGAAAACATATAAGTGTTGAGGCAAAGTGTTACAGCTTGAGAAGATGCTATCTCTTTTTATCAAAACGTATAACAAGAGGCTCTCTGCTGAAATGAATTGACTCAAAACCTCGAGCGATGACAACTAAGCTAACACAGCCTACATCAAACAAGTGCCACAGAATAAGACACAGCTGTCAGCATTTGGCTGTAAGATATGCTCCGGTCACTGAGCAGTTGTTGATGACCAAAGAGCAGCTTAGCCAGTAGCCAGCCTATCCATGCGGAGATGTAGTTTGTTCTCTGCCAGGGGCGATTCTAGGATCAGAGCTTTGGGGGTGCTGAGCACCCAGAGAGCTGCCCAGCCAGGCAACATACACTTTACTCGTCGCAATGAGACTTCAGTCTCTGTCAGTTCCTGCATCCTCCCTGTCCTCGTCGTCTGTTGTCTTCATCTCCGTTACCAGTCGTCATAATTTTACCATCTCTGTGCAAGTCTGCAAATTTCTTTATTAAATCATAAGATTCTTAAATTCATCAAGTCTCTCTGTGCCTGGGTCCTCGTCACAAAACATGACATCACTGTTTTGTACATTTTAACGCAATTTAATCCCACATTTGTGAAAGAAAAGCAAAACACTTTTTTGAAAGTCAGTAACAAAACCATCAAATCTGATAAAGGTTATTTAAATGCTGCAAAAGAAGAATGGATTGGAATAAAAAACATATCCTAACCTTAATTACTGGAGGAGAATAATGAATGATGCTCGTAGTGAGTAAAAAGTAAACTGAGTGCATTTTTTGGACAGAGATTCACTTTTAATGTGTATGTATAATACAATACAGATGCATAAAAAACTCTCCCAAAACAGAATAAATTATTACAAATAAATTATTACAAAATATTTAAAAAAAATATATATATAAAAATGGAGGCAACTTTGCCTGTGGTAGAATGAATACCATGCATGAAAAAATCTTTACTGCAGATACTAATTTTACTAATTTAATAATAATAATTTTGTGTTGTAAGATTTATGAGTTTCGTGCTTTCATAGTGGTCCTTAATATGTATTAAGTACACCAGATTGTGAGTAAAATCAGGTTTTTTCTCTTTGTCAGTTTAACAGTTTCTGTCTGTCACTGTTCCCTGTCTGTTTTCTTACCTGGTTCTTCCTAACCTTGTACTTTCTCCTCACGTTCCCTCTTTCCTCTCTCCCTCTTTGGACTGACAATCATACACAAATAGATTGGATTCAATTAGATGAAAAATTACATTAATATGAAAAAAAACTAACAAAAAGTCCACTCTCAGTGTACTTTCAACCAAAAGGCAAATAACCAAACCACATGAACATCTAATAAAAGATATAAATATTGAAACACTGATCCAACATTATTCTTGATTGATGGATCATTTGTTCTTACACTTTTACCTGAATGTGGCTCCTTTTTTTGAAAAAACCTCCTCATATCCATTATAAACCTGCTGTCTCTTTGTACATAAACACACAACAGGAGTTATAAGGTTAATGGGCATCCAGTCAGTTAGCTAGTTAGTATCCATTTAAAACAGGACAGTGGTAACAGCAGCAGGCTGCGGACAATTAGATTTTAAACAGGCTGTATACATTTCAATGGGAGCAACAAGACGGTCAAATGTTGCTGATTTTACTACAGAGCAGGACGGATTATCTATACTTTTGTTGTTGAAATGTTACGTCTCAACCAAGTACTGTATGCTTTTTATATTTTTAGTAGTGTGTCACACAAACAGCAAATATTGTCAAAAAAGTAAGAAGTCTTTGGGGGTGCTTTGATTCATTTTGGGTTAAAATGGGCTAAAATCGCCCGTGTTCTCTGCCCAGACTGAAGGAGTTCAAATTGAGAAAGTTTGAGGAGGTTATTGGAGGAGGTGTAATTCATGGATCCAGGAGGCAAGTAACTGAAAAGAAATATTTAGCTTGCAAAACAAGCAAACCAAAGTCTAAAACTGCTGTATACAAGACTGCTAGCATCACAAGAAAAAGGAGAAAAGACGAACAGGAATCAAACAGGTTGTGCAGTGGATTACCATATGTGCACACACCTTCTGTCTGTCGGGAACACGGCTGAATCAAAAACGAATGGAGACAGAATCTGTAGGAGAGAAAGAAAAATAAATTTCAAATGCCAGCAGGAGATGATACTGATGACAGAAGGATGTTTGATGTATGGAAAAGTTTGTCTCCGCCGCTGAATATCAATAAACTGCCGTCTGCAGTAACCAATACTGACAAAAGAGAAATAAACTGCGGCGATAGAGACACATTCCGAGAGAGGGAGGAAGAGGGGGAACAAAATTAACGGAACAGAAACAAAGACAGGGAGGGAAAAGAAAGGGAGGGGAGAAGGGCAGCAAAAAAAAGAGGGAGAGAAAGATGAGAAGAAAATGACAAGAAAGGAGAGGCGCGATGAAAGAGGGAGAGGCTCGAGCCAGGCAAGAAAGGGAGACATTTACATTCAGAAACAATGCTGTGTAACACATCCTAAACTCACATAAAACACATCAAAACTCATTTAACGTTTAAAAGTTGCATGTTGCAAGTTTATAGTCAGTCTTGGAAACCTACACATGACTTTAAATTCATGCCTTGTCATTTGTGTATAGTGTTAATGTGAGCCCGTTCTCACTCCCGAGGCGTAACATGCCGACGTTTTGTCACGTCCCGCGGCGTTCCTGAGGAACGCGAAAGGAGACCTTTGGCGTTCTTATGGGATGCGGCGGGTTATGGCCGAAATCCAGTGCAATGACGCTCCCGCGGTAATAGACGTTCCAGCCCTGTATTCCAGCCCTAAACCTAACCTTATCCCTAGCCCTAACCATAACCTTTTTCCTGAGTTTAACCAGGACTTTAATGATGTTAAATAGCGTGTTTCTAAGCGATTTGAAGAAAAAGAGCGAACATGTGTAGATTGAGTCCATACGGTTCTCATATTTCCTCATTTTTCCGAGGTCGTCATTTAGTGGTGGGTAGCCGAAAACGTAATATGTTGACGATTTGTCACCTAGCGTAAAATGTTACGCTTTGGGAGTGAGAATGTGTTGTTAATGTACTGTGCTGGTTATTTAAAACACCCACATAGCAGGTGACGTCCCCCTTTTAATCTGACTTTGAACAAAAGTAATTTGTATATGATGCAGAGGACATAAAGCATTCATAATTAAATACACACACACAACAAAAAGACAACAGGAGGAAAAAGAACCAAGTGACTGAATAAGAGCATGTGATAGCCAAAGACACACAGACCAAAAGGAATCATCATGCTGAGAAGAGACATGCTGCTGTGGGGCACAGAAGAAATGACAGAGTGAGGAGCGATGCTGAGATAGAGAGAAAATGTGAGACGGCATCAGTTACTATCAGAGAGCTAAATAAATGGCCACAAGCATCAAGTGGTGCCAAGCGCTACTGAAGTCCACACTAACCACTGCCTGGCGGTCACTTTCATGTGGTCACTTAAAGATGATGTCACCCGGCAGCTCCTTGGCTGCGCACTGCCCTGCTGCAACATTCTCAGCTCTTCACTCTTCATAAAAGAACCCAAAGGTGCTATGTGTCTTTAGCATCAATTAGTGGTATGCAACATAAACCCGTGTGACCAGTAACAAGCTGGCATTTTCCTCCATATATATCTTGTGATTTTGGAAAGGATCTTTAATATTCTTGCTATATTGAGATGCTGACAATGGAGGCATAAGTTGCATGTTACATGATAAAAATTTCATAAGCAGACAACTGTCGTGGTCATCCAGTCACATGCCAGTTTTATGACACTGTTTGGGAAGCAAAAATCTTCTGACACTTTGTGTGCAGACACGGCATCTGTTCTTTACAAGCTGTCGGACGCTGCTGACGAACTGTTGGCTGACAAGTGCATGAACATGTCCGTGTAAAAACACACACATAAACACACACATGCGTATAAACGCGTTCGTGTCACCTCACCGACAAGGTGCGCACCGATCCTGCTGTCTTTCATGCATGTGTTAGATCGTGTTGCTCCACAACGCCCCGTGCCATCCGAAAACGAAACATGTGTTAGTTTGTCTGGGAGATTACGCATGCATTCACAGCCACTGAAATCACTCCACAAAGTCAGCTTACATCATGTTTACTGACGGCAACCGTACTCAACAGCCATGTTAATAAAAATGGCCGTTGTTTAATGCGTACAATTTTACAGCAGTCTTGAGCTTAACTTTCTTTTATTGGGCTACTTATGCACTCGAGATCTAAAACTGTAATGTCTGCAATTAAGTTTTTATATATAATTATTGTAACTAGTAGTCTGTTTCGCTCTCTTTCTTGTCTCTTATTTCTGCCCTCTCTCTGACATATTTGACATTTCTTTCATATTTGCTGTGAGTGAATCACGTCTGAGTCACACAGACATGTGGCTTTCATTAGAGCGTCTTTGTAGTGTTGTTAAGATGACCAGACGCACATACGTGGACACGTACCCACAAATACACAGACACGGGAACATATGGACGTCTGCAGTGCACGTCGTCATAGTTTTATGAAGGGGCTTCAGATACTGTTGTCAGGATGAACTTTAACCCTTTAAAGCCGGCCGGAGCGGGCACGCTCCGTTTTGCGCAACTATTTTTAAATCCCGGTAGCTCTGCAACCACGTGAGCTTGCGCAATAAATTTTTTTTGCATATGAAACCGGAGGAGTTGTACTTACATCTTATGCCATCAGCTTGTCCTCGGTCACAGTTTCCTTCCACATATAGCTTTGCAAAAACTGCATAAAAAGCACTTGCAGCAACAAAAACATAATATTCCAGAAAGACGCTTTGCTGATCCGATCAGCTGTTTGTAACACTTCCTACGTTGGAATAGACATCAGCGCGAACTATCGCATGTCCGCCATGACCTGCCCGAAACCGGAAGTGACGTCATTTTGCGGAAATGTAGTTTTTTTTTTTTACCATCAGGGCCTCATGAGCCTATACTGGTGTTTTTATAAGTCATGTTTGACTTTATGCTTTTCTGAATACTTTCTGGGATGCTTAGGACTCAAATTGCACTGCTGGAAATAGTTTATTTTGATGCATATGCTGCTTTTTTGCAAATTTGCATTATAATATTTATTTTTGTTTTTCCTGCAGTATATAAAAATTGGTGTATTTCAAAAATAAAACTATGAAGACACTCAAAATAAATTTCCTGTGGTGGGAAACTATTTTGTGCAACTTTTTTGTATTTACAGTTTTGAGGGATAAGCCTCTTAAATTTCTCTAACTAGAAATATATGTTAAAAAAACAAAGGAGTTTCAATTTTTTGGTAGTTTATTGCACTTTTTTGCAATTTATGTAATTACTATGCACTTAATGCAGACATATTATTAAAATTTGGGCTGTAATGGTTGTATTGATGTATAGCAACTTGAAATGCTCCCAAAAATGGCTCCACAGCATGTAAAAATATAATATAAGCTCTGGCAGACTTGGTTCTATGGTAGGTCTTAAAGGGTTAATGTGCGTGTGTTATGTTAAGTTATGTTCTCGTCATTGAGTTGAATATATAAATAGGGAAAAGACATAATTGTGCAGGCAGTAAGCTTTCTGCTTGATTAGTTTTACTTGATTTAATATCAAATGGACTTAGAAGGCGAAATCTTTAGATATTTGTTGATGATCTCATAAATCTGTAAAGATGGCGAAAACTCCTCTTTTGGGAGTTTTTCGAATCTTAGTAGTGTACTAATTTATTGTTTGTTGGTTATGTTTCCTCCCTTTAATTCATAAGTTGAGAAAAAAATAGATGAAAGGAGGAATCAGACTGTGAAAACTTTGTTTATAATGGCTAAAGCCCATCCACCCAAACGCCAGCTGTCATAGGGCAAAAAGCACCCAGGGCACCAGTGTGTCACAGTGCAAAACAGAGACAGACAACATTCACACCTATGGCCAATTTAGAATCACTAATTAATTGAATCCACACGAGTCTGTGGAAAGAAGCCAGAGTATCCATGAGAGAACCCATGAACATGCAAACTCCACACAGACAGTCGGATGGAGGTTTAAAACTCAGGAATTTCTTTCTAGGAGGCAACATTTGTAACCACCACCCACTGCGTTGCTCTGGCTAGAGGCTAACTCCCATTTTTTTAAAATTTCAGCATCTTTTCATAAAAACGTTGCAGACTCCTTTTGTCAGTTTCAGCCGCTGTAGAGTGGCTACTGATTGGGAACTGAGAGGAAAATGTTTTGTTAGTGGCTTTTCCACTTGTGTCGGGCTCGTATCACTTTTAGCGTGGCCCCAACACTGACCTTACCATGACCCAATCACACAATCAAATCACACACGCCTAAAATCACCAGACTGCAGCACAGATTGTCATTGTTGTTTGATAAAGTCAACAGTGATAACCAGACAAGGGCAGAAAATCAAGAGGCGTCACCGACGTCACCGACTCTCAAACACAAAGGATTGTGGGAAGCACAGAGGAGGGAACATCGTCGTCTCCGAGAGCCCACAAAGATGCCAGAGATTTGTGTGTAAATATTTGTGTGCGTCGTACTTTGTGCCGTGCGCACTTTCTTTGCTCGTGTTCAACATTTTATGTGCAAATCTGATGACACGCAATAATGTCATGAAAGGCGAACACAGCTACGCTCTGAAGCTGTTCTGATTTTAATTAGCGCTGTCTCGTTAACACACAGACTCGTGCGCGCACACAGTTACACACTTCTTCCTGGAACACTGCAGACCTACCACACTCGTATATGGATTATGTTTTAAATGACGGGAATGAGGCTTTGAACACACACACAGATGCACACTCGGGGGTCCCGATGCCCGCTTTCTTTGAAAGTGTTCCCAGTTCTTTAGTGGCAGATGTACATGTACTGTATGTATCCGTGTGTGTGTGTGCAATGGTTTTTATATGTGTGTTCCATTCTCATCATCTAAAACCTATCAGGGTGTCTAATTACAGGCTTGTAGTCGACCAATAACATCTTCTGGAGCCAACTGCAGTGTCTAAGTACCCAATTTAGAAAACCAAACAGTGTGCTTTAGCACAGAAGTCACGATCATCAGTGTTTTACTTTAGTTTAGTTTAGTTGTTTCCTTTCCCTTAAGCTAATTCGTCTGCTTTTTTAGCTAAAATCTGCTAGCTGCTTATAGATTCACATATTTTCTGGGTTCAAGCTGAGTGTGGTCATGTGTTTTCTCAGGAGGTGCTTCAAGTGTCCTCCCACAGTCAAGAGACATGCTTGTTAGCATGATAAGCTATTGGTGTGGATATGAACATACATGTTTGTGTTAGTCTGCTGGACTGGGTGGACAGAAGATTAAATTAAAAAAAGAACATCTAGCTTGGGTCTCCTGTTTGAGACGGGTGCTTTCCTATTCTGATTTTGCAAAACGGTATTTGTTTTCTGTATATAATGTAATAGTAAGATATGATTTAATTACTGCAGTGTCGTCTTAATGTCCCTGTAACCTTTTCCTATTTGCAGTGCGACAAACGTAATTTACAGGGGATGTTTGAGTGCGCGTGTGAAGACGAAAACCAAAACGAGAGCACCAGAAAATGAGAGACAAGAAAACAGAGGGCTGAAAGATAAATGGCAGAATGTGGTGAGGGAATAGAGAAATGAGTGTGAGAGACAGAGAAAGTAAGTCGGCAATCAACACTAACATAAATCACATCCTTCTCTTCTTTTTCGACTCCCTTTCCTTTCCTCGCAGATATCTGCTGTCAAAATCCGACATCCCGTGGAGGCGCTGGTCACCTCCTAAACTATGTTGTCCTGACATTTCCAGAGTTATAGATCATGCTGGAAATACAGTCACACTCACAAAAGCATGTCGTTTGAAATATATTACCTTAAAGCAGGAGGTGATTCATCATGGGTCATGAAGGAGGAGTATTATTACGTGCACATACTGCTTTGCCATCCTGAACGCTGACAGCTCTGAAAAACTTTGTTTTTTTTCAGCACTTGTTCTACACCCCAGCACAGATACAATCCTTTCGGTTGTCTCCTCTGAGATTTTTGGGATAATTGGAGTTCCTTCCAGTCAATTGTCTGTCTGTCCAGTTCAAGAGGTTGAGTCTTTGTGTCCGACAGCAGCACAGCTCTGTCAGTGAGCTTTTATGAGTGCTTGTCTTGTTCCAAGTCCGGCTCCCAGTCCTCTGTGACTACTACAAATTTCACCAGACTTTCAATCAGAGGTATAAAAACCATGCATGCTTGTGTCAGACTGAAAAACGTTACCACCACTGCTCCTTTGCTCTAATGACTTCCTAATTGTTAGCAGTTTGACTGTCACTGCTGAGCACCGTCCATTTGTCTAGAGAGACTATTAGTGACTATTGTAAACAAGGACATGTGTTTTCATGTTGTTTTTTAATCCATGGAATAAAAGAGAGCTTGGAAGGCCACTTATCACAAATACCAGCTCTTTTCATGTATCCCTTGAATAAAGTTTAGATCTGGTAAACTGGCTGTTTGTTTCTGAATATGACCATTAGTGGCACTAGCCTTGAGTTACTGTTAATCATGCTTTCTGTTTGAAGATAACTGTAGTAGCAAATTCTTTAAAAAAAAATAAATCTCTGGATTTATACAAAAAAGGCCTCGCCACGAAATGGTTCACTTTGAGGTTTAATACACTTAATGGGCAATAAAAGGAATGGTTCTCTTCCCCGCTGATAATCCCTCTTTTTCTCTAAAGTGTTTCCTTTTCTTTCTTCTACTTTAAATCATTTCTACCACACACACACGCTCTGCAGACACACTGTGCACACAGTTACAGACCTTCTATTAATCACCAGTCTAATTCTGGAGGTAGATGTAGTAATAATAGCAGTTTCAGCTTTTTGGCCGTGCTCCGCTGGTAAATAGACCATTCTGCCTTTCCGGAAAAGCCTCGGAGATGAAAGACTCCTCGAGGAGCCACGTTAATGAAATTTGCTGAGTGAAAACTGAACTGGGAGGAAAGGCCCTGTACCTGGAAACACACACACACACACTTACACATGAAAGTAAGATCCTTGTAGGTAAGCAGGCATGCAGATGTACACACAGAACATAGGTTTTCATTCAGATATATCGTGACACGCATGACTGTAGGGTTGAGGGAGCTCCTTCACTCAGTGTCTTCAACGGGTCACTGAACACGAGCCATGCAAAGACAGGTATAGGCTCCCAGTCCTATATATAGGCAGACATTGTTAAAACAGTCCCTCGAGACCTGCCTGTTTTTGTTGGGACTCCATAAGTTCGATCATTTGTGAGTGAAGACTTGGTCTCATATATGTAAGTTCTCCAAAATGATGGAAACAACTGTGTGTGTGTGCAGTTAGTGTGGTCACTCATTAACTGAGCTTTAAATGCATCCCTTAATTAGCCTTCAGCCTAATTGGCCTAATCACAACTCTCACAACTTCAGCTGTGGCAACAGTTGCCATGGCAGCGCAGTCAACACTGCCAGATACAGTATCTGGTGTTTTTATTTGTTTACTTCACTAAGAAAACTCAAAGGAAAAATGGCACGGCATTTCCCTGAAAACGAGGAAAATTCACATAAAAGTTTAGGTTGCAGAAATATGTTTATCCACAAGGGCTACTTCAACCTTAAAAACACACACGGCGTTGCGTTCTTTTGTTTAAACACTTGTGTCATGTTTCTTCTGTAGTTGTAGTTGTGTATTATTGAAGAATCAGATTCCACCACTAATTGTATACTACGCAAGAGCACTTGCCCAATCATTTCCGGCTGTTTTCTTTACTAAAACTATAATTTACCTAAAATAATCTCCCCGTGGTTCCTAAACAGGTACACTGATATTTGCGGGGTTATCGTTTTTGAGCATTTTAAAGGTTTAGGTCAACCATAAATGGATCAGTGCGGGTGTTCTGTCATTTTCTCTCAGCGTTCTCTGTGGACCGCTGTTATTTTCCAGCACTTGGGTTTGACCTTTTCAGCAAGCAGTTTTGGATTTTAAATCGTAGTAGATTTCTGTGTGAGATTCTGACACATTTAATTCTTTCCTGGTGGTGGAAGAAAGGTCAGAAAACTGATCTTCTCGCTCATACGCACACGTTCCACCATTGCTTTCTATGAGAAAACATCCTGCTGTTTCCTCACAGCCTCATGTGGTTTCCTTCACTAAACCTAACAGAGCAAAAGAGGGTAAGGTGTTCATGAAAACTGGTCATGGTCTCGGATGGGGGGTGGAAATGGCAGTGGTTAAAGGTCAAGAGCAGGCAGCAGTGCAGATGGCAGGAAGGTGACATATGACTCCCTGGTTTCAAGACTGACCCAAAAAGCTATTAAGTGGTGTTTGCCTATTTACCTGACAAGGGTGACAGACACAGGAGTGTGTGTGTGTGTGATGGGTCACGTTTTCAGTAAGCTGGGCCTGTTCAGCTATTGTGTCTAAGCGCTCCTTTAACTTTAACATGCATGTGCACATATGTGTATACCTGAGTCTATAATGGAGTTGACTGCACTTACAGGTCTGGGCACTGAGATGAGGGTTATTGCTTAATTTCTGAACCCTGAAACAGCTTGTCATCTCATTTTGTCAGTTTTTCCCCTCTCTTCCCCCTTCATTCGTTATCCTCGCTTACGCATTCCTTTCTTCAACTTCCATCATAACCTGGAAATGTTTTCCCACTTTTTTTTGCACTAGCCTTATTCTCAGCGAAGCTTATCGTTTCTCCAATAAACAATTAATGCATCTCAAACATAAGTATCTAGTTTGCTTTGTTAGTGTATCGCAAAGGCTAACATGCACTGACTTATCCACGTTTATTAGTTTGTTAAGATGTGACCTCATTATGATCACAGAGATAGTTTTGCATTGTACAACTGCTGAAATCGCTCAATGATAGCTTTACCTGAACACGCTTCATGTCTTTTCCATTAATTATGTATTCTTTCCTCTTTCTCCCCTCATCCAGTCTCCACAGACAGCCAGAAACTCATTTCTTCTGACATTTGTTTTCAATCTAAAGCACCGTCCTTACTTTTCCACTCTGTGGACCTGTAATAATAGAATTAACCTATGTGCAGGAGTAGACCACAAGAGAATATCCCTCTGTCGGTTTTCTATCCTCCTGTCCTTGCCAGCGCTCCTCTTCTTGTCTAGCTCATGGGTTATTTCTGTTTCTCACTTTAATTTATTAGGCAGTTTTTAACGCTGCTGATGAATCTCATTTAATAAATCAAGGACATAAAATAAGTAATTATTACTAAAATAAGTGGTTGAGTTTTTCTAGCTTTAATTGATCCTGTATCTATAAAATAACAGAATTGTTGACATTAAGCTGTAATGTCAGTCAATCAATCAATCAATCAATCAATCAAAGCTTTATTGCACATGCAGGTTGCCCTGCAGTGAAATGAGACCCCCCCCCCCCCCCCCCCCCCCCCCCACCGTACCTTACACACACAACACAGACATTACATGGGGATACAAGTCGGAGATCGGTAGCGTTACAGAAAAACACTGAAATATACACTACAATGGGAAAGTACAAGAGGAAAAAAAGAGACCTCTACTCATGCTGGGCTCCTGGTAGGACAGCATGAGTAGAGAAAACAAAATAAAATGTAAAATGCATCCAGTATTAACAGGCTGCTAGCTTATTGCATAATTTTAAACTTTGTGGAAGTTGTACTTGCATCCTAGAAAAAATCCCCATCTGCTGCTGCTGCCCCTCTGATGAGCCTTCAGTATTAAAAGAAAAGGACACAACTTTTATATCTTCCTTCACTTTTATCTTTTGTATTTCCACCTCTCTCCAGTCTGCCTCGGTCCTTTCCCCTTTGACTTTTCTTGGGTGTGTGCAGAAGATGCTAGTTTGAGCATTTTCATGTACCTCTTAAGGTATTTCAGCAGTGACGTGCCATCTTTAGGAAGAATGGGAGAACTCTCGGTGTTTTGTGTTCTTTTTTAAAACATAGATTTCAATCAGTAGTTTTTTTTCTTTAAAGTTGTATTTCATTATCCAGGTCAAAAACGGGACTTACAGTTCTTATACCTTTGCTCTTTAATCACTCTGTCACTCACTGGTTGCTCATAAAGTGGCTCCAGCTTGTAACGTTGTGAGTGTGGCTTCTCTTCCCATCACCTTTAAGTTCCTGTTTCCAAATCTCAAGTCAACTGTCCAAGTTCATCGACATAGCAGATGTGAAATCTGTTTTATCTTGGAAGAGGTTCCAGCACAGAAATATCATCAATTATCCTCCAGCCTTTCATCAGATGACCTCTCTCATTTCTGCGGTGCCTGACAGAGCAGCGTTGCGGTCGCCGTGTACGTGTATGTATTTGCCTGCGTACATGTCCGCCTGTATTTGTACTCAGCTTCACATTGAGGTCTTTTTCGTGTGTTTGTAAATGCACGTTTGTGTGTCAGCAAACGCGTCTGTACACGCGCCGTCTACATGTATTTAATTCAGAACAAGCTCTATTTATATTTTTTTCCAGTTTGATCCTGCCATCATAGATTAATGTGTCATTTCTTCAAGTCATTTAAAACCGTTAGAAAGAAATGAGCACTTTTCCCTGTGGCTGACCGGCACATTAACAGCACAGCAGGAGACTCTTAGCCCCCTCTAACACAACACGTCTGCTAAGCTCATTTGCAGAGCTGCTATTAGCATATGCAAGCAGTTGATTGAGTAATAAACCAGACACGCAGACTGATGTCAAAACCCTATTCTTGGAATGATTTTATTGTAAAGTGTTTAACTATTATTAAAAGTTAAATTGATTTTTTTCCTGGCTCTTCTTTTCCTAGGAAACCGGTAGTTCACTTATCTTAGATTTTGAAATAAGAAGGAAAATCAAGTCACAGTCCTAAAATTCCAGGTAGAGCAATGGTTATGTCATACCTTTTATTCATTGGACTACATTATACATTACACACCAACCTTAGCAGACACATCTAACTTAATGTAATAATCGACTTTTCATCTCTTATCTAATTTGAAATATCCCACAAAGCGTTTCTTAAATTTGATAGGCTTTTGGTTATTTCAAGCTTGGGGTGCTTAATAAAAAAGGAATTTTCCAAGTTAATAAGGGTAAACTTAAGAGTTTCCACCTTGATCATCAAGTGTCTACATTTCTGTTCTTATTTAGGGGCTTTTTCCCTTCATTCAGGTAAATGTTCTGTTTAATTCAATAAAGGACTAATGAGCCAACTCTGCAGAGCCAGTGTCTGTCTGTGTGATTAAAGCATCGGATTCTTTATCGGAGCAAAGGAAAAGACTTGTTGTGGCCAAGAAAAGGGGTTTAGAACCCTCTGCAGTGATTAAGTTGGTATTAAGTTTGTAATAGGACCATGAAAGTGTGTGTGTGTTTGTGTGTGTGTGTGCTACCCAATCCTTAAACCCACCAACAATGCATTTTTTGAGGGTGGGTGTGGAGATGGAATTTCTAGTTAGAGGCCTTATTTAAAAAAGCAAAAAACAAAAGCCCACTATGGTCGTTTTAAGGGAAGACGATCTGTATATCTGCCTGTTTGTTGTTTTTCTCGGGTATCTGACCATCGACTCAGATGTCTCACACTTTCACATGTGATCTTCTTGCATGTGTGTGCCTAAATGCACATCTGTGTGTGTGCACCGATGTTGACAGGAAATTGGTTCGTGAGGTATTGTTTATGACTGTGGAATGAGAATAGAACAAAACAAGAAAATAACACAGTTTGCATCAGTGTGTTTGTGCCTCTGTGTGCGCGCGTTTGTGTATTTTCTGGCAGGCTCACCACTGGGCCAGATGGAGAGAGTTTTCTGTCTGCCCTCTCTCTCCCAGTGTCTCTTTCTTTCTTGCTCTTTCTCCTTTCTCTCTAATCATAGTTTTCCTTTAGCTGTAAATAGGCAGGTTGGGAAATCTATATGCACACACACACACACACACACTGCTGGCCATTGCTGCTGGCTTCATGTAGCATTTTTCAACCTCCCACGCTCATATAATGTGAAGGCAAAGCATGGACATACTCAAAACGCACACACTCGTAGAGTCGGCTCATCATACGCTTGGCCTTTTACTCACCCACGATCAGAGCAAGACACACACTCACACAGACTCAAACCACATAGAGAGTACAGAGAGGAGCCGATCACCCACAGCTTCCTCTTTTTACTATCCACTAAACTGAAATTACACACACACACATAGATTCTGCACACACAGAGAAAAAAGGGGGTAACAGTGGATCTAAGATTTGTAGTCTGTAGATGTAATGTTTCATGTCTGTCTGATGTAATTATTTACAAAAATATGGAATTTGAGACACCTGGCAGCAGGAGAACTTTCTCCTTTTGGTGAATATATTAATGACACAGAATTGTTCAACCTCTAACTAAAATCTGAAACGCAGCACACACAAATCAGTGCAGTAAAAGGAAGAAAAAGTTGATGCTACTGGTGTGCGTTTCACTAAAAGCTGCTCCATCAATCTACAGCCCTCAATTATTTCCACTTCCCACTGGTTGTGGTAAACTTGTACATTAATAATTCAAGCATCTTTGTGTGGTCTGACGCTGGATATTTTTTGTGTGTGTCACGATTACAAAGATGCTGGAATGGGTAAAGTTACATTCAGTCCATAGTTGCAAACAAACGTCACACAAACCTCTGTAAATACCATACAGGGAAGGACACACGGCTTCATTTACTGAGATCAACAGCAAACCTTCCGAGCTTGAGAATGAATGAATATGTGAAAACGATTCAGCTCTGTCAGAAGTTTTACAGCATCAGTGAATGTGTTTTAATTGTGACAGATGGAGTGAATGATGGGGTTAGAGCTGATCTTACTGAGTGTGGCCGTTCCTCTTTATTCATGCCACTGCATCCACAAACCTGCGCCAAACATTTCTTCAGAAGCACCCTCACTGCCTGCATCAGTGTCTGTATAGTCTAATGGCAAGTCAAACAGCAGTCCCGGTGTACTCCAATCCGGTTTCAAACACTGCAGAAAAACCCCAGAGTGATGCACATGTCCCATTCTGGTTTTATCAGCCCCTCCACGCATCAAAGACTGTTAAAGATGCCAATATTTCCCAGTAAGTCAGTAATGCTACTTTGAAGCTTGATAATAAAGTTAGAATAAAACAAACTTTGCTTTCAGTCTCACTCCATTTGGCACAACAAATAGTTTGTAGTCATTAAACCTGCCTGTCTTGGTCTGTATGTCTGTTTTTATTGCTAATGAACATAATTGGGCCAATTTTCTCATCATAATGGATAGGACTGTTTGGCCAGGCTGTACTTTCTAGTCTGTGACATCAAAGTTAAGTGCATTTCGTCATGTCCATTTTGCTGCTAAGTTAATAAATCAAAACTGATGAGACTGTATGTTACAGTGCTGGGAAAATAAAATCTCTGAGTCCTGTACTTCTCCAGAGAATTAAAAAGAAAAAATCTTTTGGACGTTATCTGAATTCTGTCTGTCTCTGTCTGGTTATTGGGTCTAACCCTCCTTAGAAACGTCTTGTTCTTCAGTTTGTTTAAAAGCTTTCAGCCCCTCACATAGAGAGTTTATTTCATTTAGCCTGGAGGGCCTCTGTTCGTCCGTGTACACACACTCACTTTCATTTGACTCTTTTCCTTTTTGTTGTTTCTTTCACACCATCCAACCCACACGGCTCCCTTCTGTCCGTGGACGGCCCTTTTTCACCAACCGATTTCATTTCATTTGTTGGTAACTAAAGAGCTATGGTCCCACAATAACAATTTCTCACTGTATGTGTGTGTTTTAATATAGCACACATGGAAGGGTTGGTATCATTTTAGAGAATATGTGAGTGTATGCATGTGTTTAAACCAAATGGTGTTTACATGTATAATAGGGCTGCCACAAACGATTATTTTGATAGTCGACTAGTCACCGATTATTTTTGCGATTAGTCGACTAATCAGATCATCATCCATTGGACATAAAATGTATAGATTATTGCACCAGCAGCATCTGCTCTTATATAACTATCATTAGCTTACAGCTTTAAGTGTTTAAGGTATGTGCTAACTAAAAATAAAGACAAGATGATAGTTTATTAAATTTTAATGACATTTGCAGATTGTTTCGGTGAAGTTGAGTAAACTCAGCCGTCTGCTCCTTACTATCTAAAATATAACAGGACACCTGAGTATATTCTCCAGCATCTCACACTTCTGATAATCAGCTGTCTGCTTGACATTTATTCAGCTGTGTAAAAACTAAAACTTTAATCTCAGCCAAACCGATTTACTCAGGAATAAATAAAATACTGAAAAAAGCCAAACAATAACATTTTTAAGTTATCTAAGTGACTCATATATCATGTTTAACCTGAGTAGCGAAAGACAGCTGTGGGTGTGAAAACGATTTGCGGGAGTCCGGTGCTCTCAGGGCTCTAGTGAGCCTAGCCCCCGGCTAGCTATCGAGCTAGTGGATAGCAGACGTCTCCGAAAACGTCAGAGCGCTTTTGAAAATATGTGGTGTCTTGATAAACTGAGCAGATATTTGAGGTTTACACAGCTACATTCTCGCCTGAAAATATGTTAAACGTTTATTTTGTGACCCAGAAAGAATAATAAGAGTAATATTAAAACTAACTAGCTGCCGCCATTGTTGACAACTGAGCTGGGCTGCGCTATGAATTCTGGGACACAGCTTCTTCTTCTTCGGGGTTTAACGGCAGCTGGCATCCTTGTACATGCAGTGCTGCCCTCTTTTGTTTCAGTCCGTTATTACACTCTTAAATCCTACTACTTATTCCTGCGTCTTTTGTGATCTTACAAAGCTTCAAACGACTCGTCGACTATTAAATCAGTCGTTGACGATTTTGATAGTCGACTAATCGTGGCAGCCTTAATGTATAATATAAATACAAATAGAGAATTTCATGAGCATATTTTGTCATGCATTTGACATCAACTGAACCACACAGTGTTTTCTACACAGTGATGACAGCCTGCATGGCTTATTTTATCAATATTTCTGCATATTTTATGTTGTGTATCTTGTTATGTTCGGCTTAAATCCTAATATATTATCTAAATATGGTAATAAAGAGCAAGATGTATTCAATTAATAAAATGTTTATTTAAAAAAATCATCTTTTAGAGTGATAACAAGTTTTAAATCTTTTCTGATTAAATATTAAACAGTTTAAAAAATGCAACTCGTGAAAAACCAACTTTGTTTGATTGCTGTGTGTATATATGTGTGAAGGCTTCTGTTTCTGGGTGTGTGTGTGTGTGTGTGTGTGTGTGTGTGTGTGGGTAGCAGCTGTGTCCGCCTGGCCTAGAGTGAATGGGTGTCCTCTTTAAGCTTCTCTAAAGACTGACAACAACACGACTGCTAAACGACTGGGAAAACTAAGTACCTCCATTCTCTGTCATTCTTCTTTTCTGTTCGCCTCCCATTCCCTCTGTCGCAGTGTTTGGTTTTCGGCAGAAGGACTGCAAGCTGCCACCAGCTCTGTTTGAGTTCCCTCAACTTTTAATGAGCAACGAGGGAAGCTGCTTTCTTTCTTTTTCTTTTTACTGACTCGCCCCTATACTACTTTCCGTCCGTCTGTCTTACTTTCACCTTCATTCACCACATTTCTCTTTCCTTCCATCTCTGCCTCTTTGCTCGCTCTTGTTATCTATCCGCCGTTTCTTTGTTTGTTCTTCTCCCTTCCGTTTGTGGCTGCCAGCTGAAAGCTTTACTGTATTTACCAGCTTAGTCTCCTAATCTCAGTACAAACTACTATCGCTAATGAGTTTCTCACTGTATGCACTATGGGTGGCAAGGATGCAAGAAAGACAGAAAGGAAGAGAATGGACAAGCTTTTCATTTGATACAGTTGAACAGTGTGTGGAAAAGGAGAGCATTTTTTTGCACAGAGCAGGTAGAGAGAAAAAGATAGCACAGCAGGTAGTTGGTGCCCAGTCATGCATGTCCCACAAAGTGTGTGTGTGTGTGTGTGTGTGTGTGCATGTGTGTATTACGGAGACCCTGTGACCTCAGGTGCCCTGCAGGTGTGTGCTTCTGCGTAACGGGGGGCAGGAATGTTTTAGACACACATGCACTCACACACACTCTGGGAAATCCTCATCAGCTGCATTCCTCGCTGCTTTGGCGGGGGGAGGGAGAATAGTGGATAAAGAAGCGGTCTGTAAAAGATGGAGAGAAGGTTTAAGAGAAAGAAGGACCTTGTGATGCACTGAAATAGGTGGACAGACACAGATATTTGTTTTATGATGGTGTTAAACAAGTTGGCTTTCAAAGAGGATGCAAAAACTTTTCATGGTCTTTCACAAACGCTCAAAAATTCTGGTTGTTTTACTCATGAAATTTGCAGTTTAATTACTAGAAACAAGAAAACTTGCAGAAAAAAGAGCAAAGATGTGGATGAGCGAGTAGAAAAGAAGTACAAGAAAACTCAACAGGGAGTGAAACGGAGGGGAAATGAGAGAATCAATTGAAAGGGGGATGAGTGCTGCTTATTTCCGCTTCCTTCCTCATGGTTCCCCGTTCTGTCTGTCAGCCTTTTCATTAAGAGCTAACAGGTGCCATCTTTCAATAAATGCGCTCTGTCTGAAAGTCTCTCTGCATGAGTATGTGCAAGTGTGCGTTTTGTATAAGCTCACTCTTCCATTCTGTGGGGCTTCATGTCTGCAGAACTATGCACACATGCTTGTTGTGTCAGTATATCCACACACGAAAGGAGAAACGAGGAGAACAAGATTGGCAAACAAAGGAGGCAACGTACTGTACAGCTAACATGTAAAACTGCTTTAATTGAAAGGAAGTAGAATAGAGAGATGGAAAAGTCTACCCTTTATTTTTTTTTATTGTTACATTCAGTCAGCACTAAATATGCAATTTATAATCAGGAATAAAAGCCACTAAATTGAACATTTAAGATGTTTTCTGTTTTGTTTTGTTTTTTAATTTATGTAGAACTATTAGAGATTTCTGTTTTTCCACATTTATGTCTGGGTGTTGTACAGGGAACCTAAAGTCATTAGAGAAGTTCGAGCTTGTTAAATTTCGCTTTCGTGTGAGATGTGTGACCCTTTCTCATACACAGTCACAGCAAAATGCGCACACGTGCATATGGCCACAAAAAGCTAAAGACTTCAAAGGCATCTCAGAAATGCCAATCATGTTACCCTTTGTAACCCTTCTGCTATATCTCCGTCTTCCTTTGTGTCTCTTTGGCTACATTTCCATCAGCTGTCAAGTGAATTTCATGCAAGAGATCGAATGTTCCACTGAACAGGCTTTTTATTTATACTTTTGGTAAATGAAATGGACTATAATTAACTACTTAACTGTATGAAACATACCATAAAAAGACATAATAAATATAAAGAATATATATATATATGAACTTACTATATTACTCTATTTGCTATAAAAACCTTTTTACTAAGCAGTTGTTTGGTTGTAACATATCCACTATTTCTTCATAAACCAAATGTTCCTCTCCTCTTGGTGAATTATCCTGGTATTTATTTGTTTTTTGCTCTTATGTTGGATCTTTAGCTGCTCAAAGCTTAATTATTTACACTAAATCGGCGCTACATTCATGTGGGAATCATGAAAATAAATAATCGGCAGTTAACAGCCGAACTGAAACCTGAACCATCTGAAAGTGAATTTTTACTCGGACGCATCACCCTGAGTTTGCTTCTGCTCACAAAGAAGCCCACAGCTTATCTTTCACTCTTGCATGGTGAAGACGGCAGAACGAGACTTTGTTATTCTGCTGCTGTGCGGGCTCTTTTGTATGTATCACGCATTCAGGGATACACCTGCACCAGGCCATCTCTGAAGGCTAGGTGTCAGCGCATCTCCATAGCACTGGACGTGAGGGTTTGCACATACATGACACACACACACACACACACACACACACACACACACACACACACACACACACACACACACACACACACACACGCTCAGGCACACACACACACACACACACGCACGCTCTGGCACAGAACCGTATAGATATATGGATAGGCAAAGCTTCACACATTCCAGCCTCTTAGAAGAGAAAAGAGTTGTATTTACTTCGTGCCACACTGTCTGTGCGTGTGTGAGTGTGTGAGCAAGAACAGGAAGGTGTTGTGTGTGATTGTGAGCATGCTCGCATGTTTAACTTTCCCGTACTTTGTGGCCCCAAAAGGGGCTTTGATATAAATCTGTCGGACAGAAACAGGCCAGAGGAAGCGCGATGATGTGTCAGCTGTGGTGTCGTTTACTTTCACTACGGTTTACTAGGACTTGGATACCCGTTTGTGTCCGTGTGTATAATAATTTTATCCAGTTGGACAGAAATAACAGAAATGTAAACATGACCATGTGTGTCAATATATTTGTCCCTGGTGATTCATTTCAGTAGAGGTTAGAAGTCTTTGCTGGTAGATTATAATGAAAGTTGTACTGTTGGCATATTGTTCAACTAAGCCACTGTCGTCGAAGCAGTTACCTGTGGAGGATACACTCAAAACCTGGAATAGCTTGGGTACGTTTTCTTACAAGCTTTGTGTAAGCTTTGAAATTGCATAACATACTTGTAAATTTTGGACCCTCTTGAGTATAATTGATACCATAATACTAATTTTTTTAAAACCAAATAGCCAATTTATGTCTTCTAGCCAGTCTGCAATTAAAGTAAACTGTACTGAATTCACAAACCAAATTATCGCTTCATTTTTCAGTCCTACTCTTAACCATATTTGATTTCTTTCTCCCGTCTCTCTTATTTCCACACTCATTTAATTCTCTCAGTTTTTATCTCACTTTCTTACTGTAATTGTCTTTATTTTGTATTTAAGAACAGCCCTTTTAATAGTATGTGCATATAGATAGCTCATTACTGTTAACTAGAAGCATTAACACCTAGGTGATGTATAGGTATCTGATAAATGCATAACTAAATCAGTAGCTCTAAGAAAACTTAATTTAACCAGATTGCCTTTGCAAATTTGCGTTCGGGACCATTAGTTTTGTTATTGGATGAGTTTGGAGGCTTTCATGTCTTTCTGAAGAGACCTGATCAAAGTAGTTGTTAAGCCAATGCAGGAGTTTTAAACTTTAAAATCATCTGGCAGTCAGGAAAGGGCCGTGCATGATCAGTATATGGTAGTGATGGTACTGATGATATTCAGAAATAAAGGTGATAAAACTGGGAGGGGAATTCACCTCACACATGCCGAATAGCCACATGAGACAAGTGCTATTTTCTTTCTACTGGTTTTGTTTCCTGCTCCCGCCCCCCCCCCCCCCCCCCCCCCCCCGCGCGCGCACACACACACACACACACACACACACACACACACACACACACACACACACACACACACACACACACACACACACACACACACACACACACACATGCTGACCTCACTACTGGCAGACCTGCTCCCATTAGATTAGTAATGATTTATTGCTCTCAGATCCAGGACTGTCAAGGGGTGACAGTTGGAAGGTGGATGGCGTATGACAGCCAATTCTTAAACACAAATTGCAGCTAAACTGCAAAATCGTTGGCATGAGAATTAACTAGTAGATGAGGAAAAAACATATCCCAAGTTACTTGGTTAGAATGGAAGGCTAAGGTACAGATGTTGGGGTAAGCACCAACCCCCAGGGCAATTTTAGCCTCTAAGTACACAGATAGTAACACAGCCTTCTGACAGACGAATCTTTTTAAAAAGGGAATTCAAGCCAAAAATCACAACAAATAGAAAATAAGAATAATATGCTTTAAATTAAAGCATCTGTCTGAAAAAAGCCAATTTAAAAAGGTGACAGTTTGGGGAAATTAATAATTTCTTTCTCTTTTGTTATCTTTAATACGCAATGTTTTTTATATTTATTTGTTATTCTGTTTTTTTTTTTCTGTTTTTTTTTTTCTGTCCCATTTGGTTCTTTAGCCGTCAGAATTGTTGTCTGAAGACCAACAAGGATACCCAATGGATTTATTTTGCCAAATGGATCATCATGGCATTGCCGTATTGGTCCATTTGATCAACCTTTGTTTTTATTATTTATTTTATTTTATTTTCAGTTGTTACAGACGGGACAGACATGAGTGAGGGATAGGAAAGGGAGAAAGAAAGAGGAAGGAAAAGAAAAACAGAAGGGGAGAGGGACAGTGAGAAAGGGGGGGAAAAAAAATATCTACGGGATCACCTGTTGAGAGAAAAAGAATAGAAAACAAGCAAAAAAACAAAACAAAACAAAGCAACATACTATACACAACACCATCGCATTAATCTAGCTAAGTGTAAACAGCAGCAAATACCAAATATTGAACGTTGTTGTGCAGCACGCAGGACAGACAGCGCACAATGTGCTTTGAAGTAGCAGCCAAGAAAGGTGTGATCCTGCGTGCTGTTTTTTTCTTTAAATTTCAGATGAAAATTCAGATGAAAAGTCGCCTTTTGGCTACTTCAGTACAATTTCTTTGCTCAAACTTATCAGAAATCACCAAAATTTATTATTTTTCATTTAGTCATAACAACGCACAAAATAGTACTCAAGTTTCAGAAAACAACAAAATATCAGGTACAAGCATTTCTATAATGTATTACACACTCATTATCAGTGTGGCCAGGTTTACATTTCCAGCTACAAACACCAGGAGAGAGATTACTGTAATCCCAGTATATGAATTGGTTTCTTCGGCCAGCAACCACATTAGTATTGACTGTGAAGTCCAGTGCCACTTCATAAATTGTCTAGGAAATAAAGGTTTGTTATTGGAAGCAGGATTAGTTGGGAGCTTTTGTCTACTACACTTCCTGATTTAAGGCACGCACACATCTTAACCTGTGTAAGGCTGACGGAGGTTGTAGGTTAGCATTTTAATTGATTAGCATCCGCAGCTCTGTAATTAAACTGGTAATAAATCTGCTTCTCGGTTAATGAGAACGGCCGAGCGTGACAGCGGAGACTCGCTCACAAACCCACACACTTCTCTGCAGTGGTCGTTCCCTCTCCTTTGACCTTTCACCTGAACTGATGCCGACACCAGCATACCTCGGTGTCACAGAGATGACCCGTCGTTACCACAGTGCCCTGGGCGGTGCACCAATCACAGCTCAGACTAGGATTCCACTCAAGACGGATGTTTAAACCCTGTAATAACAGCCTGCCCAGCTAATTTATGATTGGTTGATTGGACCGCTGGGGCTCGGATAGAGCGGACGCACTAGGTCAACTGATCTATCCATCCTTCCAAACTGCTTTTTGTCTCTTCCCGTAAGACGCATTAAGTTCTTCTGCCAGGAACGACAGCTGATTTTTTTTATTGTATAGTTTTTGTGTCACTGTAGAAAGCTCTACATCATCATTTAATCAGTCCTCTGTTCTAAATAATTTTAAATGAGTCTATTATGAAGGTCTTTAAGAATATCTGTTGCCAGAAAAGTTTTTAGTTTGGCAGTTTTCTAGCTAAACAGCCTCCATCAATGTCTCCGTCCTTTTAAATGCCTTTTTTCTACTTTCCCGATTATGTGGTTGTACTTAAATTTATAGGTTTGGAAGTGATTTAATCCTTAATTGATTTCTTTAGCACTTCCAAAATTCTGTCTTGAAAGCTTGCAGACATTAGGCCAGAAGACACTGTTATCTCTCATGTACCATATACTGATTGCTTTTTGATAGATTTTCTGTCAGGAAAAGTGGACAGAAATGCGGCGCGAGTCCTTTACGAGCTTGCTGGTGCATAAACCAGACTTGCCTGTCACAAAGCCCTACGTTGTTTTTCCAACTCCTCGTCCCCTCTGACAGGTTTTGAAACCTCATGTCGGGTTTACTTCGTCCGCGTTTGTGAAAACTTGTAATTTCAGCTGAACTGTGTCAAGATACTGAAGCCAACCAGCAATAGAACAATTGTCAAGTCACTTAAAGGTGATATTTTCCTTGCTTTTGCAGTTGCCGTAAGACATGGCAGGTTTATAGTTTTTTATTTTAACACAATATGGGCTCACAGCTTTAAGAAGCATGTGGCAGAGTGTGTGGCAGGAAAACAGAAACAAAGAGTAGGGTGGAAGGAAGGAAAAGAGCCTTGATTTAAAATATTTCCCAGAATTTTGCAAGAACTGTTTCTGCTGCATTCAGAGGAGCCACTTGAAGATCATTGTGTTCAACAAGTGGATTTAATACAGGATTGAAAGACTGAACTTAGCTATGGCAGCACAATGCCTCCTTAGATTACTGCAACACACACACACACACACACACACACACACACATAGGATGACAACCCAAGCAACTCAGATGAAGGTATTTAAAGGAAGAGGAAATGTCAGTCAACAGTAGGATTTAGAGACTCTCACCGAGATAAAGTCCTCTCCTCTTTTGTGTCCTTCTTAATCACATCTCTTTATCACCATGTCGCCTTCTGTTGCTCCTGTGCAGTTAATCTATCAGTTTTTCCTTCCTTTCCTCTAATGATTTTAAACTCTTTCTTTGTAATCTTACATCTTTATCTGCCTTTCTGGGCTTTCCTTCTTAAAGATTTGTTTAATGATCAAACCTTCCTTCAACCCCGCTCTCTGTTCTGTCACTTCTTTCTTGGATTTCTCTGTAAGATTTCCCTTCTCCGCCTTTCCCTCGGTGCAAACGTTGTTGATGTTGGGCCTCGCGCACTTCTGTTGCACAGCTTGTCAGTGGATGACAAATGACTGTGTGTAATGCTTCTTTTCACTTTTCAGGCAAACATGCATTAATAGTATCGCTCTGTCACTTTTGTTGGCGTGGCAAGGTTCAAGCAATTACTTATGTTGGCAAAGAGTCTGAAGGCAAATGTCATCATCGTACCCATTATCGCACCAATCGGAACACGGCCAAGCCACGAATCAAGGCCAGCGTTTAAACATGCAGCCGTTACCAGCTATTGACCTTCACAATAGATGGACCACCACTGTAGGTCACTTAGTTACATTTGAAAATGTCACAATTGAGTAAAGATGTATACAGTATAATTTCCTGTTTAATAAAACAAGGAAAGCTTTGTGATGCTATCAATCTACTAGAACGTTGGTGGTTCTCTCACTCGCTTGCTGACCGCTTCGCCGTTTCAGGGTCACAGGGTGCGTGAAAAGTTGAAAACCAGGATTATTATTTTAATTGTTAAAGTCATGTTTGGACCTTTCCTGTCTTAATCATGTTCACTTTGACTTAAACTGAACCTGTTATGTGTATGCAGTCTGTAGATGCATGTTTTTCTCCTTTTTGTGTCCTGATTATATGATGGCAAGAAGTTTCACCTCTGACTTTGTTATGATTCCTCAGGTTTAGAAGTTGAAGGGGTTGTTGGAGGAAGAGGCAGGGTTAAAAGGGAGGATGAGATCAGCTGGATAAAACTACCTGACATGGTGGGGACACTTCTAGACAGGCGAATTCTTAGCATTCCCCAGTGCTACATTAAAAACAAGCACATGTATGCACACACATACAAGCACACACGCAGTAAGTACAAAGAATGACAGGTAGGCTTCCATGATCACCACAACAGATGTGTCTCTGGGATATCATGGACATATTGGATATTTGGCCCAACTGGAAAACTTTCACCCTCTCATGCTGGTTTGTGGCCTGGCCCTTCACTTGCTCTTCCTCTAACTGTGTTCTGCTTTTTGTTTCTATTTCACTATTAAACTATCTTTTTTTCTTTCTTATTCTTCTCAACGTTTGCACCTGAATGCCCTAATGCACTGTCAATATTCAGATGTCCCAATCTATGTCACACAATCAAACTCATACAAATACAAAATGAGCTTAATGAGTTCTGGTTTAGAAATTAAATTTCCTAAAAACGTTTTACTTTTTACCTTTTTGTCTTCCATTATATACAGTTTTCCCCCCACAGTTTTTCTCAACTCATAGACTTTTAGGTAGTATTTTGTTTTTTAACAGGAGATCAAACTATTTTTGAAATCCAACAGGGCGCCTTCGCCAGAAATATACCTGGGTGTCCGGGCTTTTCTCGTGGGAACTATAAATTGTAGTTTTGAAATGTTCTATACAAATAACGTTACAGACATTGCTTTACAAAATTCATGAAATTATTTTAGCAAAAAATTGCAAAATTATCAAGTTTTTATGATTTAAGGCAGGTCTGTCTATAACTAAAGAACAACCAGTTTCAAACTGGCCCGCAGAAATTGACATAGTGCAGTTTGAATTTTAGATCATGTCCAGAGTTATACACTAATATGTTATTATAAAGGGGAACCTCTTAAGGTGTATATAAGGGATTTTTATGATGTAATAGATAGAGGTGGGAATCACCATACATCCCACGATACGATATTATCACAATACTTAACGCACGATATGATATTATTGCAATTTTTTAAAATATTTTGCGATATTCAGATTCTGTACATAAAGGTAAACTTTATCAATATTCATTTTATCTAATATCAAAGTCTCACACTCAGTCTTTCTCTCATTTCAGTTTTATTGTTGACAAACTGAACGGTTTGTATTACAGTCTAGTCCAACTTAACTGAATCAACCATCTGGTACAATTATAGCTATTCTGAACTATGCAGTTTATGAAAACTATGCAGCCCCTTCAGCAACTGAAGAATTTGAAAGTAAATTAAAACAAAATATAATTTTACATTAAATAAAAAAGTTTTAAACTTAATTAAAATAAAACATGTCTTAAATTAAAATAAGTAAACTGTCATGTTTATTGCTGCCAAAAACAAGTTAAACACATTTGGACAGTGAAGGAATGTCAGGATTCTTGCTCAGAAAAAGGATCAACATGCTCTGAAGTCAGAGCACAAAAACCTTTTTTGTAACAAAATATCGATTTCTGCTGTCCCTGTATCGATACATTATTAGCAATAAAATATCACCATGCTACATAGTATCGATTTTTCCCCCACCCCTAGTAATACATATCTAGATGATGTTGACACTGTTGGAACAAATTATAACAAAGCAAGAAATTGTTATTCAGGTATTCTGGTAAGAGGTAAACCAGTTTAAATAACCATTTATGTTCAGATAGTAATTTAATGAATGAGAGAAGAAGTTGTTATTACTTTGTAGCAATGTAATTGTGTTTCTTAGTACCAAAGGTTCTGGTCAGCAGAGATATCGTTTTAGTAGTAAGTAACTCTGTGGCTGTTACACAGTGGATCTAATAATGCAGTGAACATGTGTGTTTCCCATGTGCAGCTTTTACTGCTGACAGATGTGTTACAGCAGGGCTGTCAAACTCAAATGCACAGTGGGCCAAAATTCAAAACTGGAACAAAGTCGCAGGCTAACGTTAATATTTATTGAAAAAAGAAAAATTCCTCCAGATACAAAAATGAATCTTTTCTTATGGACCTTAAACACGTTTTGCTGAAAAGCTGAATATGGAACAAGCAAAGCTTAATACTAAACAATATATATATTAGCTGTATAATACCAGTAGGCCAGCTCTAATAGTAATTTGGTATGGCTTCGCGGGCCAAATGTAATTAATTCAATTCAATTCAGTTTTATTTATATAGCGCCAAACCACAACAAAAGTCGCCTCAAGGCGCTTCATAGATACAGAGAAAAACCCAACAATCATATGACCCCCTATGAGCAGCACTTTGGCGACAGTGGGAAGGAAAAACTCCCTTTTAACAGGAAGAAACCTCCGGCAGAACCAGGCTCAGGGTTAGGCCGCGGGCCAGAGTTTGACACCTATGTGTTACAGGAAAATCATATCCACTCATTTCTTCCTAACTCCTGACTAGTGTTGTAACAGTCTACTTCAGGCAGAGAAGACAGATCCACTTCCACTGTGTCGTGAATTTTGAAACAGATCAATGATGTTGATGTAATTACTCCCACCAGCTGTCATCACACATTCAATATAGTCAAGAATGAGAAAGAGAGGTAGAAAGTGTGAGCAAGAGAGCGATTTCATAGATTACCACTTTAATTCACACCCAGGACAATTTCCGCTCGCTGATAACACTCATCCAGTGTCTCAACCAATAAAGAAACACGGACAGAGATGAAGAGACTAATAAAACCACTCACTTTACCACCATTGCACTTTATTGTATCTTTAATTAAAAGAGCTCAACTTTAGGCGGGAGGCTCGATTACTGAAGAAAGCTATCTAAAAAGCTATCACAGCACACAGTCACACGAAAAGATCAAATCTTAGCGATATTTGCAAAAGAATGTAAATAGGGCCTCGAACATGCACGCACTCACACAAACGCATACACATTCCAGCCACCCATTAAAGCTTGTGTTGGTTAGCAGAGGAATTTGCATCAGGGTGTATATTAGTGTGTGTTTGCTTTTTGTTCAGCATATTTTAAATAACGACATCCTCTTTATGTGCGATTTTGTCTTTGGGTGGTATGGAATGAAGGATACAATTTCAGCCATGTTTTTGTGTCTGCCTGTTTGTGTGTGTGAAAGAGTGATTGTGTAGGCTGGCAATACAGCCCAAACACCTTGGCGTCTTTTCATGCTTCTCATACCTTTTTCCTCCCATCGTCTGATCCTCCTCATCATCATCTCTCTTTCTCTTCTTCTCTACCCACTGCCACCTCTAAACACCTTGTCACTCCCTCACTTCTCACCAGCTGCTACTTGTTCACACTCTGATCCTCTGTACTGCCGACACACTCACACACAGATGCAGACGCGTGCACGTATCTACACTGAGGCTTACACAGAGCATATAGACATGGCTGCTGGCTGATTTGTAGCCTGTTAGGGTCTAAAACAGAGACAGCTCTCTTTGCTGTACACATCCACACAACATCCATTGTACACATGCTTATACTCATACGGACAGATTTGAAAGGCTTGTACATATATAGAACCATATGATCTCACACACACCCATGCACACTGTTGGTCCAGAGCCAATCACGTATTTCCTTTGGTTTGGATTTGGTAAAAAGGCTGCTGGGACATTTTGCTGGATAATGGCTGCTCTCATTTCCTCCCCCTCCATCTCTCCATCTCTTTTCTTTACACTCATCCCGCTCTCTCTCTCTTTTTGCGTATGGTTTTAGTTTTCATCTCCCTTCTCCTTGGGGCGTGCAAGCTGCCCAAACTTTTTGTGCGGTCTGTTTTCAAGAATTGTGTCTGTGTGTGTATATCTCCATGTTTGCATGCAAGTGAGACATTTACTTCCTGTTTGAAAGAAATCTTGTGGATGTGTTTGATTAAGAAAGAGTGAGGACATGGGAGCAAGACAAAGATAAAGAGGTAAGCTCTGTGAGGTCTTCCATATTAGTCCCACTAACCGGTCTGGTTGTGAAACAAGCCAGTTCACTAATCTGACATCTCTTTGGGGAATACGCTCTTTCTTTTTATCTCTCGTCTCTCCATCCCCTCCATCGGCTTTCTCTCAAATTTCCTTCTGTAAAAATGTAGAAATGCCTCATGAATGTGTATGGAAAAATGAGAAACATATGGCTTCTTTAGAAAAACTCAACCACCTCCCCACTGAACGCAAATGTTGGCTTTAGGGTGTAACACATACTCACAGACCCACACCAGTACCCACTGACATACTTGGGCACACACAAGGAATATATGCATAGTCTATACAGTATATACCCCAGTATATACGCAGTATTACATCTGCTTACATTACGCACACTCTTTTTAAAAATGAAAAGTTTTGACTACAGTAACAAACACAAATGAATGCACAAGCGCACACACAGTCACACACAGTGACGCCATGTTTTATAGTCCCATAAGTTGTGCAGTAATAGGAGTTAAGGTGCTAATATATGTGCTGTGTTTTAACATAAATATCACCTTAGCACCTACAGAGAGTATCATGAAACATGCGAGTGTGCGTGTGGATGCACGTATCCAGTTTTATTGCACGAGTGAGGATTATTATTAGCTTTTTAAAAACACTCGTCTGGCAATAAGGGTCCAGGGATTCAAAGTATGCACAAATGTTTTACAAAATGCATCAGAAAAACCATAAAATCAATCTGCATGTAGCCTTTTTTATGAGTGGATATTAACACTCCTTCTTGCAGGAGTCTGCAGCCATTATTGACCTCTGACCTTACAGTACAGGATCAGAGATCTTTGCAACTCCTTTGGCTTCACTCGTCTCTTGAGCGCTACAGTGACCTCAGTTCAGAGCTCACATTTAAACGTGTTCCTCATACAGCATAGCGAAATCCATGGATTTGACAATAATACCGCTATACTCGCTCTGCTCCATGTCATTCCTAATGAGGGATTTAATCCGTTTTAGCCCACCAGCAACAAATGAAAGGAGACAACGTTTTGCCATATCAAGTCAAACCTTAATCCAAGGAGATAAGGAAATAAACAAAAGGGAGATGATCCTGGATTGTGGAGGGGATCCTTTAATCCTTTGCACTTAGGCTCACATCCTTTAAAACATTATTTTGTCTCTCATCCAGTTCGCCTTGGATCCATGTGATTATGAACTGTGGGGTGTAGTCCAGTGGCTGAGTATCTTCTACACATACACACATAGAATAAGAGCATTAACATCTATTTAACTTATCAAGTCTATTTATCATCAGCTACAGATGTGCTTGCTATAGATGGGCTTTATACTCGCAAACAAACACCAGCTCTGTGTCATGTTTTTAAAAGTGATTGGAAGAAATTCACATCCACATTAACCCTTTAAGACCTACCATAGAACCAAGTCCGCCAGAGCTTATATTATATTTTTACATGCTGTGGAGCCATTTTTGGGAGCATTTCAAGTTGATATACATCAATACAACCATTACAGCCCAGATTTTAATAATATGTATGCATTAAGTGCATAGTAATTACATAAATTGCGAAAAAGTGCAATAAACTACAAAAAAATTAAAAATCATTTTTGTTTTTTAACATATATTTCTAGTTAGAGAAATTTAAGAGGCTTATCCCTCAAACTGTAAATACAAAAAAGTTGCACAAAATAGTTTCCCACCACAGGAAATTTATTTTGAGTGTCTTCATAGGTTTATTTTTGAAATACACCAATTTTTATATACTGCAGGAAAAACGAAAATAAATATTATACTGCAAATTTGCAAAAAAACAGCATATGCATCAAAATAAACTATTTCCAGCAGTGCAATATGAGTCCTAAGCATCCCAGAAACGACACAGAAAGTCATAAAGTCAAAGATAACTTTTAAAAACACCAGTATAGGCTCATGAGGCCCTGATAGTAAAAAACTACATTTCCGAAAATGACGTCACTTCCGATTTTGAGCAGGTCATGGCGGACATGCGATAGTTCGTGCTGATGGACGTAGGAAGTTATGAACAGCTGATCGGATCGGCAAAGCCTGTTTCTGGAATATTATGTTTTTGTTGCTGCAAGCGCTTTTTATGCAGTTTTTGCAAAGCTTTATGTGGAAGAAAACTGTGACCGAGGACAAGCTGATGGCATAAGATGTAAGTACAACTCCTCCGGTTTCATATGCAAAAAACATTATTGCGCTAGCTTACGTGGTTGCAGAGCTACCGGGATTTAAAAATAGTTACGCAAAACGGAGCGTGCCCGCTCCGACCGGCTTTAAAGGGTTAACACCTAAACTTCCTGCAAATCTACATTTAATATATACAGTTTAAATGTATAAAACAATGTGAAATGGGAAACAGTTCATTGCCTCTGCTCTCTGTGTGTTTTAGTTCCAGAACTTGAGGAGGAAAAAGCATTAGTGTTACTTTACACCCAGCATTGGCTGCTTTAGTGGTTTCCGGCAGGTTCTGACGATCCCGACACCTTGAGCGTTCTCCCTCTTTGATGAGGGATTCCTGTGGACATCAGGGCAACTATTGCTCAAGGGGAGAACACACATGCAGGAAGACAAATTTAAACACATACATGCCTTTGCACCACAGTCATGGACGCACTTAGAAATGGATAGCTCTAGGGGCACGACACATACAGGGAAACACCGAGACACACACGGGACATGTCTAGGCGGGGAGCAGAGCAGATGGAAGCCGGCTTTGATTGCTCTGTTGACCTTTGACCTCAAGGTGAAAAGGTACCAAAAGGGCTGAGAAAGGCAAACACACTTTTTGTGCAGATACACATATATACAAACTCTCTTTTTTACACACACACACCCTTCAGTATTTTGCAGGAAAGTTTAGCTGCCTACTGTGTGGAGGTGAGGGTCACTACCAGCTGGTTTCACTTTGATGTAGAGAAAGGGAGAATGCAACTGTCGCAATCTATCTTTGGCTGATTACAACAGTTAAATGTAATAATCTGAATCATGGACGAATCATCAAGTTGTCTGGCGTTGAAGACTTGTAACTTGTAACAGGAAAAACAGATTTATTAGTAGCGTCGTATTCTCATTAAAAGGTTTAATAGGTACCTCTGGGATTTTCCTACTAGTTGACTTTTTGGCTCGAAGCAAGAAATTCAAGCAAATTTGCAAAATTAAAGGAGCAGTAGTGGGAGAAATTAAACCTTTAGTCTTGAGTACGTACCAAGCTCCCATGACTCTAGATCATCCATTTCCGGCCTTCTAATGATTGCTATATATCTCTTCATTAAAACCTCATTAGCTACTTTTTCACAGTCCATGTCCTCCAGTTTGTAACAGGGTTTGTTTGAAAAGTATTTTCTTACATTTAACATAGCTTATTCAACACCATAGGGAACAACACAGAGAATGACTGTTACCGAGTGGTCCTCATAAAGAGTTAGCTGATTTTTATCAGTCTAGTAGAAACCCGTATTGATACTAATATTGCAAGTCCATAAAGTTTGATTGACGACAAACAAAACAATCAGAATAGAAGCAGCTGAACCAGAAATTTTCTGGCTTTAAGTATGAAAAGCAGGAAAGTTTTTTAAACCAGTGATTGTTATGGTTTAAAATCAGAAACACACAAGAAAAGAGACTGGTTGAACACCATCTCGACAGTCTTGCTTAACCCTTTAAAGCCGATCAGAGCGGGCACGTAACTATTTTTAAATCCCTGTAGAACCAGAACCACGTAAGCTAGCGCAATAATTTTTTTTGCGTATGAAACCGGAGGATTGTACTTACATCTTTGCAAAAGCTGCATAAAAAGCAAGTGCAGCAACAAAAACATAATATTCCAGAAACAGGCTTTGCCGATCCGATCAGCTGTTCATAACACATTGAAATAGACGTCAGCGCGAACGATCGCATGTCCGCCATGACCTGCCCGAAACCGGAAGTGACGTCATTTTCACGGAAAATGTAGTTTTTTACTTGTATTCCTTAAAAGCTTATACTGTTGTTTTTATAAGTCATGTTTGACTTTATGCTTTTCTGAATAGTTTCTGTGATGCTTAGAAGTTAAATTTCACTGCTTAAAATAGTTTATTTTGATGCACATGCTGTTTTCTTTGCAAGTTTGCATCATATGATTGTTTTTCGTTTTTCCTGCAGTATATAAAAATTGGTGTATCTCAAAAATAAAACTATGAAGACACTCAAAATACATTTCCTCTTGTTGTAAACTATTTTTTGCAACTTTTTTGTATTTAAAGTTTTGAGGGATAAACCTCTTAAATTTCTCTAACTAGAAATATATGTTAAAAAAAAAAAAGATCTTCATTTTTTTTGTAGTTTATTGCATTTTTTTTTTTAAATTTATGTAGTTACTATGGACTTAATGCATGCATATTATTAAAATGTGGGCTATAACAGTTGTATTGATGTATATCAACTTGAAATGCTCCCAAAAATGGCACTACAGCATGTAAAAATATAAAGTAAGCTCTGGCGGCCTTGGTTCTATGGTAGGTCTTAAAGGGTTAAACCTATAAATGAATTGTTTCCATGAGAGAGATTTTCTTCTCAGGAAAAGATCCATAAGCCATTGATTTGATTGGATCAAGGCACTGACCTGGTTTTAAATTTAAATGAGTCCAAAGTATTCAAAAACAATGGGTGAAAATGATGTTGCATATTCACACATGTTTCTGAAATTAATACAAACTGTGTTTCAGAAAATACTGAAAACAGGCATCAGGCAAGGAAATGATTGGAAGTTTTCTCCCTTGCTGACAAGAACAATCTCATCGTGTGAAGTGATTGAAAAAATGTGCTCGTTCTTGTTAAATATGCAAAGCATTCACGCTTTCCTTGACACGTATACACAAACACACGCCACAGTTTACTGCCTGCCCTTATAAAAGCTGTTTTTATACCTTCACCCGGATCTGATTCAGAAGGTGTGTCATGTCCACGGACCAACTCCTCTACGAGCTGCACATGGCTGTTGTTTACCAGCAGAGGCCCATTAAACTCTTCTTATAAAAGTTGAGCGCCTCTTTTCATCCCTCTCCATTTCGATAAGTAGCCAACATCAAACGGAAACGGAGGTGACTTTTACGACCCACGGCGTGACCCGACAGACAGACGAAGCTGTCTGGACTAAGATGAGTTGCTGTCTGTGTGTAGTGGTAGTTTGACTATGTGTAATTGATGGAGGGATCCTCTAACTTACTGCAGCTGTGACCAGAGCAGCATCAGCCACCCCTAAGCTCTTCATTAAGACTTTGATTTATGTAGAAATCCAAAAGAACACAGATTTACTTTTCATGCTAAATGAAGCTGAAATTTCCTAACGTTAAAAAAAATATTGTGGTTTACCCTTTCATGCCTGTTCATTTGGCATTTACCGTGACTAAACAACACAGATGCTCCTACAAACTTTGCTTTGACAATGAATTCAGGTTTCTCCTGCTGCTCTACCTCTGGATGATCAAACTTTCAAAATTACACTCGCTACAAAAAGAAAAGGTCTTTTACTGTTTTCTCCATCAGTGAGTTTACAGTAGGGCTGCCACAAACGATTATTTTGATAGTCGACTAATCAGATCATCATCCATTGGACATAAAACTACAGCTTATTGCACCACCAGCATCTGCTCTTATATAACTATCATTAGCTTACAGCTTTAAGTGTTTAAGGTATGTGCTAACTAAAAAAAAAGACAAGATGATAGTTTACTAAATTTTAATGAAATTTGCAGATTGTTTCGGTGAAGTTTAATAAACTCCTTGCTATCTAAAATATAACAGGACACTGGAGTATATTCTCCAGCATCTCACACTTCTGATAATCAGCTGTCTGCTTGACGTTTATTCAGCTGTGTAAAAACTATAACTTTAATCTCAGCCAAACCGATTTACTCAGGAACAAATAAAATACTAAAAAAAAGCCAAACAATAACATTTTTAAGTTATCTAAGTGACTTATATATATTTAACCTGAGTAGCGAAAGACGGCGGTGGGTTTGAAAACGATTTGCGGGAGTCCGGTGTTCTCACGGCTCTAGTTAGCCTAGTCCCCGGCTAGCTATCGAGCTAGTGGGTAACTGACGTCTCCGAAAACGTCGGAGCGCTTTTGAAAATATGTGGTGTCTTGATAAACTGAGCAGATATTTGAGGTTTACACAGCTACATTCTCGCTTGAAAATATGTTAAACGTTTATTTTGTGACCCAGAAAGAATAATAAGAGTAATATTAAAACTAACTAGCTGCCGCCATTGTTGGAAACTGAGCTGGGCTGCGCTATGAATTCTGGGACACAGCTTCTTCTTCTTCGGGGTTTAACGGCAGCTGGCATCCTTGTACATGCAGTGCTGCCATCTTCTGTTTCAGTCCGTTATTACACTCTTAAATCCTACTACTTATTCCTGCGTCTTTTGTGATCTTACAAAGCTTCAAACGACACGTCGACTATTAAATCAGTCGTCGACGATTTTGATAGTCGACGTAATCGTGGCAGCCCTAGTTTACAGTCCTTTATCTGCGAAGTGGTTAAACTCTCTACTTAAATCCTGTGTGGACTCAGAAACTCAGACTACATGTTGGTGTAATCTTAGCACAGGACGTGTGTCAGTACGTGTGGACGTCCTTCAGCAGCCCTGCCCTGCAGCTAGGCGAGTCTGATTAGGTTTTTACAGTCAAACTCTCTCCATACTCTGTTATTAGTGTCATTTTGCTAATGTTTGACTAAAAATACCCATAGGAGTGTACTATTAAAACACAGCAGGGCAGTGTTAATTGTCTTGAAACACTAAACCCTATTCTCCCTCACTCGGTCTTCGCTGTCAGTCGCTCGTGCCCTTTCACTCACTCTCTAATACTTCGGACTTGTTCTCTGCCATGTCACACAGACTTTTTCTGAAATCTCTCCTTGTCTGCCTCCCGTGAGTCCTATTACAAGATGCTATCAAGCTCCAGCTGAACGTGTCCTACTGCTGCCTAATGGTTGAGACGCACACAGAAACATGAGCTTGAATGGGTGTGAGTGTGTATCTACACCAAGTTAATTACAATATATTTTGGGAGGGATTTCTGTATGAATCATACCACTGACTTAAAGCAAGCTGGCCATCATCATTATTATTATTATTAGCTCTATGTTAGACCATCAGAAACATGTGTTTGGGCTGGATGCCAAGCAAAACAAAATTTCCATGACAACACGCTGCCCCAGTCTGTGCTAACTGTGGCTGTGTGTGGCTTGGGTGCGTATTTAGCTGGGAAGCTTTGGTCAGTAGTTGGTGGAATCTATTAATTTACTATGAGAGCACAACTTTACCAAAGTTTATGTTGCCATGGGCTGATGTCATTTTATTTTATGTTGAGGGATGAATATAAATACCCCGTAAAAATAATATTGACAGTCCTTTTTTTATGCTGCTAATGTGTCCCTAAAATTAAGATACATGTGAGGACGGCATGCTCATGTGTGTCTGTGGATATGTTCTTCCATATTTGGTGCATTTTTCGTGTGTGTGTGTTCTGTCCGTGGAGGTGTATGGGGTAGAGGGTGGAGAACTTTTGATGACACACACAGTGTACACAGCTGTGCTCCAGATGTACTCTGCAGAGTCACGTCTGACTCCCATTTGTTGTCTTTACGGATGGTGAACATCAGCACCCGTCTCATCCAACACTGCTGACCAGTGGACTCCCCGACCCCTCAGTTTGTCTTCTGATCAATCAAAGTGAAGACCATGCCATCTATAGCTGATTAATACACAACAAAAGGGTTGTAAAAGCTCAGAAGGAATACCTTTCACCTTTAAAAACTGATTTGTCAAAATCTATAAGTCATAAAGATGTTTTCAAATGACACCTGTTGCCTATAAATGCAATAAAGTGCAGTATTTTACAAAACAACCATATTTCTGTTTATAGTAGGTGTGCAGTGTGCATACAAGTGCATTTTATTCCTCAAGAAAATACTCAAAGACATCTTTTGTCACACATCCAACTACATAAATTACGACCATATTTACATCTGCTGCAGTAGTTTTCTTTGTCCCTGAATGTCTTACACAGTCTGTCTGTGCTGCAGTCACAGTCAGAATCTGGAACAACCAAGTTTACTGCAACTGTGTGCAGTAAACTTGTTGTAGCAACCTTTCAAATGGTTGCTTTGAATTCAAGGACCCGGTTTATGATAACTCTGCCAGTGATGTATTTGGACTGAATGGGGTCAAGTGGCAATGCAGTCTATTCGGGCGACCGTGGCTCAGGGGGTTGGGAAGTGCATCTGTAACCGGAAGGTCGCCGGTTCGATCCCCGGCCTCTCTCTGTTCTGGTCGTTGTGTCACCTACCGCCTACTGGTGTTGGCCAGAGGGGCCGATGGCGCGTCAGTCTGCCCCAGGGCAGCTGTGGCTACAACTGTAGCTGCCTCCACCAGTGTGTGAATGCGCGAGTGAATGAATAGTGGTATTGTAAAGCGCTTTGGGTGCCTTGCTATATAAATTCAATCCATTATTATTATTTGCAAATATGCGATGATTAACTGTGATCTGACAAGAATCCAACTAGTTGGCATCTACCTGAGTTGAGTCCTCTATTCAATCAGTACATGCCACAGACTAACTGATGACAGATTGATTATAATATGTTGGTAATCTGTCTGTGTTCATAAATTAGATGGAAATTACTTGCAAACCTTCTCCAATCTGTCAGCGATTGGTTGCGGTCACCAGACGGTGATAGTTCAGAGACAGGCCACCTCCCACCTGTGCAATTGTGCAAAAGGCCACCTACAGACTGAAGGTGTCACATGCTTCTGGGCGACCATAGACTGAAACGACTTGATTGGTCACTCACAGCAAAAAGGCACAGGCAACCACCAGTCTTTCTATTTGCTGTGTTTCTATTATGACTGAGTCATTACATTTCACAGTGCTGTAGGGTCACCATCTGCTGATTAGGGGAAATCCACATCTGCAGAAATCATAGTGCATCTAGAACACGCATAAATAAATTGGTTTATGTATGTGTGTATTATTCCAGCACAGAATAAATGTCTTTAAAAAAAATTCCAGCCTTCTGAGAGTGAATTTAGGACGATATGATGGGTCACAAGGTTCTTTTAGAGGTCAGTCTTCTGCTCTACTAGAGCACTGGCCCGCCCGTTGAACCCGTCTGTCTCTCCACCTATCCATCTGTCTTTCCTCCCAATTTTCTCTCTTTATCTGACTGATTGAGCTGTATGTAACCTAACACCCATCTGTTTTGTGTAGGCAGTTAAAAACCAATACGGCCCAAATTAAGCGGCTTCACGCTATGTCTGACTGGTATACTGAGCACACGGACCAGTGTGAAATGGCCCAGAATCAATGTCTTGCGTAGGATGTTAAATACCGACTTTCCTTCATGCTGTGTCACAGTTAGAAAAAGACTCCACAAGATACCATTAGCGTGTGGTTGCACAGAAATGACACACACACACAATTCACTTTAATACCCATACTAAAGCGCTGTCTTTCAGTGGTGTATGCGTGTATATATAAGGCAAATAAGGTTCCCATTTGTCATAAAGCATGTGGCAAGTTGTTAATGCTTTTGATAGTTGCTCCATAGTGTAGCAGTGCAAAGGATCCCTGGTTCAAGCAGATAGATATTGCTAGGAAAGTGTTGTCAGTAAGGATATCTACGTGAAAGAATCTGTATTTTAATGGCAACTGTTACTATTTCATTTGAATAAGAAGAAAAGAAACAGAAATGCTGTTGGCATTTTGTAATTCAACAGCTTCTGTAGTGGTCAGTGGTCAGAAATGTGTTGAGCGCTATCTGTTGATCATGCATTATTGAGTTTTCATGCCAAGCCCTTTCTTTTCTTGACAAGTGTGTTTGTATTGTTTTTAATTGTCATTGATAAAAATTGGGTTATTTATCAAGATAGTAAAGGTCTCGTTCTGGTCTCATGCCTTATCCAGTAGATTAATATTCGCAACATATATATTTTTGTTTTCACAAGACCCCCACTTCATCTCTTTCCCTCCGTTTCTTCTGAGTCACTTTGTCTTCATCTGTCTTTCTCTCTAAGGCAACTTTCTCGTCTGGTAGTGATCATACATGCTGATCGTTTCAAAACCAGCAGAACTAATGCATAGCAGAACTAGAGCTGTGATGTCGATAGAGGAAAAAACAACACAGAGACCGAAAGAGTCAAAGACAGGGAGTTAATAACAGAGAAAGCAGGATACAGGAAGATTTGAGAGAGATTGTGTGTTGAGGTAATTCCTTGCCTAGAGAAAACAGGCGGGTGTTACAAAGGAAATAATAAAACAATGACTGTAATAATCCAAATATTTGTCCGCTTGGAGGAGAAGGTTGAGCAAGTGTGATTGTTGCACTATAAGCGGGCCATTGGGTTTTTATTTCATGTGCCAGACAACAGATGGGACCGTGCTGTACGCTAATGTCTCTCCGTAAAACAACTACAGAGCCTTTTCTTTGTCCATTCATCAACATTATGATAAAACATGCTCTAATGTACCGTTGCTGTGAATTGCTTCTCTGTTAAATTCGACATCTCACTCCATCCATTCACTCACTCTTCCAGCTGTTCGTCATCTTTTTCAGCCATTTGTATTCTGCAGGGGAGTTGATGTGCATTATCTCTCAATCATTCACTCCTCTATCATCATCCCATCCGCAAAACACACCACACAGCTAAACCAGTCTTCATTTATCATATCCTCCACATACGTTTCTTGTTTTCCTCCTGATACTCATTTATCTGCCCATTCAAAAGTCTTTTTATCTTCCTACATTTTTCTCTCTGATGTCTTCCAGTTGTGTTTGTGTCAAAACACCTCAAAACCTTTTAAAACCAAGATTTAGTGTTGGAATGCTATTAATCAGGGAAGTGTACCTCGTAGAGCAGGGCGATATGACCAAAGATATTTATCACGATATACATTTAAAAATTTGCGATAACGATATAACTGACAATATAATTAACACTAGACAAAATACTTTACAGCTCCACAACTTTATTAGTGCAAAACAAACCATCAAGGTATTTTCACTTAAACAAGCAGCTGTTTTTTTATGTGCAGTAAAGTTATATAAAAATGTAACAGTGCAAATTCTTTGCTGACCGTTTAACCAAAAGGCATTTCCAGTGGAAACTGGCCGACATATCCTCAGCATAACCATGTATAATATCCACAAAACTTAAAAAGAGGTTATACACACACAATACCGTAATATTATGTTGAAGCGCAGTACGTATCACTCCGCGAGGCTCCGCCTACGATAGCCGTAATGCTCCAACAATCCATCAAGCGGTGCGGCTTCGTAGCTTAGCAAAGTCGTACTGAAACATTTGACAGATTTTCGAGCGCCGTGTACATAAAATCGTTTCGAGGTCAGTAAACACAACCAGAGTTCATACATAAGGCACACGGGATTATAAGGGACACTGTCGATTTTCAGAAAAATCAAAGGATTGATTTTAAGTGTGCCGTATTTTCCAAACAACACGGTAATAACGACGGCCCGCTAGCATGCACTACCAAAAATAGTGCTTTGTTGTGTATCTGACGGACGAAAGCTAAACCAGTTCCACACCACTGAAGTTGCAGCATTTTTACAAACCAGTTCTGGTTCATCCGTTTCATTTAACGATCAGCTTTCGCTCTTCTCATTCTCCGTCGCTGCCATGTGCGTATGTAAACAAAGGCACTGCGCATGCGCGTTTTACCCATATTCTATCGCCATATTTCATTTTCTTATCGTTGCCCAACATTATACCGGTATTACCGTGAACGGTATGATATAGCCCAGCCATTCACTGATTCACTGCAGGTTTCACCTGTCCTGAAATCTGGCTATGCAGACCACAAAAACGGTGATACCTGATAACAAAATGTAAAATAATAAATCCGTATAAAGAAATGTGTTAGCATTTTCTTAATGCTAACACAATAGCCTAATATCTGAGTTGCAGTTTCCTCATTTTAAAAGCTTTTCCAAGTATGTGTATAACCTCAAACAGTTCTAAAGTAAGTTCAAAAATAGTAACTGTTGCCCACCAGATGTCTCCTCTAACTCTGACACAATTTGCACAGTTCAGTTGGCGGCATTTGAAGTCCATGAAGAAGACGAGTACAGAGGAACAGTACTTCTACTGTTAGCTAGCATTTTGTTGAATTTTGATCTTGAAAAAACATTTTCATTTTGATTTAACTTCAACAAAAAGCTCTGTCCAGATAACGTGTTTTGACTTCTGTTTGAGTGAGAGCATTTAAAGGTCCCAGGTGCAGTTTTAGCAGTTTTAAAGAAAATGTTAAGGTTATATTATTATGAAAATAAACTAAAAATGTCTATGCCTCTCTCTGTACTACCACTTCTATCTACTGTTAGATAATCCGTTTGACAATAATCATCTAAAATCAGCCGTGTCCTTTCCCCCCCGGACCTATTTCCAGGCATCCTCCTTTTTCTTCTTCATGTATTAATATCTAGCTGTTTTCCATTAGAGCTGCTGTGATAAAGTGGTGAGGCCTGACTCTCTTGGCTTTTAGCAAAGGTAATACAATAGGACAATGACTAGCACATGTTGACAAAGACTGGGGAGAGTCAGAAAGAAAAAGGGAAAGAGGTGGAAAGTGAAGGAAGAGTAAAGTCAAGATTCTTATCAGGCAGTAAAGAAGACGAGTCAGAAAGGGAGGATGAGACGATGATCAGATTCAAAGAGATGGCGAGATGTTGAAAGATGATATCACTCGTTCATATTGCCTTGCTGTAGAAATGGCTTCACTGTTGTAAAAAGTCAGTTATGCACACCAGAAGGGCAGGTTTTCATTCATTTCTGCATTCTTTACTTGCCACATATCTGTCTTGCTTTATGTATCAGCCTCTGCTTTGTTTCAGTTGTGAATTCAATTGAATAATGTTATACTGACATGAAAGAAAACCCTATTTCTGTTCATTTTCTCTGCCTATCTGTACCGTTTTCTTTATTTTTACTTTCTAAAACTATTCTTGCCTTCTTGATCTTAGTTCTCCCGTTTTCGGCCTTTTCCTTTGGAGTGTCAGCCTAATGACCATTGACACATCAATCATCTTGGCTTTGTTCTCGTCCTTTTAACCTGACCTCTGTGTGTGCATGTGCATGTTCAGGTATATGGATGTGTAAAAATATTAACACGTCACCACACTCCCCTCACTCCTGTACATTGATGGTGATTAGTAGCAGGTGTTGGCTCTCAATTCAAAAACACTTACAGAGTCACACACACACACGCACGCACACTTATACTTGTACATGATAGGTGTGATTTATGGGACTGAGACCCCTGGGTTGCTGGAACAACATGGTCTCGCCCTCGAAGATAACATACAGAACATGCACATGCATGTAATGCACACATATGGCATAAACACAGATGGATACATACATACATGGTGCATTTTTGTCTGACATAGCTGGCTCCTTTCAGTCCAGAGGTGAGATCAGACATTAAAGGTCTTGTGATGAAAACAGTCCTCATTGAAACTACGCTAATTCATCTTCAGGAGATACTGGCCCTTCACTGCAACTTTTCTGGCCCGTTAAGGCACCTGAAATAGCATTCCTGGACTGAGCAGACATATTTTAGAGCCAAACTCACTTTTAGAAAATGGCTTGTGGCAGGATCATTAATCCTTTAATCTTCAGACAGTTGGAAAAGAGACCATAATTGCCCATAATGTGCTCATGTATGGCATGATTTAATACAAAGAAGTCTAGTGAGGAGAATTCCCTGAATAGCATCAATGATCGTGGTGAAGTATTTTACGTGGGTGCTTTATTCACCCGTGCTTTAACACATTGTCTGTCACTGTATGAATGAATATGGAGGTAGGCTTGTTGAGCCTTGTTGTGCAACAGTGACTTGTCTATCAGGGAAGGAGGTGGAGGTCTTTCTATTTTTGAATATTTAAATAAACACTCAGACACCTCTGTCTGTTGACTTAAGGCTAATGTTTGTCTGTAACAGCTTGTGACAACATTGAATGAGAATTACGAAAATTTAGTTGCATCTTTGGAAAGTTTGCTGAATAATATTTGACTCTCTGTAGTTTTTATTCCTGCCTGACTGCGAGCATAAACATGCTTAGCCTCAGAAGACGGCATTCTGTTGTGCTCAACAAAGACCTTAGTAAAAACATAACCGCTTTTCAGCTAGACAGGCTCAGTAAGTAAACATATCAAGATCCAGATTTAGTAACAATCTGCACAATCTGCAGATTGTTACTAAATCTGGCTCTTGAAAAATGTGTTGTTGCTATAACGCTGATTTTTGGAGCTGGTCTTATTGTCAGTGTGACTGTTGATTTATTTGTAATGAGAGGTGGAGAGTTTATCAGAGCAAGTGTGCTCAGAAGACTAAGCACTGCTTCAAAGTTGTTCTGGTATTTTTGAGACAGCTGCACTAAACTTAACCAAACTCAATGAGAGGTATCGGTGGTAGGAAGGTGGGGATTGGTTAATACAGACAGCAAATTAGGTTTTACAGCGAGTAATCTGTTTGTAGAGAGCACAGTAATAATTACTTCATTAATATGTACACAGGTTAGGGTGAGACGGTAAATATCCTGCAGATCAACAGATTTCAGCAATAGTTTGTCATATTTATCCACTGATCACACACAGGCCCAACCATCCCAAACACATCAACTCAGAACTGAGAACGATTCTGCTTTAGCTCCATCTCTGTGATCGGAAGTACAATGCTGTTTCCAGCAAGAACACATTTGTGAAGTCTGCATAGACTCAACAGTTTTGTTTTAGTTAGCAGATTACAGGCTGCCGCTAATTTGTATTACTCTTAGTAGAAAGCAGGTCCGTATTCAAATAAACTGTTTGCATCTTTGTATATAAATTCATGGCTTGTTAGTGGATCACCAGCCAATTTTTCCACTTCCGCTGGTGCACTTTTGCAATAGCAACATCATGCTAATAGTGAATCTTTCACTCTGGCGAAAGTAACTCAGACTAACACAAGGCATGCAGTGTGAACTAAAACACTTTGTTCAATATTAATTAAGATAATACCTCAATGTGTTGGTGTTTTCTGAGATTAGCAAAACGAATTAATTTTCATCCAACTAATTTGCATTTGATGTTGAGCAGCACTTCAGAGGATTTCTTAACACTTGAATGCAAGCATACTTATAGGGAGAGAAAGAAAACATAAAAAGAAAGAGTTAAACCCTGGAGTCCTTTCAGTGAGTTCCAGTCTGCCGAGCTACAGACAGACCATTAGTACTACTGTCAGTACTAATTACTCCCCATAGACATCAAACTACTCTCCAATTCTCTTTGTCCCGACTTTCTACACATGCAAACTCTGCTCAGTTTCTGTTTTCCTGCCTCTGTGTCTTCTTGTTACCTGCTGCCTCTGTTTATCCGTGGCTCTCTGCAGGATTCAGAGCAGCACAGTTTGAGGCTGAAGTTTGAATTTTTTCCTTCCTACTAATTTGTTTCATTTCCCCCCCCCTGTTTTGTTTTCTATATTTCTCTTCCAATGTTCTGTATCTGTTTCGTTCATCAATAAAATATGTTTATTAATTCTCTTATTATGAATTTTGAAAGACGATGCACAACAAAAACAGTCACGCTGCATGGAAAACAATTATTCATGCAATGTACCACACACATGCTTTAGTATTCAGTCAGTGCAGTAGAACAACTCCACTTTATGATTATGTTTTGTTTCTGTTGAACAATTTTAGCATAAATTACCTTGATATGAAGGTACAAGATATGAGTTACCATGGCATTGGTTACAATTTATAGATTAAGCTCAAGACCGAGACACAATTTAGTGTAATGTTAGAAATAAAACAAAAAACAAAAACCAGAAGGAATCAACAAAAGTCTTGAATGAAAATGTGGTTTAAAAGGAGACCTGACATACAATTTAACTTGCTCTGAGCAGCCACCTATGACAGGATGCTTTAGAAATTATGGTTTACATGATTTATACATGTAAACCATCCAGGGCACCAATGCTTGTCCAGTGCTGTTACTTTGCATTATACTGTAGATATGATGACTTTTTGCCATAGAGCTATGCTATATCCCATAATAATGATGCTAAAAGTTGTCCACAGTAAAGAAAAACCCTGATCAGCAAACAAGATTTTGAGTGGGTGTACATTTTTTACAGCTTAAATGTGTTTTCAGCCCTGGACGTTTTGCATTGTTAGCTTCTGTACTTAAGAAGCATCGAGGGATCAAAAATTTCTACTCTTGCATTTTACATGGTTTGAAAGTAGAACTTTGCGAGGCTTCATTAAACAGCCTCAAATTAGTTTTCAGCTCATTCTGAGGTGGTCGGGTGGGACCGTCTGTAAGTTTTAATGATTTTATGTGAAATGACCCAAGAAGAAGCTAAGCTTAGGTTATGTGTGTGTTCACTTACCACACACATAATAACAAAAACTGCTTTCTAAAAGGTCAGCTGTGTATATGTAGATGAGGTAAAAACAATATTTATGCTTCGACTTGATTAACTATCATTGTCTGTTTTTAATGAGCCATGGCGCATCACAAATTATTTACATTTTAAACAAATATCTTCAAAGTAATGATATCTATCCATCATTGCTAAAGAGCAGTATATCTTTAATGGATTGTCACATTTAGCACATATTGCTAAATCAATCATTAAAATGAAGAATGACTAGAGTAGAGAGAGTTAAACTAGAAAGGAGGGTTAAAAAGGAGATAATAGTCTTTTAAAAAACTGACAAATGATTTGGGTATGAAGTACAGTTTTGCAACGCTGACATTTTGGCTGTGAAAAATCAAATTTAGATGAAATGATAAGTAACTTAACAGCTCTGCATAAATGGATGCCCACAAACCTCAAATAACTGAAGCAACATTTAAAGACAAGAGGGCCAAAATCTATGTGAGAGAAGCTATAGAGAAAACTATTTTCAATTATTGCTTCTAAAGACGGCTACTAAATCGTGAGGTGTCCTTAGTTTTTCGCAGGACTGCGTGGAGGCTGTACTTTTAAACTTTTGCTTGATGCTTAAATATAAATGCAGTGATGTCTAAGCTAATTATTTTGCATGTCTACATATTGAAAGGCTAGAATAATTTGGGTTCTCATGGTTAGCATAAACAGGCGGCCTGAGGTAGCGTCAGTGCAAGGAATATTGTTGCAATCAAACCTTTTTGATGTTTTCTGTGTACAAATCAGTATAAAATGTCATTAATGCATATTAAAAGGCTTAAAAGAAACTATAAAATCATTGCGTAAATAAGATTAATAGCCTTCAGTTCTCATAAATTAAATGCTGTGTGCCAAATTGTGTAGGTGTGCTGTTTTTTTGGAAAAAGAAACAAAGAAAACAGTAAAGGGGGAAGAAAGTGGAAAAGAGTGGAAACTTAACAATTAGCGTGTGTAATGAGGCAGGCGGGTTGTTTGGTGCTAAAGCGAGCAGGGCTTTATGGATGGTTGGTATTCAGCTATGTGGGATTGGCAAGGTGGTGGAGAAGAAGAAAGCTTTGAAGTCTGAGGAAGAAAGCAAAGAAAGAAAGTAGAGGAAGTGATAAACATTGTGCCATTTAGCATCGTAAGATAAGAGATGAAGAAAGAGGAAACATGGAAATTGCCTTTAATATCTTGATCATATCCTGAATTTGAAACTGTAAACAAGGTTATTTTGAAAAGTGTTCCGTTTCTCAAGTTCATTGATATTAGAGGGAAAGAAAAAGGAAGAAAAAAGCAAAAGTCTGTGCAAGTAAAAAGAAAAAGGAAAAAGAAAGGAATGGCGACTAGTTTAATACCACATTAGAGATATCACATTTTCTGTTTAACAAGTTTTCCAAGGTAACACATAACCCCAGCTTACACAGTTTGACGAAAGCATCAAAATTAGCCCAATAACATTTTAAAGGGTGTGTGTGTGTTTGCCAATTTGGATACCAGCAGCATCAGTTTTGTAGAGTAAATGTACAGTGAAGCCTTTAAATGAGATTTCCACCACTTGCAAAAACGAAGTCATGTCTAGCCAATTTTTATGAAAATTAAATCATCTGACCTCGTAAATCATTTCAGAAAAGTATATATTAGTGGCTGCTATATTTGAAGTCTGTTGCCTATTAAATGCAAAGCTACGGTCATATCGATAGGAATTTTTTAGATGGTAAATTAAAAGGAGCAAGTTTGTATTTATAGTCATATTTTCTAAGCCGGGCGTGAAAAATACAGGATTAATTTGATGGCTTCATCAGGTGGTGACTTTCAGTTCATGCAGAGGTGGTGTAAAGTGGCGGGAACGGGAATTAGCGCCTTTAAGTCTGAGGCTGTGGTTCTGGAAAAGGGTGGAGTGTCCACTGTGGGTCAGGGATGAGTTGTTGCCCTAAGTGGAGGAGTTTAAATATCTCACACAAATGAGAGTGCAGCAGAATATAGACAGCGGGATCGGTGCGGTGTCAGCAGTGGTGAGGATGCTGTACTGGTCTGTTGTGGTGAAGAGAGAGCTGGTCGATATGGCTGATCTGCATAACTATCCTGGCTACAAGCTGTGAGTTGTGACCGAAGCAAGAAGATCAAGGTTACAAGGGGTGAAAATGAGCTTCCTCCGAAGTGTGGCTAGGCTTTCCCTTAGTGACAGGATGAGGAGTCTGTTCTCAGCTTCGACACAGAGTAGAATCACTACTCCCCTCACATCAAAAGGAACAAGCTCAGGTATTTCTGACTAGTATGCCTCCTGGGTAAGATGTTCTTTGCATATTCTACTTGGAGGTAGCTCTGGGGCAGATTCAGGACACATTGGAGAGATTAAATCTTTAAACTGGCTTGGAAGTCTTTGAGTATCCCCCAGGATGAGCTGGAGGAGGTGGCCGGAGAAACGGAGATTCGGGCAGCTGCCACCACAACCCTGGTAATTGAAAGAAAATGGGTGGATGACTTTCAGCATCAACTCAATGCTGGATCCATCTGCTGGACCAGAGGTTCAGAGCACTGGGAGGATTTAAGAACAGATTTCAGGAAGTATTTATTTCCCTTAGTGAATGTGTTGTTTTTGCAGTGAAGCATATTCTTCAATTCAATTCAATTCAATTTTATTTATATAGCGCCAAATCACAACAAAAGTCGCCTCAAGGCGCTTCATAGATACAGAGAAAAACCCAACAATCATATGACCCCCTATGAGCAGCACTTTGGCGACAGTGGGAAGGAAAAACTCCCTTTCAACAGGAAGAAACCTCCGACAGAACCAGGCTCAGGGAGGGGCGGGGCCATCTGCTGTGATTGGTTGGGGCGAGAGAAGGAAGACAGGATAAAGACATGCTGTGGAAGAGAGACAGAGGTTAATAACAGATATGATTCAATGCAGAGAGGTCTGTTAATACAGTGAGTGAGAAAGGTGACTGGAAAGGAAAAACTCAATGCATCATGGGAATCCCCCGGCAGCCTACATCTATTGCAGCATAACTAAGGGAGGATTCAGGGTCACCTGGTCCAGCCCTAACTATATGCTTTAGCAAAAAGGAAAGTTTGAAGCCTAATCTTAAAAGTAGAGATAGTGTCTGTCTCCCGAATCCAAACTGGAAGCTGGTTCCACAGAAGAGGGGCCTGAAAACTGAAGGCTCTGCCTCCCATTCTACTTTTAAATACTCTAGGAACAACAAGTAGGCCTGCAGAGCGAGAGCGAAGTGCTCTAATAGGGTGATATGGTACTACAAGGTCATTAAGATAAGATGGGGCCTGATTATTTAAGACCTTGTATGTAAGGAGCAGGATTTTGAATTCAATTCTGGATTTAACAGGAATATTCTATATTCACTATAAATTCTCACTGAATACCATCAGTAGAATTTGACGCCCTATCTGCCCACTACACTCAGAAAGCAGAGATAGATCCATCAGGTTTAGCCTTTCCATATTCAGCTGAAGCAGATTAATAGTCCCGTACTGGGACATGCACACACACGTGTTCCTCCAGATAGTTAATCATCTGCATGACGGTCCAATAGGGAGGAAAAATCTGGAATACCAGTTGGACTTCTGGGTCACGTGTGTCTTGGTGTGTGTATTATTTGGCACTTTGCCTATCCTTCCACGAGCCACACAGCAAGAGGTCCTCCTTGGGATTATCCCCACGAGTCTTGCGTGGATACACACAAACAGTCACTAACCCTTCCAGTCCACTGTGGGTCATTTACTAAACTGCCTGTCAGTCCTAAATCCCACCTCCACCTGTCAGAAGCTTCCTGTCCACTTCCTGTTTCTGTCAGATGCACCACAGAGGCCTTCTTTTGCACATAGACGTACTATTCATTCAACACCATTACCATTCATGCCAATAGGAGCTTCCTGATATAATGTCCTTTTTTGGTGTCTTTCATCATCTGCTACTACACACAGTCTGTGGATGCATTCATGTGTGCTTGCTGAGAGAAGCCAGTGTCCCCAGTATGCCCAGTATTGTTTAATTGGTATAATTAACCTGTTATCATGGTAATTAACCTGGGCAACAGTTCTGTCAACATTATAATGACAAACAGATGGCACCACCACTGCCAACCCTGACACAAGGACATCAAGATGCACTACCTCCTCCACATGCACATGTGCACATGGGCAGGTCCTCATACAGGTTCTTTATGTCCTTGCACTTTGTTGTGGACACACTGAACCCTACACACAGTTCTAAGAAATCTAGTACGACTACTTCAGGTTCAGTTTCCATCGTGAGTGTGATTAAAGCGTAGCGTGCCCTCAATGGGAATAAGACGGACTGGAAATCCACACAGCGCCATGAAAAGTCACCATATGGAAGCCAGTATTAATTGTGTGAGGATTTACAGTGTCACTACCACAGCTTCCCCTCTGTTCTCTGTGCTGTTATCTCACTGACAAGCTGCATAAAGGCTTCCAGTGGGAACAATAGAAAGTAAATGAATCTAGACCAAATTGTCAGGCTGTGTAATCAGTGGAGCATGATGGGAGCTTTTATTTGATTACTTCCTGGTGTTTTGGGCCAATCAGGATACATTTTTTACTGGCATTGCAGTGTCTGATCTGATCAACAGAAGGCCCTGTCAGAGTTATGAAGGGGCTGTTTTAATAGTTTATGATGGGAAGGATTGAAGAACATAATTTAAAAGGACTGAGAGACGGAGAGAAAAGCAGAAATCGCAGAGATTGAGAAAGAGAACCAATGTGGTGCGGATAGACAGGATAGACCTGGAGAAAAGGAGGGTTATCTTGATGAAAAGCAGAAGCCTGTTCGATCCCCCATGTGTTTCTTTCTGTGTGTGTGTGTGTGATAAGTCTGTACAGGGACAGTTTGATGGCTGTTGGAATAGTTAATAGTTCCATTGCCTCCCTTCCTTCACCTCCACCTTGGCGGTCCAATCAATTAGCTCCACCCTGACAAAAAGCAGGACACACATAAGCACTATCAGTTTTCCTTAATTACGGCAGGTTGCTAGGGTAGTAGCTGCTACACACATTAGTTGTGTTTTTTCCAGACTACATTAGGCTCATTGTTTAATTATCCAAAACACACTTAGTTTTAAGTCAGAGAACTATTATTTTAATGAGCGATGGTCACCGGTTTATCACACATCATGGGTAAGAACTTGGTTTTGACTGGCCAGTGTTGTTTGGAATGATCAAAACTGATTTATTATACATGGAGCTCTGCTCAAAGTTTTAGTTGTGTAATGAAAAGGCTTAGATTGGCTTCTTACAAAGTCTTTTAATTTCTTTTTCAAGAGATATACGTCTACCTTATTTCAGTTTCGACTTTAGCAGTCAGCAGTAGATACTGAAACTAAAACAAGAGATTTATTCCTCATATATATGTAAACCACAGATTTAGAGCTCGATTTATGCACCACATTCATGAGGCGAGTCACCTTGAATTTAAAGCCAGAGGTGAGCTCACGAGTTTGCGTGGCGATGACATGTTCGACGCACGACCTCTCTCTGAGGGTGTCTTTTGGGAGCGTTTGTGTCAGTTTGGGTCACGACGAGAGAAAGCGCCCACAGGGACAGCGAAGCGAGATAGAAAACAGACTCTGCTTCAGATAAACACAGTTATTGTAGTTCTCAAGGTCAGTGCAGGCACACAACTCTGTGTATGTGTATACCTGCGTATGCGTGGTTGTATAGTTGCTGTGTGCTTGTGTGTATGCGTGTGTTGAAATGTGGAAGAGTCATTGAAGGCACATCTGGAGAAGTGTCGTGACTTTAAAGCTGTATAACTCTCTAACCCTTATGCTTCCGCCCCTCATAGCAGCAATTTGTTTTGTTTACAAATGCCATTGCCCCATCTTTACATCCTCTTAGCAGGAGTAAACATTGACCATCAGCAATCCTTAATGCAAACACCATCAAGTTTGTCCAAACATACTGTAATTGTAATTGAGGTGTCAACAAACAAATGAAAATGTGATGCCTCCTCTCATCTTGGTTTAGACTTCTCTCTCTCCTCTGTTATACTTTTTATCATATGTACTGTCAGTCATTTATATAAAACCCATATGCTGAAAGCAAAAGAATTGCTTTACATGACTGGCTGTTTGAAAACATTTGGCAAAAGTCTTTTAAACCCACACCTTTACTAGATGGTCTAACTGCTCCATTAAGAAACCACAAGGTTAACACAGTAACCTAATAGCTTAACCAAGTTCTCGCCTTATCCGATATAACTTTGACAGCCAGTTACATGATTAAAAGCCACCTTTTATGGTATTAGACCAGGCAGCTTCATAGCTCGGAAAGTATATTGGTGGTTGTTTGTCCAGCCAAGCCATGCTGACAGTGTAAAATCACATAAATATAAAAACAGATCTGCCGTGAGTGCTCATGAGAGCAGAAGCCAACAATTCTCATTGTGCTACACTTATTTTCCCACCAGGTGGCGCACTGCTGTAGTGTTTCCAGCCTCTCTGATGTGGGGGGTACAGGTAGGGCAGAGATTATGCAGCAATAAGACGGCGTGAGATGTGCTTTATCTCACATCCCTGGAGTTAAACAGCTGTCAGTGAATATAGAGGTGTTCCTACTGCGAACCTCACTGCAGTCAATCATATTCACTTTAAAAGATTGTTGATTGTGGCTGAAACACTGAGGAGAACTAAACAGCAAACAGATGCAGAAGCTCTAGTGCTGGTCTGCTCCCTAAGCCTGCATGGAAAACCACACGACCCTCTCGCTCTTGCTGTTGTTTTTTATTGTTTCTCCTTTCCTTCTTCTGGCAAACTGCAGGACCTTAAGCCTGGTTAATGCCACGTCATGTAATCCGTATGTAAATATGAAACACAATTATACTAATACTTAATTCCAGTGAGCCTTAAAGAAGCCGGCATTAATCAAAACAAGGCATTTTCCTTTGGTGCTTGTTTTTCTATGTTTGGATATGTGGATTTCTGGGATTTACCCTTCTCGTCATACCTTCGTTTCTCTCTGAACACGTGTAGGTATTTTAATATGAACGGGTGTGCATGAACTCATGGAAATATTTGTCAAGCTCAGTTGTCTAATATCTTGCAGACCGAGGCCTAAAACTCAGTGTTTCTCTGTGCAAGCAGTCAATCGAGTTAGCTCAGGCAAAATGCGTCTTTAAACAGGACATTATAAGCTTGTATAAAGTCCGTTTCTCTGCTGAGCACATCTTTGAAGCACATTATGAGCTCTGAACTTAAAATGGCCTTACTCTTCCCCAAAATCCATCTGTGTCTCTTACACTTCTCTTCCTTCTTTGTTCTTTTGGCCTTATTTCACACCCCTACCCTATCCACGATTCCTCTACTTTGTTTGGTTTTGTCATACAACATATTGACAGCACGCTTTAAATCATATATATTGCGCAGATTTTGTGTACTGGGCAGAGTCCAGATCTATATTTTTCAACCCATGAATAGATTGTGCTTTTAATTGTGCAGCATTCAAGACCATCTTTGTAGAAACAGGGATTTCTGTTGCCTCGTGAGTGCTTGTGCCGCGCTTTCACCACGAGCATTAGATGATATTTTTATGGGAATAACAAAACGCGCTATCAGACATTTCCTGAAAGGCACACTGCAACTGAGCCTGGGGAAGGAGAAGATGAACAGATGGACAAATTGGTAGGCAGGCAGACAGGGTGACAGAGAGCGATAGCTTCCACACAGCAGTTCTAAATTATAGTGAAAGGAAATGAGACACAAAAAGAGAGAAATGACGTAAAAGATAAAAAGGAGACATAAAAAGACAAAGGGGAGAGGAGAAGAGCTGGGGATTTCCAGGAAACTCAGTATGGATTCCTGTAGTCTACAAGGAATTTGAAGTTAAATAAAATTGATTGATTCAAGGTGAACGTGCTCAACTGTTGGCAGCAGGAAAAATATCACCCATTTCTTTCAATTTTGATGGTGGCTTATTTTTTTTATTCAGTCGAATCTGAATCAGACTTTCTTCCTTTTCTCTCTTCTTCCCCTTTCATCTTTCTCTCATCACACCTACACGTTTTATTCAGTGCACAATTATGTACGCTGTGCTCTACACGAGAAACCCCAAAAAGAGAGTAGCCAAACATTCGAATGCACAGAGTTCCAGTTTCAGTGAGACCACCTCCTTGTTTCCAGGATTGGAAAAGAAGTGCATGTTGTGATGCACGATTTAAAATAAAACAAATCCCGGCTGCACAGTTTTACTGTTTATTTTTGAGCTGTTCAACTTTATTGTTTCACAGTTGCTACTGGGAAGGAAATCAGAAGAAGTGGTCAAAAAAGGCCCCAGAAAAAGGTTGAATAATGAATGATGAATGAAGGAAAACTGACTGAATGTCAATGCTTCTTTGCCAAGACTGTAATGACTATAAATGAAGTGCCACTAAAAATGTTGTGGGACAGTTTACCCCAGAATCCGATGTTATATATTTATATATTTCCACTCAGGCTTCTAGTTCTGTTAGTTCTAGTTTACTGAACTGCTATGGACAGGATGACAGGATGCAATAGTTAATTAATGTTAAGTAGCTGAACCTTTATTTGTTTTGCAAGCTTGTTTTGAGAAAAAAGGGTCATTACTTCCATAACGAGACATATTTATTTATTTATTTGTGGCATTTTCAGGACCACAAGGAAGTTGGCTTTAGTGTTGGTTAGAAAAGCCAGCATATGTGAAACACTTTGGTTTAGTATTTAGATGAATAAATAGAATTACATCCCCAGACTGACAGATTGATTTTGGTGTAAACTGTTCCTTTAACAGCATCTAGGTGATCAACCTAAAGCCAAGCATTTTTGTAACTGTGGGAAAAAATGCAGTTAAACAAGAATGTGTGCTGCCAACCTGACAACGCTATAAATTCTCTTTAATGTATTGAAATGTTAGAAGCGTAAAAGCGTATTTTGCCCATGTCAATAATCATCGCAGCGTTTCTGCTGGATCACCATATGTTTCTCCTTCATTCATCTCATTTATTTTCAATCAGTGCACTTTGTTTTGATCATCAAAACACTTCACTGTTATTGCTTCAAGATATTCCTTTCATGTTAAGGCTTGGAATGATATTTTCCACATACTATGACAAAACCTGCCGTAAGCCTGCCTGCCTCCCTCTATATATATATATATATATATATATATATCAAGAGTGAGCACATGATAGGTAGGTAGGTTGATAGATAGGACCACCTGGAGAGAAAAGCAAATGAAATGAATTGTAATGAAGGAATAAACCAATGACAGGAATAGCACTTAATGCTATTCAGTCTAAAAGTTTGATTAGAAGTAGTTAATCTAATTAAAACTCTACAGTACCAACGATTCTGATTTGAACTTAATAGTCTGATGATGATTAAAGGGTTTTTCCATTAAAGTCAGAAAGCCACTAGATTCTTTCTCAATATTTATTTAATGTTTCGTTCTCAGAGCCTTTGTCTCTCTTTCTCTCGCTTTCTTTCCTGCATTTGTCTCCCTCTGTCACAAAGCGCTCAGCTGAGGTCCCTCAAATACATGTCTGACTGAGTTTTGGACCTCACACATCATAAAGTTGTTGTGAGTGAACGTCATGCCAGCCCAGATCAAAGTTCTCTTTGCCCCACAAACAACACCACATTAGCACAACTTCAGACAGAGGCGAAGCAAAAAAAAAGGCTGACATGTGGGCAGAGGGATAGACAGACACACGAGTAAACACTGCAGATTCCTGGATAAAAGGACCATCCTACCCTTGTTGTAACTAATCTGAAAATTCTGCAAAAATAAAATCAACTAATTGGGATGTGTTTCACTGAAGTTTTTCAGTGTGTAGATTCAAGTTTCACTGCTTTGTTACATCAGTTTGTTTATGTCCTTTGATCTATTTCTACTTTTTGAGCTTTTCTAGCCTTTGCAATGACATAGAAGTGGGGCTTGGAGATGGAGCACTGAATAGCTGCAGTCAGAAGAAACAATTGCGTGTGTGTGTGTGCATGCATGTGTGGGAGAGTGTGGTCATACTGGGTGAAGACAGGTATGCAGCCAACTAATTAGTTCTGAGGATTAAGTTGAATGATGATTGGATTTAATTAGTCTTTTGTTCCAAGTCTCCCTGTCTTTCTTTATCTTCCTCTCTCTATCTGTCGCTTTCTATCACTTCTCCTCTCTTGGTTAGTGTAGAAGTGTTCAGACATTATCATTCACATATACATTTTTTTTATTATCACCAGAGATGGGCAGTAACGCGTGACTGTAATCCGATTACTTTTTTTCAAGTAACGAGTAAAGTAAGGGATTACTATTGCAAAAACGGTAATTAGATTACCGTTACTTTCCCGTAGGAACGCTGCGTTACTGCGTTACTAAAACCGTGATTTTCTTGCGAGAGTGTCTCATGACAGTGACGTAAGCGAGTGCGACGTTCGTGACAACAGCTGTGTGCAGATCAACAATGGATCATATATCGAGTGCAGAGAGAGTATGAGCGTGCAGCGTTTAAAGCGTGGAAGTACTGACTTACTTTGAGTTTGATTCCATAAAAAGTGACAAAAACATTAGTGTCCGTTGTGCGTGGGAAGAAAACTTCTTTTTACAGCGAAAAAAACCCTAAACTTCCAAACAAGCACCGAGTAGCTACGACGTAATGGGAAACTCACAGAGAAACTCGCGGATTCTTCCACTGACCGCGGCACACCTGCACCAGGGTAACCCTCCGCCTACCCCACTCCTGCTTTACAGGTGAAAATAGAGCAACAGGACCGCTAGTCTTTGACTTTATTTATTTTCTGCTGTGTTTTACTTGCATCTATTTGAAAGACTGAGTGTAAACACACAAAATATTTTATTTTATGTGCTGGAATGTGCAGAAAATAAGTTTAAATATTAAACAAATTTCTTCCAGTCAGAGAATGTTGCAGATAATTACATTTTTTAAAAGATTAAAACTAATAAAACAAGTTTAAAAAAGAGACTTTTCCATTTGATTACATTTTGTATGATGGATTATGCAGAAAAAGTAGAATTGGGCTGAAAGATCTATCGCTTTATCACCTATTCAGGTTGTAAATCGTGTTTTTAAAAAGTAACTAAGTAATTAATTACTCTTGAAAATAAGTAATCAGTAAAGTAACGGGATAACTTTTTGGGGGAAGTAATCAGTAATTAGTTACTGATTACTTTTTTCAAGTAACTTGACCAACACTGATTATCACACCACTCAATGCTTCTCAGCTAACTTCCACCTCAGCAAGTGTCTGTGTGGGGAATGGAAGTGTGCCTTCATGGTTCCTTCACTCTCCTTTTAGGAAGTAGGTGTGCCCAGCCAGCCATATCCTCACTTCCTAAAGGCGGGATGTTACGCTAACACATGAAATAGAGTTAAAAGTTGTTCTGTCTGTTTAGTACATGCCGATGTAGGTGTGTGTCCATATCTTTGCTTCTGCATCTCCTGCGCACTTCTCCTCCTTTTTGTTGTTCATTGGTTTGTGTGTGAATAAAGGTAGTACACCACCTTGGATGCAAACACTTCTCAAGTGTTTCCTCCTTTTGTCTTTCACACACAGAGAGACAGACATACATATGCCAGCGCAGATACCAGATATCCTCCTCTGCTTAATCAGTCTTTGGTTCGAAGCACCCTGACTTCGTAAGTGTGCGTGCTGACTCTGTTATGAACTCATTTAAGTTATGATTCCCTATTATTACATGCCCTTGGTCTACCACCCACCAACAGTAACAGTATCTGTGGTTAAGTTGGAGGAGGTGCTGCTGGAAAATGAATCCTAGTTTGTGTAATAATGGACCTCATGGACACATACGTATCAGTGGAAATGACTCACTCATGCTGATATTACAAGATCACATTTGGCTATGGAACAATTGTCTCCACATACATCCAAATAAACCTTCATGTATTAATGTGTACATATGTTTTTCATGTAAGTTTTACCTTTAAAAGTTTGCTTCTTTGTAAGTAAGGGACTGTATGTAAACACGTGTGTCTGTGCTGTTAGCCTCGTATTTTAGTTTCAGATGAAGAGGCTGATAACAACTTCTGGAGGTCAGCCAGGCTCGAGTCCTCTCTAACTATTTTACCTTTCTTGGCTCAGAGAGAGTGTGTGTGCGAGTGTGTGAATGTGTTTTACCCTTCTTGGCTCAGACTTGAGAGCAGTGGGTGGTTTTCTCTGTTTCTACTCTCTGCCAGCACCTTTTCAATCCTTTTCTCATCTTCCACTTTATTTACTTACTCTGCCTTGTGCCTGTGGATGTTTTTAAGTCTTTACGTGTTTTCATCCCTCTGTTTAATGCTATATACGTTCTTTATGCTTTCTTTTCTATAATTTCAAAATAAATTCCTCTTTTTCAACATGTTTTTCTCTTATGCATTTCTTATGTCTTCCCAACTGTTTCTGTCTTAGTCCTTTTTTCCAAACCTCTTCTCTCTCCCTCTCTCTCTGTTTCTCTCTCCTGTGTCAGTGTCGCCACCTTTTTTAATGGGTGTCACCTGCTAGACTAATGGCTGGGGCTCAATGTGCCATAGCAGTAATTTAACACTGTCACACGTATGCACACACACGCAGAGGCACACACAGTGATGGATTACTCGGGGGACTGCTGCAGAAGTGCTGTACGTAGGATGGCCATGCGTGGATATGACAGTAGTAAATTAGAGTGTGTCGTTTTGTGTGTGTATCTGTGTGTGAAACAGAAATGACCACTGCAAGCTCAACATGCTTCCAGAGGAGATAGCTCTTACTGTGTTTTTAAGTGGTTTCTTAGACAAGTTGGAGTTTGCTGGCTTTGTTGGTGGTCATTGGCAGAAAAAATAAGTAAAGCAATACTCTGTGACATGGTAGTGAGAATAAATTTCTATTTCTGCTTCTTGCCATCAACATCTGGTTTACAAAAACAATATTTGAGCCAGTTTATGAACGATTTATGCGTTAGATCATGGTGTAATATACTGAAATCAAGAGGTCCAGAATTAAAACTGTGTGTGTTCTGACACAAAAGGTCTAAGATAAAGTTTCCTAATTTCCTCACCTAAATTTGGCCATACATGTCTACTGACACACAGCCCAGTCTCATGGCACAGTCAGGTAACACAACAAGAACACAAATTTTCCTTAAGTAATATGTCTTAAATGTATCTGTTGTGTAAAGAGCTTTAAATTCTTGGGTAGAGTAGAAAGGTGACAGGTATAAGAACCAGTCCATTTACCATTTTGATTGGAGGATGCTTGCATTGCATTACAATTAGGGCTGCCACAAACGATTATTTTGATAGTCGACTAGTCACCGATTATTTTTGCGATTAGTCGACTAATCAGATCATCATCCATTGGATGTAAAACGTACAGCTTATTGCACCAGCAGCATCTGCTCTTATATAACTATCATTAGCTTACAGCTTTAAGTGTTTAAGGTATGTGCTAACTAAAAATAAAGACAAGATGATAGTTTATTAAATTTTAATGAAATTTGCAGATTGTTTCGGTGAAGTTTAATAAACTCCTTGCTATCTAAAATATAACAGGACACCGGAGTATTTTCTCCAGCATCTCACACTTCTGATAATCAGCTGTCTGCTTGACGTTTATTCAGCTGTGTAAAAACTATAACTTTAATCTCAGCCAAACCGATTTACTCAGGAACAAATAAAATAGTAAAAAAAGCCAAACAATAACATTTTTAAGTTATCTAAGTGACTTATATATATTTAACCTGAGTAGCGAAAGACGGCGGTGGGTTTGAAAACGATTTGCCGGGAGTCCGGTGTTCTCACGGCTCTAGTTAGCCTAGCCCCCGGCTAGCTATCGAGCTAGTGGGTAACAGACGTCTCCGAAAACGTGGGAGCGCTTTTGAAAATATGTGGTGTCTTGATGAACTGAGCAGATATTTGAGGTTTACACAGCTACATTCTCGCCTGAAAATATGTTAAACGTTTATTTTGTGACCCAGAAAGAATAATAAGAATAATATTAAAACTAACTAGCTGCCGCCATTGTTGGAAACTGAGCTGGGCTGCGCTATGAATTCTGGGACACAGCTTCTTCTTCTTCTTCGGGGTTTAACGGCAGCTGGCATCCTTGTACATGCAGTGCTGCCATCTTCTGTTTCAGTCCGTTATTACACTCTTCAATCCTACTACTTATTCCTGTGTCTTTTGTGATCTTACAAAGCTTCAAACGACACGTCAACTATTAAATCAGTCGTCGACGATTTTGATGGTCGACGTAATCGTGACTAGTCGACTAATCGTGGCAGCCCTAATTACAATTTTGTTACCATGACTTCACGTGTACCTCTGAACCCCATTCTGGAGTAACACAAACACCTGTTCATTGACCACAATTTTACTGCTCAGTCTGTGTTATGAGGACCAGATTCTAGTGCATCCAAAATATACTGGCACACAGTAGGCAGCATATTTCTAGCTGATGCACATGTTTTGTTTTAAAAAGTAGTGGGGAGCTGGAATTCAACTAAAGAAAAACCTTGGTTCAACCAACTGAAAAAAGTGCAAACAAAATTCAGACTTGGTTAAGACAAAAGGCAAGGAAAAAGACATCACACTGTTTTGATGGACAAATGTTCTCTGGGAAATGTGGTACAAAAAAAGCCAGAATAAGATGCTGAGGCCCGCCACTTTTATTATTTGCCCTGGTTTGGGTCAGATGATTGATGCAGGGTTGCATTTGAGTTTACCCTAGGCTGAGGTGGCAAGAGAAGGGAGCATTATGTGGCTGTTGTACTGTAGGTGGTCGCAAACACTGAGAAACACACGGAAAGATCAAAACTTCGAAAGGCTTCGGGTCATAAACACCATGCACACACACGCCGCCTCAATTTAAAAGCGGTGGTATGGTGGAATAGAAATGTTTTATGTTCCTTTTCAATACCTGGTTGGGAAAACGAGCGAGAGACAAAGACAGACACACTGGAGAGACAGAGAGAGAGAAAATGAAGGATGGAAAATGCTTGGTGTGCCCATATGATACCCATGTACCGTGCAGTGTTAATCCGTCCATGCACATCCTTGGACTTCTCCTGCAGAGTTTGGCAAGACCATAATCACTTACACACATGAACACTCACAGGCAGGACTTCTGAGGGAGAGCTCTCGCATGTGTGCGACTGTAGGTTCCTCAGTAAATGGTTTTTATACATGCAAGTATTTCTTTACGTGTGTGTTTTTATGATTTGGTTTGTTTATGCAAGGGTGTTCAGACCACTGTGGGTGTGAGGGCTCAGTGTGACTGAATGCTTTCAAAAGGCTTTTGACAGTAGATTGACAGTTGAGGAAGATGGATGAGTTTTAGAAACAAGACGTTAGGAAATCGGACGGGGTTGTGTGTGTTTGTGTGTTTGGTTGTGCATAAGCCAGAATCAATATGCGTATCTGTGTGTGTGTGTGTGCAGGGGGGGACACCTGCTGAATGATAGACATTTTAGTCCTTCAGACTTTGGCGAGAAGAGTTGAGATGACCGTATGTGAGCCATAGAACTCCAATTTCAATATGCATCCCTAGCGGCAGTTCAGCGCTCCATAGAAAAACAGAGAGGAACAATGACTTCCAAATAGCACTCGTCACCATCAGCTGTTTCCCAGTTTCTGTAATGTATTCTAAAACAAGCAATCAGCGTGGAACTTGAAATAATAAGATACTGTTTTTACACCAAGTCATTGCGAAATCTTTACCCATGACAGGTGAAAAAAAACACTGTTGACATGAATCTGGCAGGTACCAAGTTACACTAATTTCAGCTTTAACTTTTAACTGCCAATGGGAGCATTGTTACATATACCCATGACATCTACAAGAGGGTTACATGAGTGGCTTGGAACGCCCACTAGAGACCAACAGTGTCATGAACTGGCTGTGTGGAGGCAGATGAGGACCCAAACGCAAAACTCACGGAGGCAGGAACTGAACTCAAAATCAATTCAATTCAATTCAATTTTATTTATATAGCGCCAAATCACAACAAAAGTCGCCTCAAGGCGATTAAAATCTGAACTGAACTCAAAATCACTGCTTTATTACAGGCCTCACAACGAAACAGAACTAAACTGGGAATGCTAACAGAAGACCGAGGGACCATAGAAAGACACACAGGTTCGGGGAGGAGACATTGACGACGCGACCCTGAACTGAGGGAGACATGCACATAAATACACAGAGGGTTAACGAGGGAAGTGGGAGCACACGGGGAACACAGCTGACACAGATAATCATAACGAGACACGGCAGGAGTAAACACAACACTGACGGGAGACTGTCAAAGTAAAACAGGAAGTAGAGGTGCAGACAGGAGGAGGGAGAGAGCACAGGCATAATGGGGAAACATGGAATAAAACACGAGGGCTCACAGACACACAGAGGGGCACACAGGGGGTAAAAGTCACAGGGGGAAATCAAATAAGGAACGTAACAGAGCAACCAAGGAAGCATGGCCTAAATAAGGAACAAAATACATGAATATCAAGAATGCTGGGCCAACATGGCCCAGGATCATAACATCCAGTCTGCTACCGAGTGACAGTCACTGAGCAAACCGCTCTATATGTAGGTGTAGCTCTAGTGTGATTAGATGTAGGGTTGCTTTAAGTTGTAGTGTTAATGTTGTAGACATTAAAATATGTTTATTTATATATACATAATTTTTCCTATTTCTAACATACAGAAATGCAGACGCAGTTTTTATTAATTCATTAATATACTTTTTTAATGTAGGTACAGTTTCAGTGACTTTTTACTGGTTTGACCTGATCAAGTGCTGCTCTGAATTTTAGTAATCAATAGTGAAATTAGAGATATGTGTCTTTTGTCTTCAACAAACTGACAACATGTAGGTTTCCTTCCAAAAGCTAAACATTTCTCGGAAACTGTAGAGGAATGTGAAAACTTGACAGTGCTTAACATTTCCAAGCTTTATCAAAAGAAGACTCTGTGTGTAACGCAGACACGAAAGCGGTAGCGCCAGAATGTCAGGCTAAAAAGAAAGATTCTTTAAAATAAAAGGGGGCGCTAGCGAGTCAGATACAGAGATGAAGCACAGAGATGAAAAAAAGTAAATTAAGTGAGCTAAATAAAAACAGCAGTCAGAACAAAATCACTCAAGATTTTGTTTATATCTGCAACCTAAATAAACCTGCTCAAAGAGAAATGAGACATATTTACTGATCTGCATGTCCAGATTAGACACATGTCAGGTAGAGTGGACCAAAGCATTGATATATTTTTGGAAGAGCTCCAAAACTAGTCAGCAACAGAAGATGTAATCTTAACGTTGGCGTTCAATTGCAAGACAGTGGCTACATGTTAGTTTGAGTGCCGAGCTGAAGCAGCTGACTGGTAGAAAAAGGAAGATTGTTTTCAGTGACGATCAGTAATGTAACTTGAGACAAAAAGTAATAATTATTCCCCTGCATGTTTTCTGATGGCTAAACACATATTTAAAAAATTCAACAGGTGACAAACCTAAAGTCATGTTTAGACCTTGAAGATGACAAAACAGTGTGGAGCCTACAGGTCACAGAGTTTTTGGACGAGTGAGCTCCAGTATAAGCTTTCAAGTCTCTCTCCTGGCCTGTAAATTGTTTGGTCATTCACTTCCTTTACTTGTCTTATAAATATAAAAGGAAAGTAAGCTTGTGCCTGTGAGACAGAAAGATCCTGACAGTCACATGCAATAAATTATATTTGGGTAAACTATGAATTAAAGTTGTTTTTAAAGGTCACAAGGCTACAAAGAAGTCTACTCTGGCTTCCTCTCAGTCGCATTAATTCCCCCATAAACACACACACACACACACACACACACACACACACACACACACACACACACACGTTTATCTTGCTAAACCTGCAGACCTACATGGCGGTGTTGGTGAGGTCAGAAGTGTCTTCCAGGAGAATTTGTGGCACTGAGATGAGAGATCAACTTCACGAGTACATCTTGGAGCCATTGGCTACCTGTCATTTGTAGAGCGCAGATGGAGGGTACCCCCAAGAATTACGTACACCACACCGCTGCTTGTCCATTCATTGTAGATCACATGAAAGAAAAGGAGTGGTGGTGTAGAGACACGGCTTGTGAGAGGAAGAAAAACCGAGTGTTAGTCGAAGAACAGAGGTCAAGATGAAAAGAACGTAGCATAGATGGACAAAAGATGGAGGGCAGAGGAAAAATTCCAGCCAAGTGTGGGGTTAAGGTTAAAGAAGAATGGATTGGGATCCTGTCATCTCCTTGCCTGAATTGTAAGCCACGTTGCCCCTCGAGTTCACTCACAGATGAAAGGCTTGCAGCTCCATGCTATCCTCCAGACGCACATGAAGACGCAGCAGCATTCTCACACGTACAAACTGATATGCGTGCGCTCCATCTCAACACGTACACGCAAATGCACAGGTCCCCTCCTGCTGTTTTAACTACTGCTATTGTTCTTTGCAGTGCTTCTCTCTCCATATGACTTCCAGATGGAGGAGCCATAGCTAGCTGTGAAAACTACTGTACTTCAGCTCCAATCTATATGACTCTATACAAGCCCCGCGTGGGTCCTGCTAAGGTGTCAAGACCAACGTACTACACATGGTAATCTGACCTTCACTACCACCATATTCCTTATTTCTCACAGGTGTCATTCATACGGGCCAGGCGCAATAGTGAAAGCCATATGTATGGAGTGCAGGCGCGAAAGAATCAGGAGCAGACAGCTGAAATAATAAAGGTGCATTAAAATGTTTCATCTGTATCTGAGAAGCATAAAAATGAATCGTTCCATTTTGGCAGCCACCCGCTAGCTGCGTGTGAAATCACGCTATATGAAGCTCGCCTGAACTCGTCTCCAGGCTATTAAAAACATTAGAAAGACGCATGATCAGGTTGCATACTTTGTCTCTTTTATTTTTGAATGTGGCAACCAAAGAGTGGACAACAGCAGTATTCTTTTCACAGTTGTTGTTTTTCTTTTTGAGGGTTTTTATTTATTTATAACAAAGTAGCACATTGATGCATTTCCCAAAGGCTGCTTCAATCCTTAATGTTTGAGCATCCCGTTGATGCTTGCTTGCCATTAGGGCTGCTCAATTAATCGAATTTTAATCTGGATTATGATCTGGGCTTTCAACGATCATTAAAAATGACTGGGCCGATTATTAGCCCCTCCCACCTTTACTCTCGCGCTGCTCCGTGTGGCAAATCGAGCGCACCTCTCTGCAGTTCGAACACGTGTCACAACAATTAAGAGCAGCGGTCTCCAACCTTTTTTGCGCCACGGACCGGTTTATGCCCGACAATATTTTCATGTACCGGCCTTTAAGGCAGCGGTCCCCAACCCCCGGGCCTCGGACCGGTACCGGTCCGTGAGTCGTTTGGTACCGGGCCGCGAGAGTTGAGGCTCAGGTGTGAAATGTATAGTTTTCATGGTTTTTATCGGTTTTCAGCGTTATTTTGTTATCGTTTTTATCATTAACTCGATTTTCCTGGGTCTTTTCACGTGTGTTATGAATAAATTTTCTTTTTTTCGGTACCAGTACTAGTTTTATTTCGTTGTATTTATCCGCGACACCTTAAAGGCCGGTCTGTGAAAATATTGTCGGGCATAAACCGGTCCGTGGCACATAAAAGGTTGGAGACCGCTGGTTTAAGGTGTCGCGGATAAATACAACAAAATAAAACTAGTACTGGCACCGAAAAAAAAGAAGATTTATTCATAACACACGTGAAAAGACCCAGGAAAACCGAGTTAACGATAAAAACGATAACAAAATAACACTAAAAACCCTGAAAACTATACATTTCACACCTGAGCCTCAACTTTCGCGGCCCGGTACCAAACGACTCACGGACCGGTACCGGGCCCGGGGGTTGGGGACCGCTGATTAAGAGGACCCGAGGGAAGCTCGGAAAGCTAAGCAGAAGTTATTTGGAGAGGAGAGTGACTGCTGTTGGTTTAAAAGAGGTAAAAAAACTTCAGTGGTGTGGAAACATTATGGGTTCTGAGTCAGACGTGGATCAAGTAGACACAGTGTGTAAACTTTGCTACAGTGTCGTAGCTGCACCACAGAGCAACACTGCAAAGTTCACTAAACATAGATGTTTACATTTTTCATTTATTTCTTATATTGCAAACATTTGCACTGTTATCAGTATTTGCACACTATTTTATATTATTATTAAAGTCATTATTCAACACATTGTTATTGTTAAATAAATATCGTCAAATAATCGAGATCTCAATTTCAGTGAAAATAATCGTGATTATCATTTTTGCCATCATCGAGCAGCCCTACTTGCTATGACATAAAAGAGGAAAATACAGAGCAGAACACATACATGAAACATGCAAAATATTCAAGTGCAGTGTTGTTTTATCACACGGTACTTTTCATGCAAACATACAGTCTTTGATAGTAGAGGTTAAGTGTCCAAAGCTTGAGGTGATTAGTGGTTATGTTGATGCTGCTGGACGTGGTTTCTGCACTGCTACGCCTCTAGTGCGGCATGTCTGTGTGACCATATGTGTTCCATAAAGGTGTCACGTCTAATGCAACACATGGCAGCCTATGTTTACCCACTGCTGTGAAATCTGTAAATCACTTGCCGATGACTTTTATTCACAAGACTGGTTCGCTTTTGGATTTTGAGTATTTTCCTTTCTTTGGATATGCTAAAGAATTCCATTTTTTGTAGCATGTTCCACTGAAGTTCATTTCTTCCAGTTGATGAAATTAATCCTCATTGGGGTTTTTTTCCTGTTTAAAATCCTGTTCAAGTTTCAGTAGAAGAGGTTTTGAAGAAGATTCAGGACACAAAAGATCCACAAACACATTCCTCTGGCAAAGCGAGCAAATGGTGCATGCAAGGTCAGGTTAAAAAGTTAAGTTAAAAAGAACAGACAAGAGCAGCAAAACCAACTCAAGTCATTTCATAAGGCTTCAGAGCTAAAAAAGGAGAATAAACAGAAAGTGTGCAGATTTGTTGTTTTACTGTGCACCTATGCTTTGTTAATCTTCATATTCTAAACATTACTACTAGCCAGCTCTGCAATAAAAAAATAGGCTATTTAAAAAGTAACAACAGCAACAATAAAACCCACTAACCATCTTTAAGTAAAATGCAGAAATAGAAGCTCAAAGCTGAAGGAATAGCAGGGGAAATGCTGAATAGAAATGTTCCTAAAAATGGGTAAAGAAGCCACATGAAAAAATCATAAAGATGTGGAGAGATTGTGGATATGTTGCATTCTTTCTCGTTATTTATTTATAAGCGTCAGCTGCCTTGGAGTCATCCCCACCCTCCAAGTGCGCTGCCTCAAACTGGAACCAGATTTCTGAGTGGCTGGGAGGTGGTGGATGTTTTTTTCGTGGGCCCTAAAGGAAAGATTGGATCAAGAAGAGGGAGATTTTGTGCTTCGGGTTTCTTTTTTTCAGCTGAAGGCCAAAGTTTGACTGACAGAGAGCGAGGTTTAGAGGCTCCGTCTTTCAGTCGTTTTTATGAAGCAATGAAGTAAAGGCACTGTTTTCAGCAGTTGAATTATTTTATTTGCCAGGTACAGTAAACATGTAAGGGTTTAATTTCCAGATGTTCCACTAACATCTTATAGCTGGACTTATTTAATAGCATTTAAGTGTTACTTAAGAACTGAAGTGCTATTTACATAAGCACCGCTGTGCTCTAGGGTTTACTATAGAATAATGACAGAGCTCTTTTAAGTTGTTGTGACTGTTTTAAAAGAAGTCTGAGAATGAGAAGCTATTGTATGAGTTAGCTCAGCACAAGTTTCAATTTTCTTTCTTTTTGGTTGTTTTGGTGAGTTAGTAAAACTGCAGCAAGGCCCACACAGACACACACACACAAGCATACACTGGCCTGTTCTCTTATCTTTAAGTGAGAAACAGACACATGTACATGGTAGTGTATGGGAGAGTGTTTCTCAAGATAATCTGTGGCACATCACATCAATCAGTACACTGGCTGGCATGTAGAGCATTGATCCCAATGCAACGCTACTGGTTATGTATTCATCATGAATCACTGTGATGTGGACACATGACACGGGACAGGAAGACAGATTGTGTCAGAGCAAAAATGGAGGTGTGATGGGCAACAAGGACAAGAAGAATATTTAAGGGGATGAGTATGAGGTAGAGCTGGGCGATAGAACGATAACGATATGTATCGCGAAATAACTTTTTCTCGATAGAAAAATTAAACTATTGCAAAAGGCCTCACCTCTCTGGTCCTCTTTAAAAAAAAGAAAAAAAGAACAGCCAATCCAAATTAAGTAGCGCAGAGCCGAACCAATCACATCCGCAGTGTCACGTCACGTGACTTGTTACGTACAGCACACGTGCCAAGCCGCACATGGGTATTTGTTTGGGAAGCAGCCAGCCGCCGTGCCGCCCGGGTAATGGAGGAAATGAGTGTGCCGACTAGAGAAAAATCAACCGAGCGTGACCGAAGGTTACCGAAGAGAAAACAGATGATGGTTCCGATGCCGGAGAGATTGTTGAACGGAAGAGCCACAGAAGTTCTGTAGTGTGAAGGTATTTCTGCTGTTTCAAGTCTGACAAAAACAGAGTAGTGGCACTGTATAATTGTGCCGAAAGCAAGTCTGGAAATACAATAAAGCGGTGCATGCTCAATCTCTGACTGGAAGCACTAATTCGTCATTCGGCTTTTGTCAGACTAAAGTAACTGTTAAACTGTTTGAAAAGCTCAGCTATACAACAAGGAGAGACTGAGAATTTCCTTTTAGTTCTCAGTTTATTTGATATTGACAAAAGTTAGTCAATTTTGTCTGTTCTTCTGTAAAACAAACTAAGATTTATTTTTAGAATTAATATTTTGTTTCTAAGTGGAATTGACAATTTAGTAGTTTTTTTTGTTCTATTTTGAAACTTAAACGCTTTAGTGGCTGCCTTTTGTGTAGTTTGCAATATTTGCCTTTATTTATCTGAAAAAGTCTCATGTTCCTTAAGCACATCTACCCTGTTGAACTTATTATGGGAAATAAATATTTAAATCAAAACAAGCTGCTGATTATTTCACATTTTACTTGTGAGCAACGGCACATTTAAATCTTACAAATATAGTTATTTGGCTTATATCGTGATATATATCGTTATCGCCTGAAATGAACAAAACATTTCATGATATGAAAAAATCTTGTATCGCTCAGCTCTAGTATGAGGTTAAACAAGAAAGGACTGGGCTTCGGTCATGTAACCAAAAAATAACTATGAACTAAAATACTAAAAACAAGGAGTCACAACATGCTTCTGTTACGTTTTCTTTTTAATTATATTTGAAAAAGGGGAACATTTTGAGCCTACGCTGGCTTACCTCAGAAGCAGTAAGTGTAAAAATAAATATGCCTTTCACTTAATTATGTTATAACGCCGTGACATACAGTATGTTTGAGAACTCTGCAGCTCAAAGTGGAACTGACTGTCCTGTGTGGAAGAGTTGGTGAAATTCTGTTGGCTCAGTCTGACACCAGTGAACTCCAGTGTGGTTTAAGTGGAAGCAGTAAGAGAGAGAGGCTTAAAATCACCTCTTCTTCTGTCAGCAGTGACAAAAGAAGCTTTTCTTTTCTCCTCATGTTTCTCTTTCTCCTCCACCAAATTTCCGTCCTTTGTTTTCCTCGATCGCTTGTCTTGCTCTTTAGTGTATCAGCAGATCTTTGTTCCTGCTATATGTCGTTGATTGATCTAACACAGCTCCAGTCCAGCACAGAAGTGCTCCCCAGAAATGCTAAAACTACTGTGACACATAGATCCAGAAGACACTTTTACATTGGTTTCTGGATTTATTTTGGAACAGCAGTTTGTGTTATGCCTCGAGGATTCGAGTTACACGTAGCAGGTAGCAGCAGGCAAAAAATCCCTACAGCAGTGATTGTTTATCAAAGCTCAGATTCAGCCTGGGAAGCTTTCATCGCATTTTGTATGTGTGTGCAAAGTACAAATGTTGACAGGGTTACCGTTTAGCGTTTAAATGTTTAACAGATGCAGTCAAATTTTCTAAGGCTCATTCGGCTGATTGATTTGAATATACATAATGCATATATATATAATCTAGTTACTGCTCTTATCCAACAACAGCAGGTCAGTGAACCTTGAAAAAAGGAATAAAATTTTGATTATAAATATTTTAAAAATGAGGAGAAAACAAAAATGAACTTGCAGCAAAGATCCAGTGAGGACACGATGAATGGTTTGAGCTACATTATAATAAAGTTAATCAACCCAAATAAGTACATTAAGTGATCCTAATGTTTTATTCATCGATTTCCAAGGTTAATTTGTACTTCACAAAGTTAGTCCGAAGCTGTTTCATGTTCATGTTTTTCAAAATGTGAGCTTTCAGCTCTTTTCTCCTTTTTAACGATGAAAAGACAAAAATGTGACAGAATCAGATCTGATTGTTACGCAGTTAGTAGCAGTGTTGGTCAAGTTACTTGAAAAAAGTAATCAGTAACTAATTACTGATTACTTCCCCCAAAAAGTAATCCGATTACTTTACTGATTACTTATTTTCAAAAGTAATTAATTACTTAGTTACTTAGTTACTTTTTAAAAACATGATTTACAACCTGAATAGGTGATAAAACGATAGATCTTTCAGCCCAATTCTACTTTTTCTACATAATCCATCATACAAAATGTAATCAAATGGAAAAGTCTCTTTTTAAAACTTGTTTTATTCGTTTTAATCTTTTAACTTTATGCATCAAGCAAAAATTTAATTATATGCAACATTCTCTGACTGTAAGAAATTAGTTTAACATTTAAACCTATTTTCTGCACATTCCAGCACATAAAATAAAATATTTTTTGTGTTTACACTCAGTCTTTCAAATAGATGCAAGTAAAACACAGCAGAAAATAAATAAAGTCAAAGACTAGCGGTCCTGTTGCTCTATTTTCACCTGTAAAGCAGGAGTGGGGTAGGCGGAGGGTTACCCTGGTGCAGGTGTGCAGCGGTCAGTGGAAGAATCCGCGAGTTTCTCTGTGAGTTTCCCATTACGTCGTAGCTACTCGGTGCTTGTTTGGAAGTTTAGGGGTTTTTTTCGCTGTAAAAAGAAGTTTTCTTCCCGCGCACAACGGACACTAATGTTTTTGTCACTTTTTATGGAATCAAACTCAAAGTAAGATCAGTACTTCCACGCTTTAAACGCTGCACGCTCATACTCTCTCTGCACTCGATATATGATCCATTGTTGATCTGCACACAGCTGTTGTCACAAACGTCGCACTCGCTTACGTCACTGTCATGAGACGTTCTCGCAAAAAATCACGGTTTTAGTAACGCAGTAACGCAGCGTTCCTACGGGAAAGTAACAGTAATCTAATTACGTTTTTGCAATAGTAATCCCTTACTTTACTCGTTACCTGAAAAAAGTAATCAGATTACAGTAACGTGTTACTCCCCATCTCTGGTAATAGCACAGGGATGAATGGATGAATGCATGTTTGTGTTGGTGTTTGTACAATTGTGGCTAAAGCTGTGGTCCGTGTGTGTGTGTGTGTGTGTGTGTGTGTGTGTGTGTGTAGTCCTTGGATCATAGAACAGTGTGTGTGTTTTGGCTGAGGTTAGGATGAAATGAGCCGTTATAATGAGTTACTGTAGCTGTGCCTGCATGTGTGTGTGTGTGTGTGTGTGTGTGTGTGTGTGTGTGTGAGAATGTGTCCTAAGGCCCACATGGCTCAGCATGAGTAGCTGCGTGTCCCACGCCTGTACACACAGACAGACACACACTTTTCAAACATCAAATAAGTCTGTGCGGAAGAGTTTGTGAGTGTACACGAACGCTCCAGCAGCATTTACGCTTCGAGTGCTGTGTTACTGGCTCATTGTGAGACGAATGCCAGACTTGTAAAATTATGAGTAAAGAATAATGAACATTTACAAAACTGAAGATATGATGATTTAAACAGTCTATAAGAATTATTTCGCCACTTTTCTCCGACTCTATTATGAAGCGAACAGCCAACTTCACTTCAAATATGAAAGGAAACCTTTTACCAATTATGAATCTGATGGCAACCAAAGCAAGGAAGTATCATTTCTATAAATATGATAAAAGCTCTCTAATAGTGGCCAAGACTTGAAATATAACTCAGCGCTGCGTCACAAAAGCAGGCAGGAACTTAACTCCCAGAAGTTAAAAGGAGTTAAATTAGGAGTGGCAAGGTGGTTACGTGGAACTAATTTATGTGGACAAATGCTTTTTTAAAGAAGAATCGCTGCTTTCTCTGAGTCAAATAAAGTTACAGAGAAAATTTCTTTGACTTTCTGGTAGTGAATCTTTCATCTTGGCGATACAGTCTATGTACCAAATCTGAAAATGGTTTGCAAAATATCAGAATGACAATAAATATGACGTTTTCTCTGGTGTGAGCTGGGATACTTGCAGCCAACTGACAGCACAGACGCTGAATAACTGATCTAGAATGGATATATAAAAATATGCACCCAATCTAAAACTACTGCAGCAAATTTCTCTCTCTTACTGATGCTGCTGCTCTTCTACGTTCTACTCATATGCGTAGACATAATGCATTAGTGTTCTCAAACATGAACACACACACATACAAGCAAGATCAGTGAAGTGAGAATAGAGGAGGAGGGGTGACCTTAGTTGATAATCCAGTACAATGCACCTGGTTATGATATAAATGGATCTCATAGCCTTACAGTTAATCATACACTTAACTGCAGGACATACTTTGCATGTGTGTGTGTGTGCCACCTATAGGACAAGGTGGAGGTCATACATTCATTTTCTATAAACATACTCTATTATCTTTGACTTCCTTTCTCCTCTTCTTTAATTTTCTCTTCTGCCATTATTCTCTCTCCATGTTTTTCCTTCAACATACGTGCTTATTTTATGTCCCCCCCACTTTTTTGTTTTTAAACTTGTCCCTTCTCCTCTCCCAACATACCAACATACACCGACCTCCTCCCTTCTCCTGCCATGGCTGCTTCCTTTTCCTCCCCAAATGGCTTGAAGTTTGTTTGAGTATGATCCTTGGCGCAGCATGCATATAAATCAAGCCTGCCTCGTGATGTCGTGATCACCGACTTGACTGAGGTGACCTCACACTGAGACGGGCTGCTGAGGCCTCCTCACCCTCAAAGTGGTACTTTTTTCACCATGTGTGTTCTAACTATGCGGATTTCTATATGTGAGCAGACGGGGCACAGAGGGACTCGTGGAAGTAGCGCAATAGTTTGTCATTTTAGCAGCATAACTCTGCCGGTCTCATAATCAGCTGGCTCACTTAGCCCTTCTAACCTCTCTGTAAGTGACGCTGAGTGTTTAATCGGCCCCAGAGGATATTTGGCTGTTTAAAGAAAGAACTACGATGCAGAAGATTTTTATTTTTCATCGGGTAAATTTCGACTGATCTGCTTAAACGTCACATCTTCTCCCTTGGTGCTGCTTAGCACTGTGGTGGGCACTTTCTGGACCACCGGTAGGCTAGTTTCTTGCTTTATTTGGTGAACCGACCCTTTAAAAAAACAGTTCCTCATTGAATTAAATTACCCAATCCATCAGTTGTCCCTGAAACGGCACAGTATGTCTCAGAGTAAGCAATTAAGGCTTGGCTGTTTGACACAAATGATATTTGGGGAGTTATGGGTTTAGAAATGGGCTTTTATTGAACCACCTACGTCTAATTCAGAGGGTCCACTTAACCTATTCAAACGTGCCATTTGGCACCAATTAACATTTAGATGGAGAGATTTATACATGCCTTTTGTGTGTGTTTTTCATAATCTTAACTCCCCGATGTCCTCCCCGTTTCCATCTCCTGCTCGCTCTCTCCATCCTCCCACATTTTACAGGTCAAGCAAGCCTGGGCAGCTCTGTTCCATGCATTTGTGTTGCGTGCCACCCCCTCTTTCTCATTCTTTACCCGCCCATTGAGAACTGTCTCAAGGATTGTATATCTGATTAGCGACTGTGGCCAACGGCGCCACAGGTATTCTTAGTGGCTTTGAGCCCTCAGCCTGTCTGCGGCAAAAACATTAACATTCAAACTCGTATAGAGACAAAGAAAAGCAGGTGGATAATATGACAGCAGCCTTCCTCACAGCCACAGTGATGTGATGCTATTTGCTTCCAGTGGAACTAGACATGAAATCCAGCAGATTGTTAAAAATAGATTTATTTGTTTCATAAGTTTTCTATGACAAGATAATGAAGTGTTTATCTATATAGCTGCGATTTGTGCCGCATTTATTTTGTTGTCGTCATGGTGACATGAAAAGAGAGAGGAAAAGATGAAAAGGGAAATGGCCGTGCACAGACGTCGCTTATCCTAAACAGTTTTTCATCAAAGTGCCTGGGCGGTTTCTTATTGACATCATTGTTCACTCTTGCCTTAGCCTGTCATGCATTTGTCTGTTTCTACTTTACTTGTCTTATAAGTGGTGCATTGTAGTTTCTACTTTTTGTATTCGGAACAGGGTTTTAATAGTTTTGCAATTTTCATTCGTTTTTATTTTTATTTAGTTTTGACTTCAGATTTTCAATTTTATATCAGTTTTAATTAGTTTTTACTTGTTTGCTAGTTTAGTTTAGTTTTTATTTTTTTGAAAATCCTTAGTTTCAGTTTAGTTTTGATTAGTTTCAGTTATAGTTTTAGTCGTGTTTGCAATAATTAAGTGTAACAAAATCCCAGTTTCATCATATCAGTCATTCTGCTCATCCTTGGGTATGTTGCTATTCCAGCTACCATACTGCACCCTGGACAGGTCGCCTGTCTGTCGCAGGGCTAACACGCAGAGACAGACAACTCACATTCCCACCTATGGGTTCTTTAAATAAATAAATAAAGGCAGATGAACAACCATTGATACCAGGCAACTATAAAATGTATATCTTGGCCCCAATGAGACTATTAACTCTCGCAGCACCGGGTGTTCGTAATTTTGGTTCAAGTGAATTGATAAACTTTTTGAAGGTAATTGACTCACACAGTTGTGTAGATATCCCCGTCCTGTTGTCTCGGGATGCATCACGCTGCCTTGCCTGGGGTTAGCTTCTGTTTCTGGGGATGAGGGTTGAGTGTGCTCCCTTACCTTCTCAAGGTAAGCTAGGTTAGCCTTCTTGTGTGAGCTTTTCAAGTGCACTTTAAGGTTTGTGGGATTTTTTTCCCTTTAGAAATGTCCCTCATAATTTGTCTGTTTCCACTACAAGACACTTGCTTTATCCAAAACACAGTCATATTCAAAGTAATCCCAAATTGGACTCTGGCACTTTCTTCCGACTTTTCCTGACACGATTCTGCGCGTGGACGGAGCAGCGACACAGACGACTCGACTAACGTACTGCCACCTGCTGGCATAATGAGACACAGCAAGAGAAAAATCTGTAAACTAAACTTCATTTTCCATTGATTTGGAAGGTCAAATAAGTTCCTTCCTGTAAACAAAAGTAACACATTTAACCTTTTCAGAAAAAACAACAGATCCATCTCACACAGGGGGGTAGGAGCTAACCCCAACAATCATATGCTGAGAACTGGTGTTCCCAATGGACAGATATACTAGCTAAACTGGCTAGTTAGCATTTAGGCTAGTAGCAGCTTTGACAAAAATAAATATACAAACCAAACGAAAGCTGTGACCACACCGTGTGTAACCAGTGATTGAAAAGTAAGCAGATTTCAAACAGATCCCATTAGTATTGCTTTGTGTTTAAAAACTGGGCATAAATTACTTAAACTCAGGGATGCCAAACTCTTTTTGCACTGACGTCTGCAAGTATTTGAAGTAAAATGTCAAAGTGTTATTGTAAATTTGCAGACTTTCAGCTTCAATTCAAGGGGTTTAACAAAAGTATTGCTTTAACTCTTTAGGAAATAAAGACGTTCCCTCAACTGTAGAAGCTCAAACAGCCTCTTCCTCATTATTCCATAACAAATCAGGAAAATAAAAGAGCTGATTCCTGGTGTTAAACTAAGTATCTTTTCACTGGAATTATCTATGTCAGCTGTGCTGTTGTATTTTTATTTTTAGTATTTATATCCATACTTTTTCTTATTTTATGTTCAGCACTTTGGTCAGTACTAGCTATTTCTAAAGTGCTGTAAAATAAAGTTGTCTTGGCTATCGTCAGGCTATGAAAACAGAAAAATAAACTCAGCGATGCAAAAGACCTCAAAAAACACAAAGGACAAATAAAACGGATCCTTTCCTTTGTTAGGAAAACACTCTTCACAACATCCAGACCAGTCAAGGCACTAAATGTTTTCACATTTAATGAGTCATCCTTTTACAAAACAAATAATGATCAGCTTGGGACGTCTGCAGACAAGTCATTGCATTTTAAACAATACGTCTACTTTTTATTACAGTGAAACTGTAGTGTCATAAAATAGGCACATCAACACAGCCCATTGGCTTAACCATCGTATTTTGATGTGGGCTGGCAGGGCATGGGTAATGTCTCATGCAGGAAGGCTGTTAATCTGTCATGATTCAGATCTCTGAGTTGGATGAAACTACCAGTTCACTCATTGCACATTAACAGCTTGCAGGACCTCCTGGTGCAAAATACTAAGATCCCTTTGGCGGATTGATTTCAACCCACGAGCCATATGTTTGACACCCCTGCTTTAATGTTATGCATTTGGTGCATTATATATCTGTTAGTGTGAAGATGGATTGCAGCTGAAACATTGAGGATCCCCTCTGTGCCAATAGATGGGCAGACGAGATTAATGAACAAAGGTACAGTGAGATAGCGTAACACAGCAGTGTAAAACAGAGCAAAATTAGGTAAGTACCTATTTTTTTAGCAGATGGAGGTAAGGGAGCAATACAGGAAGGGATAAATTAATAGACATATAAACAGAAAGCAAAGGAGGGATTAAAAGGAGAGGAGGAAGATCAGTAATAGGTCCAGAGGAAGGTGTGGAAGAAGGGGTGAAAAGAAAGGCAAAGTCCCCCTACTGAGATTTCATTTCCAGCTGCCTGATAATGCTGCTCTTCTTCTGCCTCTAATCTCTGCAAAGAGGAAATGAGAAAGACATACACGCACTGAAACACCCTCTCGAGTGTCTGTCAAAGCACCTAGCACACATACAGTATGCAGTAGATGCACACAAAAAAGCAGACACGCTCGTACATACTGTTTGAACATGTGTGTTTTGAGAAGCTGGCACTGAAGCATTTACTAGAAATATAAATGTAGCGATACACGTATAAAGATGTGTTTTTCAAGTCCTTTCTCTCACACACACAAACACACCCACCTTCCCATTTGGGAGCCTATTAGCTTCTGTGTCACAAGGTGAGCAGAGGATAATGATTCCCACATCCCGCCCATCTCTGTCTTTCTTATTTGTAGAAAGACGGATACAGATGGACTGACAGACAAGAAGAAAAGAGGAGAGTGAGCGGACACACAACAGGTGTGGAAAAAGAAAAAGGCCGACATCCTTTTTCTTTCTTTGTTTCCCCGCTTTGTGCCAAGTCTGCCTTTCATCAGTCCGCTTAATGAATGACTTGTCAGTTTGATTCATGTCTGGCTATGACAAATTTGGAAGGCATTTAGTGGGAAATAGGGAAATTATGCAGTGCTGCATTCAATATGTTTCCCTGTACCTAAACTAATGAAACATCTAATACAGATGACAATAGCTTTAAATGTTAAGACACAAGAGACTCTCTCTGTCATGCCTTAATTTCAAATTTATGCAGCCTGAAGAGTCTTTACTGGTGTCATTCAACTCTTAAAACACTTTGTGCTTATTTAAAATGCATGTGTGTTGCTTTGGAAGTTCACCAAGGAGAGGAGCGGCGATTAATCATGTTTGAAAATCACAGTGTTTAAGATTTATTCCTTAAAAAGGAGGAAATACCAGTGCTTCGTGCCAGTGGTCTGCAGGTACTGATATTCACGCACAAACGGGGTATTTGATAGTGATCTGCATGCACTGATTGTGCAGAGAGGCCAAGCAGAGAAGCATCACAGCACCATCTACTGTCTGGAAACCCCTCCTGTTTTTTGTACTAGGCAAGGTGTTGCTTTGATACAATCAGCCTACCTGCAGGGTGGGGTTAGAGCTTCACTGGAGGGCACCCCACTTTCTTCCTTTCTATCTAAACGCTGCACAGCAAGAGACTGAGTTTGTCTGCGTTTTTATTCTGGACTATTGAGAAGCCGATTTTTGTTTTGATTTATTTAGCGAATGTGCTTTTAACGGCATCTTTTCCCTCGTCTGCTTTGCCTCAGCTGTAACTTTCAGCACTGTAATGGCTCTTTGATTGCAGCAGTACATCTATAGCTTAAACGAGTCGGGGAGCGCAGCTACGGCTGCATGCAGTCAAACTGTACATTACCTCATAAACACATGAGCCACTGCAGAGTTTCAGTCTAATTTGGTGTAATTGTCAGCTGCAGCGTAATATTGCATTTGTGTTTTCTTTTAATGACCTGTGAATCAAACGGGTAAGCACAAGATGTTATACCAAGACATTGTATCTCGCTGCTGCTCAGTATCACGGCCTGCATAATGGCGAGCTGTCATCTAACTTTGATTTGCAGGGAGTTTGGACTTCTTTTCCTACACTCTTAAGGGCTGATTGAAAGCACTTTTGGGGAAGCTATGTCTTATCACCAGTGACTATGAAGAAAGTAATTTAATGGTTAAAGTTGCATTTTATGCCTTTAAGCTTCTCTGAGGTAAATCGCTGTTAAGAAAATGACTTATTGGACAATTTTACGGTGTTACACGAATACAATACCATGTGTGTTATGTTTTGGACCCCTTATGTAGTTGTTGTGTGTTGATGCTGTAGCTTAGATACCGCAATTTGCAGAGCTGAGGTCCTGTTTACTATCAAGATAATGGAGTTGCCATGCGTCTCTGCTCTGTTTGTGTTGCTCGTAGCTGATTGCTGAGGTTTCACAGGGTGTCTGGATTTCAGACCCATGCACAAGTTGGCCCAAGGTTCAATTTCCAACTACAGATTGTATTTATAAACTCAAATGAACACGCATACATGACTCATAAAAACAATTGTGATATGATATCCTACAATAGAATATAAGCTGCCAGGCTGACCGTATCGTACCTCGTTGAATAGCAGGCCACCCACCCGGCCTGAATGGGGTGAGTTTACCCTCCATTGTGCAGTTTTGTCTGAATGTGAAGCGTGGGGAAAAAGCTTGGGACACAAGCAATCACTATAACTGACAAGTGATGTAATAAATGCCAGTTAATAGTGCTTTTTCCATTCGATGCCGTAAACTGCTTATATGTTCTTAACCTTCAACAGCAGGCTAACCCACAAATTAAACATTAAGTGATAAAGTCTGCATGTCATGAAATTGTTGCTTTGCATGTAAAATGAACATTTATTCTTTTTTTTAAAGGTCTTTAAATTAGGATTATAAGCTGTATTAAAATGATCAAAGTGAATTTTAGCTTTAGCATTATTCAGCTTTATTCATGCCCTCAGGATAAGTGTTAGAGTCATTCATCACTTTCTTAACCACTTGTCAAATTAAGGGTTGCATGTAGTTATGGGTACTGAAACCTGGTTTTAAACAGGCCCTGGGTCTAAATTATTTAAGACCGAAGTATCGATAAGCTCTGACGTTATCGGTACTACTTTGGTTCTACTCTTTCACATTTTATCTGACCAGCTCCCTCACTGATTAAGACATTAATCTATGATGCAGTTTTCACTATCCAGGAGAGAACTTCCTATATCTCTTTCAGAGCATGTGTGCGAAGGGGTGGGGTGAGAGCAGCATCTCTCATTCAGGAGACACAGACCCAAACCCTAGTTAGTGATGATGGGGCAGAGTATTAAACGCTCAAAGGGTGGTTGCACTTTGCTTGAGTCGATGTTTGCAGTGCTGTTAGCTACAAGTGCGACGGCTCTTTCACTATTTAAGGCATTAATCTTTTGAAACATTGAATGAAAGTCCATCATATTTAGATGATAGAGAAGTGCACAGTATTCAGCTGTCAGGGGATCTGCTCTATAAAGGGAGTTCAACATACCCAGGGTGTCTTTCCATTATCTGGATTCACTTATCCTCGCACTGGGGATCAATTTAAGCAGTCGCACAAAGATGGTTATCATCTTGCTAAGGTAACCCAGGGTTTCCTGTGCACGTTCACATGAAAGGAGTGGCATTGATGACATCTAACCAATCTAAAAGTAGTTTTTAGAGATCACAGAACTTTTCCGTATGAGTGCCACCTGATCCTACTCCAGAGATGCTGTAAAATCGTGATTAAAAGGCGCATAAAAACATGTATCAGTAAAATGTAACACTTGTAAAAAGGACAAAAGATGAATACTATAGCAAATTATTAATTTGGTGATTTTAGTGCACAGAGCAGTAAAATAAACAATATTCACTTATTATGACAGCTGCACATTAGAGCTCTGATATTATAAACTGGAAACATTTAAACATTTAAGGTTAAACCCAATTAAAAAAACCCTCAAAATATCACTTTAGTTTCTCAATAGATCAAAGTGCTCTTTGCGTGTGTCTCTTCTAGTAGTTGCAATTCCAGCAATGCAAAATAGACTTCGAAATAGACATCTGAATCAAGTATAACAACATTTCATACATTTTCTAAAGCACCAAATAAATACATGGACATTCATGTGACAATGCAATTCATAATGTGCTTCATTCAGTGGTTTTAGGACTCTACGGCACATACAAAATGTATTCTCCCAGCAGAGGATCTATAGTGCTTAAGATGTTTTAAGCAAAACCAAAAAGGGATGGTGGTGTTATTATTTTGGGGGGGAAACCTTTGTCAGGAAAAGGTTTTAAGCAATTCTGTGCAATACTGTAATTTTCTGCTGCTCATTCCTGTGCAATGTCCCATCTGCCCTCCCGTCATATTTCTTTTCAAGATTTTCTTATTTAATCACTAGTGTACATATATTTATAGATAGATATATATTTAGTCATCTTTTCTGTTTTACCATGTCTCTCTAATATTTGCTCCTTACTATTTTTCTATTTTATTTTATTTTATTTTTATTTTTATTATATTTTATTATATTTTCTCCTACTGTATCATGCTGCTGAGTGACTGCTGCTCGTCAAACACATTTCATTGCAATGTTGACCCTGTGCTAACTTGCATATGACAAATAAAACTGAAAATTGAAAACTAAGTGAAGAAATAAATCGATGGAAGCGCACACGTAAACCCTTTCAGATCTGTGCAGGACACTCTTAAAACAGCAGTAATATCCTTAAAACTGTAAAACTCTATTTGTTTAACATCGCCATAACAAAATCTGTATTTGTTTCAAACAGATGTATTGCTGTATATATGTTGTCATTTATTTCTTTTCTGTTTCACTGATTTGTTTTTTCTAGGAAAACCATAAAATATCAAACAGATAAGCATTACTGTACAGTAGTACTATTCAAATCTGAGCAATTACTATTCACAAAAAACTCAAGAGTTCCTCTGTTCAGCAGAACCGACATTATTAACATACAGGTCCTTATGAATTCTTCTTCATGAAGTCACGGTGCTTTCCATCGTGTTCAAGGAAAAATGATTAGGAAAAACAGAAGAGGTCATTTTTAAACAATATCTCTGCAGCCATCGTGTCTCACTGGAAAGATAATTTGGAAAATAAATGATATATAGTGCTTATAGTATGCACAGCTGGATGCTGTCATATCAAGAAGACAAAAACAAAAGGTAGAGCACAAAGACAACGATGTAAATGTAAATACCGCCCATGGAAATCCTTAAACTCCGTCTACGATATGTAAGAAAAACAATATGAATTAACCTTAAATTTTACATATCATGTACTTACTAAATGAGAGTAGGGAGAAGTTTAACACTTATCAAAACAGACATCTTTTCACACAAAAAAAGAAGAACCTCAATGAATACATTCAGCTTGTGTTACTGTAGCAATGATCAGTACAAATTCAATTCAATTTTATTTATATAGCGCCAAATCACAACAAAAGTCGCCTCAAGGCGACTTTTGAGGGTTGCAATACAACACAATGAGAGGAATCGATCGCTACGTTCACACTGCAGGTCTTAAAGCTTAATTCAGATTTTTTGATCAAATCCGATTTTTTTTTGTCTGCTTCTTCACACTGCAAGTTGCAGATTTCTGTCAGTTTCACTGGATGGCCAGGAAGCGTTCACGATGTCTTCTCTGGCGCGGGTTATTGTCTTGTGTCAGTGACGTAAAAGACGGATTTAATGCGACATGACCATCAAACAGCAGTCGCTTTCTAAAACATCAGATATGTATCAGATTCAGGACCACATACAAAAGTGACCCAGATCGGATTTGGAAATATCGGATTTGTACCGTTCACACTGTCACACCATGATCGGATATGGGTCGCATAGGGTCATAAAAGTCGGATTTGATGCGCTTTCGCCTGCAGTGTGAACGTAACCTAAGAGAAACATTTCCTATATTCATGCAATTTGTTGTTTTTGAACAAACGTAAAGTTATGTATTGATGTACTTTCTGTTTTTCACTTCATCTGTACAATTGTTCCATATATTAACTCCTGTGACTGTAAAACTGTGATATTTTACATTAGTCCTTACTTGCTGGGTCTCAGGTCATAATGTTTTGATCTGAATGTTGTCGGGCAGAGATTGGTTTGCTGCTTTATACATTATTTATGCAATTCTAAATTTTTAAGTACAACAACTCCAGCAGCTCAAACAATATTGGACACATTAATCTCGCTCTAGATTCACTTCTTGCATCTTGTGTACATGCATTTGGGATGGCTGTGATGTGGCTGTCAGCCCATTTGCTGAGGTAAAGACGTAAAGTCGTGAGATTATCACGGCCTTGTAAAGGCTGGTGTAGTTTTACCCTGGAAAGCATTAACAGTCTGGGGCAATTACCTCTCAATAGCTGCCTTCTGCTGAACGTGTGAGTCTATAAGAACGTGTGTGTGTGTGAGGCACAGAAAGTGACAATGAGTGTGGTCTGGGGTGTTTATGTTGTTGCACATACGGAGGAGTGTGTTCAAACTTTGCCAGTCTGCGCATGGACAGGACGAGTGACGATTGTGTAGACCGATCGATGAGCGGCGATTGTCCTCTCCTGGGTCCTGCCCTCCTAATGCTGAGGTTATTTCTCTGACACATACACATGCAGCCCTTTTTATCATTTCAGTATGTTCTCGACTCTTAAACTGTTTATTCTGGTTATATTTTGTGCACTTCCTGTTTTCCCACCCCTAACTCCCCTCTTTTCTGGATGATGGTAATCATCTGCATCCTTTCACCTTGGTTTCTTTAACTGTCCTTTAGTTTCTGATTTCATTTCCATCCACGTTTCCTTTTTTCATCGCTCATGTTACTCTACTTAGACTGTTCCCTCCTACTTTGCCATTCTTACTAATGTTCTCTTCTTCTTGCACTCATATTCATCCTTTCTTTGTTCTTCATTGTCCTTCCCGCCCTCCATCCACTGCTATCTCTCCTACCTTCACCTCCAAATTCGCTGTCCTTTTACTTCTTCATCATCTTCCCCTCCTACTCTTTCCCTTCCTTCCCCCTCCATCACCCTCCTACCCCACCCTACCCACACCTCCCCTCTCCATTAGCAGATTAGATTTAGTCCCATAATGCCGCTGGGCACTATGATTTTACCAGCTCTCATTACTCCTAAATCATCTTTTCCTTCTCTCTCTCTCTCTCTTCGCTGCACTCTCATCTCCCAGTATGCTAACACACACTTCTGCACAGATACGCACACACCCTATGCCATATGCCAAGGCCTGCGCTGTGCACCATATTCCCCCGTGAATTAGCGGCAAGGCCGGTGATTTGTGTTGGAGTGTGATTGGGTGGGAGGGGAGAATTTGGTTCAATTTCTGTCTGTCTGCATCCATCCTTTATTCTCCTCTATATATTCCCTAGGGACATGAATGATTTTCATATCTCAACGTTTGAGGTGGACTACATTTGCTGCATGCTGTTATATGAGGTGTTTTTGGAGCTGAATTTTCTGGAATGAAGGATTGGCATAATGCAATTTGAGAAGGACAGGTTTTTTCTTTTTTCTCTCGTACAGTAACCGATGTGAAATGCAGGTGTAACGACAGACGAGCTGAGAAAAAACAAAAAAAGAGTCATTGCAATTATGCATGCATGCGAGTGTTCGTCATTTTTGAAGTGTCAGCATCTTATCGTTTATTGTGGCAGAAGGTGAGTTAGCTGCAGTTTTACCCTCTGTGACAAAACCACTGATCACCACGTTCATTTTAATCATGTCACAACACTCAAGCACATTTACAACGTTTGTCATGTTGCAGGGAATCACTTACCGAGGTAATGCACAGCCTTGGAACCATATTGGCCTAGAATAAACTATATGCCATGTGTTAAGTGAAACAAATGTCCAGATCATTTTGACTATCCTATCCTATCTATATCCTTTGTTTCAACAAAATGAATATGTTCCAAAAAGAAAAAAAAAAAATCAGCTACACCCTGTGTACCATTTAAGCTTGTGTTTAAACTGTAACACAAAAGTCTTTGATGTATTAAAAAGAGCAGCAGGGTTTTGTAGCTTAACCCTTTAAGACCTACCATAGAACCAAGTCTGCCAGAGCTTATATTATATTTTTACATGTTGTGGAGCCATTTTTGGGAGCATTTCAAGTTGCTATACATCAATACAACCATTACAGCCTAGATTTTAATAATATGTATGCATTAAGTGCATAGTAATTACATAAATTGCAAAAAAGTGCAATAAACTACAAAAAATTGAAAATCGTTTTTGTTTTTTTAACATATATTTCTAGTTAGAGAAATTTAAGAGGCTTATCCCTCAAAACTGTAAATACAAAAAAGTTGCACAAAATAGTTTCCAACAACAGGAAATTTATTTTGAGTGTCTTCATAGTTTTATTTTTGAAATACACCAATTTTTATACACTGCAGGAAAAACGAAAATAAATATTATAATGCAAATTTGCAAAAAAGCAGCATATGCATCAAAATAAACTATTTCCAGCAGTGCAATATGAGTCCTAAGCATCCCAGAAACCACACAGAAAGTTATAAAGTCAAACATAACTTTTAAAAACACCAGTATAGGCTCACGAGGCCCGGACGGTAAAAAACTACATTTCCGCGAAAATGACGTCACTTCCGGTTTCGGGCAGGTCATGGCGGACATGCGATAGTTCGCGCTGACGTCTAATCCAATGTAGGAAGTGTTATGAACAGCTGATCGGATCGGCAAAGCGTGTTTCTGGAATATTATGTTTTTGTTGCTGCAAGTGCTTTTTATGCAGTTTTTGCAAAACTATATGTGGAAGGAAACTGTGACCAAGGACAAGCTGATGGTATAAGATGTAAGTACAACTCCTCCGGTTTCATATGCAAAAAAAATTATTGCGCTAGCTTACGTGGTTGCAGAGCTACTGGGATTTAAAAATAGTTACGCAAAACAGAGTGTGCTGCTCTGACCGGCTTTAAAGGGTTAACACCATATTTTTCTACATCTTACTGAGAAAACCTGTTAAATGTTATAATTCCTCACCAGTGACCAGATGTTAAACACAATTTACTTTTTTTCTTGTCTATTACAGAATCGAGCCAAGCAGTCAAATTAACTAAAATCCATTTCCTGCACCTGTCCTGTTCTTTTTCCTTTTTTTCCACTAGTCCACAGAGAAAGCCTGCTGAAGAGGAACAATAGCGCAGAATCTGGATCCACTCAATCTAATCTCTCAGCCTTAATGGGCACTGCTGCTTTTTAGACACACCCTGCAAGGCACACACATAAACCACACACACTCAGAAAATAATACAACAAGTAGATGTGCTCGCACATACAACAACATTTGTTCAACCGTTGCACAAACACTTGTGTTTTCAGGTAGATAGTCTTAACAGGCGTATGGATACAGTCGAAGAGAGACGCACACAAACTACTGCAAACGCACACACCCGCATAGATCTCTCTCTTCCAGTTAGCCCTGACATTAGCCACTTGCTGTTTCTAACTGGATCATGGGGCTTACTAAAGAGATTAGGGCCTAGAGACAGCATAGCAACCACACACACTTTCTCACAGACACACACAGGTACACAAAAGTGCTTACTTTCCTCTGATTTTGTCTTTTATTTCTTTCCTTTTCGCCGTTTCCCCTTTTTTCTCTTTTTATGTATCTCCTCCTTTCTCTCAAACACACACACACACACACACACACACACACACACACACACACTAGACAGGCCCTCAGGCTAAGAGACAGCAGCCAGCAGCCATTGTGGAAGACAGTCTGTCAGAGGAATTAGCCGACCGCTGCACGGGAGGGAGGATGACAGTCTTCTCTGTTCGCCATCACAATCAATTTATTTCACCAAGAATACTCAGACAGATACAAGCATTGTAAAAGCCTCTCCTTCTTTCTTTTGCATTTGTCCAGTACTGTCTTACGAAAGACCCCCCCCCCCAAAAAAAAAAGAAAAAAGAGTTTTAGGAAAGTTCAGATGTAAAGTGACCTCTTTGCATCATGTAAAACCTGTTAAAACCAATAAATAAATGTTAAAAATAAAGTGACCTCTTTGAAACATTTTTTCTGCATTAGTAATCCAGCTCACACGTTTGCAAATAAATCACAATTACTATTACCGAGCACCTGTAAACTGTTAGCAAATACTCTCAGAAATATGTGGCCTGAAGGATGAAGCCTAGAATAATGTTCTTGCCAAAATTTGGCCAAACAAAACAAAAAGTTAATCAATAGTTGACATTTCAGGCTCTGGCCGCGTGGGTTACATACTTTCCATCCTGTCCTTTGTCAATCAACAGTATCTTTTGCTCTCATGATGTCACAACTTCAAGACCCAAAATGTCATTATATTTCTCTTATAGCTGGGATGAACTTTCATCACATTTTAAATCTAAATTAATGAAAACCAAATAATACAATAACAAATAGAAAACCCAGACAATCAAACAGCCCCGTTTTAGCAAACACTTGGTGACAGTGGAAAGGAAAAACTCCCTTTGATAATAAGAAACCTGCAGCAGATTCAGGCTCGTGGAGGGGCAGCCGACTGCCACAGCTGACTAGAGAGCCCGTTCTCACTCCCGAGGCGTAACATGTCGACGTTTTGTCACGTCCTGCGGCGTTCCTGAGGAACGCGAAAGGAGACCTTCGGCGTTCTTATGGTACGCGGCGGGTTATGGCCGAAATCCAGTGCAATGAGGCTCCCGTGGTAATAGACGTTCCAGCCCTAAACCTAACCTTATCCCTAGCCCTAACCATAACCTTTTTCCTGAGCTTAACCAGGACTTTAATGATGTTAAATAGCGTGTTTCTAAGCGATTTGAAGAAAAAGAGCGAACATGTGTAGATTGAGTCCATACGGTTCTCATATTTCCTCATTTTTCCGAGGTCGTCATTTAGGAACGTGGTGGGTAGCCGAAAACGTAATATGTTGACGATTTGTCACCTAGCCTAAAATGTTACGCTTTGGGAGTGAGAACGTGTTGGACTAGAGGTGATGCGAGGAAGTTGTACAGCTCTGGTACCAAATGTAATACAAAATATTGCTAAACAGTAATTAAATATTTGACATCTGGTAATTTTGTTATAAAGTTTCAGACGTTCTAATATGATTTAATAAGAGTTTGGCACTTACTTGCTTCTCACACAGGAACTGTGTCAACCTTTACACATCATGTCATTATCATCACACACAGGAGCTCTTACTCACGTCACCATTGCTGTGCTCAGGTCACAGACTCAACCTCTTTTTTCTTGGCTTAATAAAGAGCTGTGCAGCTGTGTGCCAAACACAGAGACAACAATAACTGAGTAATTCATTTCTCTCCCTTTCTTACTTTAAATGTATACGGTGTAATTTTGTTTATCTCTCTCTGCTTGTTGATTTGGCAAAGAAAACATAGGCATATGTGCACGTTCTTGCTCTAACTTCAGCACCACTGAGACTTTTTTTGTTCTGTTTCTGTGCTAAAAGTTAATTGGCCCACTGGCAAAATGGCCTGCAGTAACCTTGACAACGCTGACCTGCTGAGAGACAGATTGGAGCTCAGAGAAATGCTTTACGTATACACAGGCAACATACACAAGCCATGAGCGCAGACAGCTCCGAGGGCACACATGGTACGAGGCTGAACGTGCATACAAAATATTTAATATCTGGATATTTGCACAATGCACAAACACTGTAGTGCATTTTCACTTACACGCACGTGTTTCATCGAAGCATTCGCTCTCTGCAGCATGCTCACACACACCTTTTCAGCCACCCTAACCCCTTTTTCTGTCCAATCTGCTAATTTGCTGTGTATTATTTATGGGTGCTGAGGTGCTCCCAAGATGCTTGTAAAGGCAAAACGACACAGTCAGCTTAGCTATTCACACCTCTTTCTCTCTCCTTTCTACCTTTCCTACCACCATGACTTTCTCCCACCCTTCACCTATTTCCGGACCTCTCTGCTCCCTTCGATGCTTCCTTCTCCCCTTCGCTGCTGCCTTTATCCTTCACATTTATTTCACCTGTCATCCATTTTTCAAACTCCCCAGTTCTCATTGCTTCAAGTTGCCTCCTCTCAACACTTTTCTCGTCTCTCTTTGTGGTTTCTTCTTCCTTTTAGTCGACTTAACAACCCATCTTCGTCAAAGCATATCCGTCTGTTTTTCTGTGTAGCTGCTTTAGCTCATCCATCTGAGATTTTAGAGAGATGCCCTTATTCTGGGTCCATTCTGCACCTATATTCTAATCCGCCATCAATCATTCTCACCCAGCCATTTAATAGACACAATAAGGAGTTTAACCATTTATCCTATTATCTTAATACTTGGTAAACCTTGCAGATAAGGTAGAATGAGCACATCAAGTCAAAATTTTTGACAGCGGTCTGGGATTAAGAGGATCTCTAACAGCTTTATGTTTGATGAACGGTTTCCCAAAGACAAAATCCGTTTAGTGAAGGCACTTTGTCAGTTCTGAAAATGAGAATTTTTAGCCCTAACACTTCACCCCTATTATTCTTAAAACCATTTCTTTGTTCAGATTCTTGCTCACTTTTTCATTTATTTATTTTAACATGGAGTAGTCCTTTGCATGCTTATTATATCGATGCCAGTTTATGGCCTAGCAATTCACAGTGACTGTTACTCACAGGGGACATTACTCAATACTCCATCTATCCATCCATCGTTGGACTAGACCTTATCGTAGCTGTCACAGGACAAGAGGGAGGGCGTAACCTGGACAGGTCACCAGTCACCAGGGTTTTAATAGTTTTGCAATTTTCATTCGTTTTTATTTTTATTTAGTTTTGACTTCAGATTTTCAATTTTATATCAGTTTTAATTAGTTTTTACCAATTGTTTGCTAGTTTAGTTTAGTTTTTATTTTTTTTTTTAAATCCTTAGTTTCAGTTTAGTTTTGATTAGTTTCAGTTATAGTTTTAGTCGTGTTTGCAATAATTAAGTGTAACAAAATCCCAGTTTCATCATATCAGTCATTCTGCTCATCCTTGGGTATGTTGCTATTCCAGCTACCATACCCTGGACAGGTCGCCTGTCTGTCGCAGGGCTAACATGCAGAGACAGACAACTCACATTCCCACCTATGGGTTCTTTAAATAAATAAATAAAGGCAGATGAACAACCATTGATACCAGGCAACTATAAAATGTATATCTTGGCCCCAATGAGACTATTAACTCTCGCAGCACTGGGTGTTTGTAATTTTGGTTCAAGTGAATTGATAAACTTTTTGAAGGTAATTGACTCACACAGTTGTGTAGATATCCCCGTCCTGTTGTCTCGGGATGCATCACGCTGCCTTGCCTGGGGTTAGCTTCTGTTTCTGGGGATGAGGGTTGAGTGTGCTCCCTTACCTTCTCAAGGTAAGCTAGGTTAGCCTTCTTGTGTGAGCTTTTCAAGTGCACTTTAAGGTTTGTGGGATTTTTTTCCCTTTAGAAATGTCCCTCATAATTTGTCTCTTTCCACTACAAGACACTTGCTTTATTCAAAACACAGTCATATTCAAAGTAATCCCAAATTGGACTCTGGCGCTTTCTTCCGACTTTTCCTGACATGATTCTGCGCGTGGACGGAGCAGCAACACAGACGACTCGACTAACGTACTGCCACCTGCTGGCATAATGAGACACAGCAAGAAAAAAATCTGGAAACTAAACTTAATTTTCACCCTCGACTCTTGTATGACACGCACACATCAATGAAAACTAAACACATCTTTGCTATAAATTCAGTTAATTTTAGTTAGTTTTGTGAACACTCATTTCAGTTTTAGTTAGTTTTCCTTTTTTTGTTTTTATTTCCGTTAACGAAAATGTTTTTTCACTTCTAGTTTTCGTTATTTCGTTAGTTTTCGTTAACGATAATAACCTTGCCAGTCACACCTATGGCCAGATTAGAATCATCACTTAGCTCAACCCCATGCTTGGCTTTGGACTGAGGGAGGAAGCTCGAATACCCAGACAGAAGCCACGCAGACAAAAAGAGAGGCCTCACTTGATGTGGTGTGATGGTGCTAACCCAACACCATGTAAATTTGATCGATATTTATTGTATTTAATAACAACTGCTAAGAACAGCTGAACAAGTAAATCCTTTCACCTGTAATGAAAAATTAACCCATTAACAATCCATTGAACCCTAACATTCAATGACTCCTTGAGACCCAACAATGCTTGTTGACCATAGCTGGGTTACCTGCTACCAATATAATATATTTTCTTTTTTCTTTCTTTTTATAAAAGATTATAATCACACAATTCCCTGATTACTACAGTAGATAAAATTGCTGCTTGATGTGAGTAGATAAAGCATCGCTGCCCCTCTGGTAAAGCCCACTTTTTCTAATTATCGTGTTTCCATTTTAATTGAAGGATTACTGGAAAAAACATACTCAGCCCCTTTGCTTTTCAGAGTGCACAACAGCACTTGATAAAGAGTGCAATCATCTCTTCTAAAACAGCTGTTGTCATGTCAGTAATGAAAACAACTGACTGATTTAAAAGATTTTATTTGGTTTATTTTTATAATTTATAGGTTTAGCAGCATTTTGTTTACCTTTTTGAAGAAGTAAAAACATTATTTTACCAAAGTCTCAATTTTGCTCCTGTTTAAGTTTTGTTATATATAAATTGGTGGTTTGCTCAGCGTTTAAGTGGTTCGGCTTAGCGCTCTGTATACTAACGTGGGATTGCGTCTTTCTATAATTTACCCAGCACCCCCATCGCTTCATCTATCGCACTTATAGTCTGTTTCTATCTTTTCTCACCAGCCCGTTAATCCATCCTCTTTTCCCTCCATTTATCTTTCCTGCCTGCATCCAATCTAATGTCCTCTCTTGATCCTTTGCTGCTCTAACTTTTATTAGCTCCATAAATGTCCCTAAGAGCCTGCAATATCGCTTAGCTAAAGGAAGAAGAAAAGGAAGAACCGAGAAGGGGAAAAAAAAGAAAAGGAGGCAGAGTAGTGATATTGCTTAGTCCTGTGGATGACAATTCAAATAAGAAAATGTATTAAAACAAAATGGCGTCAGGGACATTAAAGTGAATTAGCCAATAACAAATGACCATGTGTGCGCCCTGCTGCCTTAACCTCTACAACTATTTTTTTTTTCTTCTGCCGATAGTAACTCATCTAAATTTGCTGGACGTCTTATGGGCATGGGGCCAGAAAAGCTTTTATATCCATAAAGGCCTATGGATCACAGAGAATTGCATTAAGCTGTCCAATTTAATTACAGTATCGACAAAACATAATAGATACTTACAGCCGTACGGAGAGCGATGGATAGAGGAAGGGAAAGAACGGAGGGGAGAGAGTGAGAGAAACGAAAAGTGCAGACAATGTCCATTTATAATGCTGATGCAGTGTATGTATCAACGGAGGCGTTTGAGGAACGTGTGCACGCGTGTGTGTCTATGTAGGTGTGTGTCTCTAACGAAGGATTTGCAAGGGCCCCTGAGAGCTTTTGAAAACGCTTAGTTTGATTTAGATGCTACAGCTCCCCGAAGGCTGGTTCTCCAACAAATGTGCCCACGGACACACGAGCACACAGACGCTTAACAGTCGGGATGCACACCCACTCATAATTATACGCCATGTCACTCACTCACCTGTTCATACACACACACACACACACACACATACTTACTTAGATCCAGGGAATGGAGTGAGTAAGAAGAGTGGCTGTCCTGTCCCGTTACAGCCAGCCAGGGCTGTCAGCCTCCCATCCGCCATGATCAATAGATGGGGGCAATATTTTTATTCATAAAGGGTCCACTTAATTAAATCACTGGGAGTGGAGATGGGGAGGAGGGATGGGGCGCCGTAGCAAGGGCACCGAGTCAAAAGACTGATGAAGAATTACAAAGAATGGAAGGAGAAAGGCAAAAAGGAGGGAGGGATGGAACGAAAAACCATTTAGCGTTGTCCATTTATGAAATGCCAGAATGCTGAAGATAGATTTTACGGTCATATGTGTCTGATGGGAAGTAGTTTTATTTATCTTTGCAGCAGCATTTCCCAGTTGCCTAAAACTGACATTTATTCTATTATGTAAATACAAGGCTTTCAGGGAACACTTGCAATCTAGAAGAAATGTACACTACGGATAATTCTGCATTTTGGAAAGTATACTTCATACATTTCTTGCCAGGAGCTGGACAAGCAATGCAACTGTCATATCAGTCGAAAGCGTGCAGCCAGTTTGTTGAAGAGAAAAAGAAGGAATATGAATACGAAGAACGAAGCAAAAACGTGCAAACAGATCATTTAATTTCGTTCACCATAATCATTTATGTCCATACGACATGAATTACACAGCTCGACGATGAGAAAATTCATTTTGGTTTATTTTAAGATTTCAAAATATGAAAAAAATCAACCCTCCACCATGCATTCCCATGCTGCAGTCCTGCAGTCTGCAACACGCTGCCAACGCGTTGAATAATATATCCCCCCTGTTTGTTGCTGCAAGTCAGAATCATTCAACTAAAGCCACTTGGCAGCCGCGACTTGAAGACCGTGGTTATAATGGGAAGGCTTAAGTCCAGTTTTGAATGCACCCAGATATACGTTTGTGGCACTGCCAATATGCAGCGCTTATAGCCAGCAAGTACAAAAAAAGAAGCTTTTAACCTCCCCCGATACGTCAGTGTTGAGAATATCATATATACAGGCTGAAGCTATATAAATATACACAGTGGGACATAAAATAAAAACAAATACTGATCATTTAACATTATAATATGAATTTAAACTTTGTTTTTGCAGCCACGGGAGTATGGTTGAACTTTCTAGCTCACGATCTGCATCGAAACCTTAACATATATGAACTGTGACTGAGTTAAATGGTTTAAAGGACATGTTAGTAATTCAAATGTTTACAGATGGTGTACGATATTAAATCACATGTGCAGTAAACACGGTAAGCACTGGAATACCTGCTGCATGACTTTGGTCTTACCCTACAGTAGAGTGCCTTAAAAAACAAGGGGAATATGAGCTAGCCAGCAGTCGATATTTATTACTCTCTTTATGGAACAATATTAAATGCAGTTACAGCCCCCAAGGGAGAGAAAAACAGAGAGAGAGAGAGAAAGTGATATAGCTGGAAGAGGTGAAAAAGAAAGTGAGAGAAGAAGA